>NC_054383.1:94897794-95205651 GCF_017654675.1 Xenopus laevis
TTGCCTTTTCCAGCGTATAAATGGCAAGTTTTTCCAATGCACTCTTATATTCAGATACCCAAGGCTGCAGAGCTGCCCACTTGTCTTTGTTCCATGCTTTACACCATTCAAATAACACATTTCTTTGGGTGACGACATTTTATGCATGCTTCTTTTTCCTCAGTCGTTTGTGTGTTATTGTAAAAGAAGGAAGCGAAGTGGAAACTTGTTTGTACAGCAAAGGTAGAACATAAGCCGCCAGTTCGTTTCTCTTCTGCTTGCAAAGGGCTCCCCCTAGCATATATCATGGAAATTGCTTTGCACACTCTTTGTCAACAAGTTAGAAGGCTTAGCCCAGAACAATGTTCTAGTTTGTGAAAAAAAAAAACCACATACCTGGAGATCAAATAAAATGCTTTAAACCCACGTTTCCCTTGTGTAAATCCATATGTGGACAAGCAACACAAACAGACTAGTCATTCAGTAACAATTAATTAGGAATGCCTTAGCAATAGCATTACAACACCCCCAGCTTCTCTAACAACTTCCTGCTCTTCCATTCTGTTGCTATTGATCAGCAAAGATCCAGAAGTTGAA
The DNA here is from genome assembly GCF_017654675.1 of Xenopus laevis. NCBI lineage: Eukaryota > Metazoa > Chordata > Amphibia > Anura > Pipidae > Xenopus > Xenopus laevis. The sequence continues at coordinate 94,898,371 of NC_054383.1, forward strand.
ATCATTTTAACATTCAGCTTTTTAGGGAGCCTCAGGAAAAAGTGGGCAATGTAGGAGCCGTCATTACCCCATGCTCTCGCTTTTAATATGAATGCAAAATAGACTGTCTTTCTCAACGTTTTAAGAAGGATAGGCACTAAAAAGTTTTTAAAATAAAATATGAATAAATATGAAGACGCTGAATACTGCCTGTTGGCCGAGAGTGGGTGCTATGGCTTTAGCAGCACTGGGAGTTGCAGCTTTAAGGGGCAAGAAATGGAGTAGCAGCTTATCCATAATGATGTTACACATGCTTATTGTTATTGGCTGTAACCCTAGTAAACATACCTCCCAACTGTCCCAGGTTTCGCAGGACAATCCCGATTTTGGCAGCTCAGCCTGTAGTCCCGGATTTCTACTGAAACGTCCTGAGTTTATCTTTGATCTCCTGCACTGAACAGCCAGGAATAATACGTTTCTGAAATGTTATTTAATAAGAGGCTTTTGGCAGAGAGCCCAGAATAATCGGCAACTGCACTTAAATACACTTGTAACAATTTAAGCTAAGAAAATATACAATTGTAACTATTTAAGATTCAGCAGGTCTTGGGGAAACTGTGACTTGCAATCCACCTTCATTAGCAAAACTGTAATAACACATAAAACCTGACCCTAAAACCTCCCAGTGTTGTTAAACTTTCCTTAACCTGCCAAATCTTGTAAAATGGATGTGTGGATGGTGTTAAGGGGGTGTGGTCATAAAGTGGGTGTGGTCAAAAAAATTGCCGCTTGTAAATTTTCTTTTTCTTTTACAAATGTTGGGAGGTATGAAGTAAGGACAGGCCTGGATTTTTAGGACAAGTCCCTGTACCCACGCCACCTCTTTCCCCACAAGTTCGCACAGGTTCCACCATGCGCAATAACATTTCTTCCAGGGTTCGGAGAACTGGGAATTATGTAGGAGCTCTGGAAGAAAATTAGATGCAGCTGGGAGGCATGCCACCCCTGAATTCCTGCCACCCTAGCCCTTTTTGGCCTTCCTTGAGTAAGTAAGCTGCAAGTATGTATGCCTTTCCCCATAGAAGGCAACTTATAAACTATAGGGTGGATTTTCTACAGGTTTCACTGTTGCTGGGTAAAGGCTTGGTGTAGATAGATTGGAGTATATGAATTATTTGAAATAATATATGTTTCCATAAAGAGATTGAGCTTGAGGATATGTGCATTCAATCAGTGATTTGTCTCTGTGTGTCCCTTGCAAGCAAGAAGTGCCTTTATCTCATTAGCTTGTCTACCAGTAGATACCAGTACAAAGGGAGAAGGGCCTCACACACGGATATAATAATATATACAATGCTTCACCAATTCATGTGCAGTGCTATAAAGCTCCACTGTACAAAATGCTGGAAATGTTATGGCTCTTTACCTTTATCTATATTGCTGCTCAGATGCGCAAAAGTGAACTCCAATATAAATATATTATATATATCTTCATGTTAAACAACACAGTGAAAAAACACATTTGTGGATGCTACCAATTTGTGACCAACCCCAGTGATACTTTTAATTGAAAAATGGAGGAGGAAAGTGTTTCATGCTTAAAGGAAAACAATACCCCCAGAACAATGTAGGTCTATATATTACATAAAACAGCTCATATGCAAATAAACCATTTTCATAATATTATACTTTTTTAGCAGTATGTGCCATTGGGTAATCATAAATAGAAAATTGCCATTGCAAAAAATAAGGGCCGCCCCCTGAGATTGTATGATTCACGGTGCACACAAACAAACCATACATGTTAGGTCACATGAGCCAATTAACAGACAGAGTTGTGTCTTTTGCTTCCTCACTTCTTCCTGTTACAGTAAGAGTTGTAGTATTTCTGGTCAGGTGATCTCTGAGGCAGAGCCGGGCCAACCCGGCCAGGCGCCCTAGGCAACCTGGCTGGCCACGGCGCCGGCTGAGTGCGTGCTGGAGTGAAACTACGTTCAGGTGCGCATGTGCGAAACTACACTCACGTGCGAATCTACATGCGCGCATGCGCAGAAGCGCAATTACAGAGAGAATATCAGAGCGAGTCGGGGACAGACGGGACCGGACAATGGGGTAGGTGACAGAGCAGGTACGTGCCTGGCGCCCCCCAGCTTTGCACCCTAGGCACGTGCCTACTCTTCCTACCCCTAGTTCCGGCCCTGCTCTGAGGCAGCACACAGACCATCACAAAATGGTGGCTCAAGGCAAGAGATATAAAAGGACAATATTTACTTAAATAAAAATACCAGTTTGGTAAGATTCTTTAATAAGCTATTTAATTTGCTATAAACTATTGGTTGATTAAGTATTCATTTTGGGGGTATAGTTTTCCTTTAAAGAAAAACCTTTCCAGGTTCTGCACATTATTTAACTGAAAATTCCATTTGTCTGAATTTAACTTCTACTAAAAGAAGTAGAACGTGGCTGAACAGTAATAAGCATTGCCTTCAGGATCCCAGGACTGACGGGCCCATTATACACTTTGTGGCTCCTTGCTGAAAATCATCAGACGAGATTATATTGGGCTCACACCCAGGTCTTTGGAAACATCAGAGGCAGAAAGCTCATACATGATGCATGCTGCATTCCCTCCCTCCACTTCACCGCTTACATGGATGTTTCCTCGGCTGCCTGGCAAGAACATTTTGTTGCCGTTCACAATATGAATATATGATACTTTACAACCTAGTCATTTATCAGAATGCAGAAAATAAGGCTTCCTACCTATTTTACATATTCTTCCCATTTAGCTGTGATATCATAATCTAACGAGTGAGTACACGCTGTGATTCCCAGTCTGACTTATCCTGTTATTATTTCTCTTCCAGGAAATACCATTCGTCAAGTCATTTGCTGGGAGTTCAGTGCATACTAATGGCATGGCAAGTCTGTGCTAAACTAGAGTATAGAGAGGACACAAGGCTGCAGTAGGTTTACCAGCGTATCACAAAATTGCAGCACATTCTTACGCAGTGTTCTTTACTCAAAGGTCATGATGTGACCTTAATCTGCAGAGATACTAACCAGCTCCCTCATATCAGTGATGTATTGATTCAGTTCTAGAGTCTTAAAAGGGTTTAGTACACCTTCAAATGTTACTGCAATGCCTATGCGGAGTGGTTTTATCGTTTCTTTCCATACAGTCTATGAGAAGGAGTTGTATGCTCTATGGAAAGTTTAATCTATGGCTCATTTCTGCTGGTCACACCTTGGGGACATCATGTCACACCTCACAGCTTCTGGGTCACAACTCATGTTTTCTTACAAAGGGATCATAAAACAATAGGGGGGTAAAGGACAAGATAAGGAAGCTAGACTGACTGAATGAATTCTGATGCTAGGATGAAGCTTGAAGGGAAAGAAGAAAATAAGTGACTCTTAAACAAAGTAGTTTGACCACACTTGAATTTACTTTTGGGATATCCATCCAATTGACCTTTCTGAAATCAGACAAGAATATAACCAAGCTACCACTGCTTTAGAGTTGTAGAAGTTGTCTAAGGTACCCTTCCCCCATGACGCACATCAAGTGATGTTTCTTGTATCACCGAAAACCTCAGATTTTTCCTTTCATACTATCATTTTCAACTGCAGTCTGAGATATCATGAAGCATATTGGCAACGGCCTAACCCTGTTCCAAGAAACTTGAGAACCAAGACACAATTATAGCACTGACTGGGTGTGTTCCCCAGCACCTTTTCACGTCAGATATTTGCAGAGTTCTCAGTTCTGCTTTATTGTCAGATGCTCAAATAAATAAAGTCCAGCTAAAGGAAAGAATAAACCCAAGGGTGATTCAAGGACTCAAGAGGATCGAAGTCTAGGGTGAGAAATAAAATAGCAGAGAGTCATGCTAAGGAAGGAAGAAAAGCTGGGCATCCATCAGAGATCTCCAAGCTGCATCCCTCCATTTTCTTTAATGCCAAATATTACCCTGACAGCTGTCGACTGTTGGGGGAATGTTAGTTGCATATCTATCCCTAATGAATATACCTTTTTTTATCTAGGTTTATGTTATCTGATTGAAAGGCCTGGGGCAGGCAAATGCCTCTCGCCTTCCCTACCCAATATCCTGAACTTTAGACAGAATGAAGTTTCATTCATATACTATAAAATTACACATAAAGCAAATCAGGCCCTCTGTACTTCTACCATAATGAATGTACAATATAGCTCCATGGCTGCATTTACGCACAGGGCACCCCAAGGCCTCGTCCACCCCCCTTTCCCCATCCCGCCTCCCCCATTCATACTTGCACACATGCACAAGTCTTATCACATTGTTTTGGAGAACGGGAATTGGAGCACAGGAGATTTAGGGCAGAGACACACGTGGAGATTTGGGAGATTCAGTTGCCCGATGACAAATCGCCTCCTCTTCGTTGGGTGACTAATCTTCCTGATCTGCCTTCCCGATGGCTAGAATCTAAATCGCTGGCGGGATGGCACTCAGAACGCTTCGTTTTCTGAAGTTGCACTCACGATGGAAACTTCAGGCAACTTTGGAAAACGAATCCTGCCGGTGATTTAGATTCTAACTGTCAGGAAGTCAGATCAGGGAGATTAGTCGCCTCGAAGAAGAGGCGATTTGTCGCTGGGTGATTAATCTCCCTGAATCTCCCCATGTGTCTCTGCCCTTAAAGAGCCACATGTCCCCAGTGTTTCTGAACCCATTGTGATGTGACTGGGTGGCATGCTGCCCCTAAAATTTTGCCTCCTGGTCCTTTGTGACCTTTCCACAAATCCGGGTCTCCTTAGCCCCACACATTTCTCTCCGTTTCTTCTAAGCCTTCCCAACTCAACTCCAAAACAATTAGACTTTACATGACTGTGATTCATTGAAACCAGTCTCCCCCATTTCTCCACCGCCTAGATATAATCTGGCCTCTCCCTCGGATGCTCACAGACTGCCAGGCTCTAGGTTGATTTGCATGCACAGCACTGATGTCAGTCACAATGTCTTTAATGATTATAATGTCCGGAAGTGATTATCACAGTGCAGGGTAGAACAGAGAAGTCAGTGAAACATTAATACAAGAGAAAAAGGATGCAGCAGACAACATTGATTTAGACTAATGCAAGCAGCAATCTTCAGTAGTCTTCAGAGTGTTTTTCTGGGAAAATGCATTTTTTTTTCAGATGACCTCTAACATCGAAAGCTCAAATGAACCATAATATGTCTAGAGCTGCTCCAGTAGACATAATAAATGTAACTGCTAAGAACTAGGTGGAAAGTTAGGAGATGCTGCCAAGTTATTAGAAGGCTTAAGTATTGTCCATTTCAGGATGCAAAAAGGCTATAAAGTGAAGACTGAATGCAAAATAAATAGCCATGGTGGCTTGTCATATGCTTTATCATTCTGGGTTATAGCTCATTTCTCAGGCACAGCAGGGCTTTTCTTTGCTTAAAGAGATAGCTCTTATAATGGTATTCCCATATAAATTCCTGGGGTATTCCTATTTTAAGAGCTATCTCTTTAAGGAAAGAAAAAAAAAGCCCTGCTGTGCCTGTGGAATGAGCTGTAACCCAGATTCACCAATGCAGCCAGTGGTTCTGCCTCAACTGTAGTGCTATAAACCATGCCTTATATATTTGCCTATGAGGGTGTCTAAAAGGGGCAGTGACAATGAAGCCTGAAAATGCTTTATAATTATTTATACAGTATTTCTGGCTGTCTGCAGATAAAGTTGCACATATCATTCAGGTAGTTGACTTCTGTTTTCATTGTATTGTAAGCAGTTTGAGCCACACAAGACTTGCAAGGCTGCCTCCATAACTAAAGAAGAACTTATTTATATAAATGCGCTTCTATACATACATCATACAGTTCTTATATACACAGGGTAATAGTACAGAGAGCCTTGTCACTACCATCTGCACTGAAGCAGACAATAAAGTGCTCTCTTTGCCTTTTACAGCTCCTTGCACTTTGGCCTTGCGCTTTATAAATGTAGCGCAGACCAGATAAATGGGACACTGCACTACATCACTCCTTTAAGAAGCATATCGAAATGCCATATGTGTCAGTGTAGCAGGAGCTGTAGATGCCAAGAAAACCCTGTGGAATCAGGGAAGGAAAGCCTGGCACCCAGGGCTCAGAGGCCCTTTGATAAATGAGCCATACTGAGACTTGTCAGCCCTGTTCTTGTTACCTTCTTTTAATTGGAGGCAAGTAATCCAAAATAATTAGACTAGACACAAGGCCTGTATATATTATTCCTGGCCAGTCTTTCATGGAAATCAGGGCAAGGTCACTATACAAAACTTTCAAGCCTACACTTGCCTGATGGAATCTGCCAAGAAATCAATCTCTTGTTTTGGACAGATATCCATTCATTTATGGATTGGTTTGTTCCTATTAAAGCAAGGTCCTGATAAAAATTGGTGATTTGGAGCAGAATGGTTAGATTTTTGCCATTGGATAGTAAGGTTATTATGTCTGGGAATCATGATAAAGTAAACAAGTCTGATAACTACAGAGTAATAACCAGGACTCTCAGTTGTTGTTTCATGGTGTCCACCGCCATCACATAATAATATATTATACATTCATGAAACAAAGCCTTTTTTTAGCTTGAGACACAGGGTACCAACCATGTTCCAAGTCAGTTAACAGTGGCAGACAAGGAGATATGACACCTCTGGGAAATCTGCTCTATCTGTGAAAGGCAAACCTCCTGAATATACCACTCTTCAATAAAAGGATTTCTTTTCAAAACTTTTTTTATTGGTTTACAACAATATATTCAAGTACATTGCGAAGTAACCATTTTTCTTGTGTTTTTTCTTTTTCAGATAACAGGCGTTCACCTACACAGAGGGAAGCACCAGCATTACAATCAGTTAGAGTAAAAGATGATGTACCATTTTTATATCACACACCAATAAAGTTTTTAACTAACAAACAAAACAGTCTACAGCTGAGTTTTTCTCCAATAAAAGGATTTCATTTTTAGACCTGTAAGTGCTGTATCCTTGTGATGGTGATTCCCTATATGGCACCAAGGCAACGGTGGCTATCTGAACACCACACAGCTCCCATTACCCCTGACTGGAAGAGATAGTGGTGGGCACAGACCAGCTGGCACAGTATGAAGAGACCAGGGTCTGGTCCAGTGACCACTATCTAAAAATAGTTGCATCCTAGGGTGGTGCCGCTACTACCAACCCCAAGTTCTGGTCATGTCTGCAATGACAGTTTACTAATATTTTAATGATTTCAGACCAAAAGTTGGGGAGCTTCTGTGGACTGGGGGGGGTCTGGATCATTACTGTTATAGGGTTAGTAAACTTTTTGGCTGGTACAGTAACATTAGGACATAGGAATAAGCATTTCTGGTCATATTCTTTTCAGTTCTTCTTTGATAGAGGACTGTGAATGAGTATTTCTGGCATTTCCTAAGCTAAATAAGTGCATTTTTACTGGTCACAAAAAGGAGTTTCTATTTTAATTGGGCCTTCTTCATAATATAGTGTGGAGACTTCTTTTTTAAAAGGTTAAATCTCAGCTATACCATGACGAGTCTCAGCCATGCCCTGTTCCTGCTTGTTTGTGCCATAGATAGCACATTCCCAATTTTATTGAATGGAAAGCGTCTGCCAGTAGGAAAGAACAGCTTGAGTGGCACAGTTCTCTTTGAAAGGACTGCAGTGAGTAAATCTGCCCGTGTGATACTTTACTATGTGCACATGATATGGAAATTACAGGGTAGTCCATAGTTTATATTTTTATAAGGACCTTTGGCCACTGACCTTGCATTGTTATAGCAATGGAACTTCTGTTATGTTTTGTAACATTCATATTATACAGCAGAGTCAGCTCTTACTATGTATATTTTATAAACAATTCATTGATATCATAATGGTCCTATGGTGTATAGCATGTATGTATAAGATGACTTTCCATCCTGTATTTTCCATAAGGGCCCTTAGTACGTGACCTTGTAACTTTACAATAACTGAACTGTTCATGTCCTGTGATTCTCTTATCACAGGTTCTTTGTGATGCTTTGGCTACACTAGTTCCATCACCTACAGAAGAATGTTAAATGCAGAACATTGTAACAATAATAAGTACAAAATGTACAGAAAAAATGTCTAGGACTGTTGTTCTGATGTAATTCTTAAGGCCAACAGCAACAGTTCAGTCCCTATAGTGATTCCTTAGATGTATTCTCTAAAACTATTGTTTTCACCTCAATTAACCAAGCACTAGTTACCCACAGGGGTGCTTCGCCAATGAGGCGAGTTGAGGCTGTCGCCTCAGGCAGCAGTGCCCCACTAGGTACCAGGGGCAGCAAAAATGCTGCTCCTGGTACTTTAAGAGCGAATTTCTGGGGTAGGGGGGGCAGCAGCAACTGCTGCTGCCTCAGGCGGCGGAGGGGCCAGGATCACCCCTGGTTACCCAGACATATACCCCAGCGATTTTTAGGCACCATAGAACTTACCACACACTATGGGTGTTTTCCCACCCTCCATGCTGACAGGACAGATCCAAAAAAGCATCTCCAATGAAAACCTCACCTTAACCTTATGTACACCCTTCCTACCTTTGTCTTTTTTTCCTGTGCTCACTGGCTGATAAGCAGGATTTTTTTTATTAGGGATTATTTGCTGTATAGCTGGTGGCACACGGTAAGATTCGGGCAGGCCCGGATTTGTGGCAAGGCCACAAAAGCCTGGGCCTAGGGCTGCACAGATGAAGGGGCGGCATGCTGCTCAGCCGCACATGGGAACGGGGTCTAGAAGCACAGTTCACTGCACTTCCGGACCCCTCTGCAACTGATTGCGCCCGTTGTGTGGGGTGATGGGACGGTAGTTACCTGGCTGTTTTTCCGCCCCCATGCGTGCACGCGATCCTGAGGGGGGCAGGAGTGCCGGTGCAGGCAGGCAGTGAATGCTGCTAAATCCAGTCCTGGATTTAGGGGAAATTAGTTGCTCAGTGACAAATCTCCTCTTCTTCGGGCTACTAATCTACCCGCAATGCCTTCTCAACGGCAAGAATGTGAATCGCTGGCAGAATTTTCCCAAGTAGCCCAAAGTTTCCTTGTGAAACCGTGCTGGCGGGAAAGGCATTGCGTGGAGATTAGTGGCCCAAAGAAGAGGAAATTTGTTGTTGGGCAACTAATCTCCCCCAAATCTTACCGTGTGCCACCAGCCTAATACATTTTTATATTATGGCTCAATTTCCAGAATGAAATTGGTTACCTGGGGAGTTATCCACTCTCCCTTGAAGGGCTTGGCGATGTGTCTCCTCATAGAGGAGTCCCGCGAGTCAAAGTACATTTTAGGCAACCCGGGGGAACTTTGTGGGTGATGAGGGGCATAGATTTAGATCCCTGTCACCCTCTTCTTTTTTTTTTAGCCTTGAGCCCGGAATTATCAGGAAGAGAACCGGAACACAATGGAGGCTATATGAGAGTGGCCCCCAAAAGAACGCAGGATGCCTCGACTCCAAGGAGGGAATCAGTCCACACCCGCAGCTATCAAAACAACAGAGAAGGGGAGGATGAATATCAAGGAGGGGTAAACCATTCCAGAAGGACAAAAAAACACAAATGGACAACACAATGGTAACCTATGATGTCTCTTCACGGCTGGTAGCAAATAAGGATGATACTGTAATTCTGCAGCTTCTACTGACTGATTCTGCTACATACTATATAAATTATAAGGATAATGCTCTTCATACTAATAATATGAGTAACTTATCGAAACTAGTGTTGACTCATGATGAACTTATTATCAAGGGGACTTAGTTATGTTCTGGAGATGAAATGTGATAAGTTTCAGACTATTTTGGATCTTAACACGTTGCCGCACTCTCGGCGGGGACGCCCGCCACGCAGGTCTTCTTCCTCTGATGCGCCGGTTTCCTAGTGTGTGTGCGGCGCGTCTCTACTTTAGTTATAGGCGCATTGGTGCTGGCATAATGACGTCAGTGCACAATGGCGAAAAATTCTAACTATTTAAAGGGGACCTGGGATCTTTTTCCTTGCCCATTATAGGTTCATCTTGTGAGAATTCCTGGTGATATCCTGTGTTCTGATACCTGTTTTGACCCTGCCTGCCTGACTTTTCCTGACTTCTGTGATCCTGACTTCTGCCTGGTAACCGACTGTTCTGATATCTGTATTCCGACCCGTGCCTGTCTCGACCATTCTTGATTGATCTCCCAGGTTTGACTCCTGCTTGTTTGACCCTGTTTGAATTCTGCCTGCCCCGACCCGGCCTGATTTGACTTCGCTTTCTGTCTACGTTTTGTACTGTGACCTTCTGCTTTACCATCGTGCCCCTTTGCTCGTCCAGAACCCTTCGCTTGGCACCTCTCTTAATAAGACCTGGCGGCATCCGACTAGCCAAGGGCTCCTCCCGAGGTGAAAGGCGGCTGTTAAAAGCAGAAGCAAGAGCCGAGATGGATTTAGGGTACCGACCGTGACAGTTGTTCACAAGTCACTGGTTAGGGATGCACCGAATTTTGGATTCGGCCGAACCCCCGAATCCTTCACAAAAGATTCGGCTGAATACCGAACAAAATCGAAAACCTTGATTTGCATATGCAAATTAGGGGTGGCAGGGGGAAACATTTTTTACTTCCTTGTTTTGTGACACAAAGTCACGCAATTTCCTTCCCGGCCCCTAATTTGCATATGCAAATTAGGATTCGGATTCGGTTCGGCTGGGAAGAAGGATTCAGCCGAATCCCGAACCGAATCCTGGATTCAGTGCATCCCTACTGGTTGTGGATCAACGTTTTAAGAATTTGGGGATGAGCAAAGTAGTGTTCCTGCTGATATTAAGTTATGAAGTAGGATAGTTCCATTACATGACTAGCTTGCATGTGATCTTGGAGTACAACATGTAGTATGACGGTTGCTGGAGTCCTCTGGGGATACTGTAATTATGAATGCATGTGGGAGACATCAATATCCATGAGTTTTTCTTAACACTAATATGTCATTCTTATGTAGGAGAGCTGTGTACACTTGTCTCTCCTCTGTATTGTTTCTGTGCAAGCAGGGGGAGGAGCCTCTGTGAGCTGACAGGAAGCAAGAGGGAGAGAGAAAGTGCTGCTGGGAGAAAAGGAAGTGCTGCTGGGATATAGAATCAGCAGATTACAAGTACAATGTACATACTCCCAGAGTTTTGTGTGTGAAACTTAATAGGGAACCCCAGTGGCAGAAAAGCGCACTCTCTTTAGGGTGCAGAAGGAAAGGGGGTCCTTGTCAGGGCTCTGAAGAACAAAGCGTGCTCTTTTCAGGGCACGGAAAGCCAAAGGGAGTCCTTCTCAGGGCTCTGAAGCAACTGCCACATAAGTGGGGATTCCCTTCAGCAGTCCAGAGATCAATAGCTGTGTTATTTGAGGGAAGTTGCTCCTGGCTGGCAGGCTATCTGTATCACTGAAATTTAAAGGTAAAGTGCCCTGCCAAATAAACACATCAACCGTTCCACTGTGTATGTGTATTGCGGATCAGAGAAGTTCCCAGGGAGGGGTATTACAGTTCAGCCTGTCCTGACCTTGGGTGGAGGCACGCCATATTAAAGTGAACCTGCTCTCCCATATAGCGGAGGCACAGGACTCCTGTAGCGCCACACGCAACTAAATGCGTGCTAGATCTCATGCAGTAGCGGAAGAGGGCTATACTTAATTAGAATATTTATATGGAGAGATAAGACCTTAAACCAGGGTGACCAGACCTCCCCTTTAGAAGATTCTATAAAACACTGCAGGACAGAAATAATTTTAATTGTACTTGTATCATAATTTAACTGTATCATATTTTTTTTTCCTATACAAAATGAGGGCTGGTCACCAAAATGAATGGATGCATGAATTATCTGAATATTTGTCCACCTGTTTCAGTGAAGGACTGGGCCAGCAGGACTCTGGTAAAACACCAGTGGCCCTGGCCCATGTGGGCCCTGTAGCCCTCACCGACCCAGGCCCGCTCCCTCCACTGAGATACATGTTGTGCTGTGGGGGGGGGAGGGGTGGCATCTGAAACTCATGACTAGGGTGCTGGGTCCTGACACAGCAGCCCCAGTGGGTCCCAGACACACCAGCTCAACACTAACCTGTCTTACTACAATTTTCATATACTGTATTTATCTAACCTGTATACCACCAAGAACGGTGTTTATCTCAAAATGTATGATGGGAACCAATACCTTCTAATTAGGCAATGATTACTTAATATTTAAAGATGACAGTTTCATTATTATTGTTAGGAGTCTTTCTGTTTCACAATTTCACACACCGGAAACGTCCTAAGACACAAATATATCAAAATCAAAGATCAGTTTCTCACGAGGCAGAACTTGCAAAAACAAGTATGCCCTCTCCCATTAAAAATTCACAATACACTGTTGTTTCTATTTTCTAGCAATTTTAACATATGATGGAAAGTATTAGAAAAGCTCATGTCAACCTCATCCTGATTTAAAATATACAGTAGGATATAAGTCTTCCAACATACTGCAAAGGTTCAACCACCTCTCACCTGAAAGATTATTGACAGATGTTAAAACAAATGGGTACAGATGTGACAATTACTTTGTGCCTGACTTAATCAATTCCTAATATTACGAGGACATTTTTTGCCGAGTATGCAAACAACCATAGACTCCGATGTGTTAGATGGCAAAAAAGTCGCTGCAAAAAGTCACCATGGAATGAAAAAGATCACCATGAAAAAATACCCATTGACCAATGTGTTTTGGATTTTTTGCTTTTTTTGCTGTTTTTGCGAATTTTTCTGTGACGTGAAACAAAGCAGATTTGCTCATCACTAATTACCAATAAAAGCTGTGACAATCACATCTGTCTGACATGAGATAAAAGTCACTGCCTCCTTTATAAACGTCTATATGAAAGTTATCAGGCACCTTTCAGGGGCTGCTGCTGCCTGAGGCAGCAGCCCCAATGCCGGCCCTCCTGCTCCGCGCTTCTAACTTCCAGCGTCGGAGCGGGTGGAGGAGGGGCCGCATTGAGCTCGCTGCACTAGAAGAGATGAATTTCGGTTTTAAATAACGGACATGCGTCACTTTAAGTTACCAAAGGCGGATAGACGAATGTTTTTCTATTTATGTCAAATTTTAATTTGGTAAAAGATGCAGCATATATATATATATATATATATATATAAGAACTGAATTTCCAGGTTCTGAACCGGAAATTCAGGTCTATAAGTTTAAGAGAGTGCTCTCTGCACAACCGATGTGGCCCCCCCCCAGGACGGCTTAGGGGCCAAAATCACCCCTGCATGGAACAATGTACAATGCATTGCAAGGTTTGAAATCAGTGTCCCCACATTTGATGAAAAGCAAAAACGATATACTCTGTGGGGCTCATTTATAAACTTTGCGCAGGGCAGATTGGTTTGCACAGTGAATATATTTTCCCTGCACATGGTTACATTTATAAAGCTGAATAAGAGGGTGCAAACAGAATTGCGAATTTTTTTTCACACTGCGAATGTCTATAAGAGCTTTTCAAATATGGCACAAAAAAAAAATCGCAAACTGCGAATATTATGTGCACACTCTGCGTTTGAATTACCCTACTTTGATGGCGAAGAAAATATTCGCAAAACGGTTTCACAAATTTACTGTCAACTAGGCTTGCCACCTGGCCGGTATTTTAAAAATGGTGCTTGATGCCAATATTATTAATAGGAAAAAACGGCAAGAATATAGGAAGGCCAGTATTTTTTTCCAGAAAAGGTGGCAACCATACTGTTAATGCTATTTTCGCGCACAACAACCACGCACAGTGGGCGCACTTACGCGAACACCTGTCTCATTTGCGAGCCATTTGCAGAAACATCTTCTCAATGCGACTTTGCGAAAACCGGAAAGACGGGCACAGCAGTGCAATATTTTAGCGTTCAGGAAAAAACATTTGCAAATAAATATGCGCTGTGCGAACTTTATAAATTATAAAGATAGCCTAACACATGGGCCGATAAACTGCCAACTCGGTCTGTCAGCAGTTTTATCGGCCCATTTATGGGGCCTTAATGGTTGCAACTCTCTTTTACACCTCACATAAATTTCCTATTGTATTACAATCCCTTAACAACAAAGAGAGGAGAAAGGTTTAGTGTGGCGGAGGGGGGGGGTACAGCCAGACAGGTACAATTTAATCCGCAAACCCATTATCCAGAAAACTCTGAATTACGGGAAGGCCATCCCCCATAAACTCCATTTTCATCAAATAATTCACATTTTTAAAACATTTTTTTTCTGTAATAACTAAAAAGTACATGGTACTTGATACCAACTAAAATGCAATTAATCAAAGGCAGACATTACAGAAGGGCCCTTTATCCAGAAAACCCCCCAAGCATTCTGGATAACAAGTCCCATACCTGTACCATTATTGTTGTCGGTATGTATTCCCTGTACAAAGCACAGAAATGCAGGAGTATTTGGCAATATAGTGGTCCTTTTAAATGAATTAATTGACTGGATATACCCTATGGCTATTTATCACCCAATCAAACTCCACTCAGTATAGTCAAGGATTAAAGTCTGATGAAAGCTTGGCCAAAGCCAAGGGAGGGAAACTGCTGGAGGGCACATGCCATGTTGTATCCACTCTCCAGCAGCACACCTGCAAATAATAATGGCACATTGTGTGTTATAGATCAGCCACTAGCTGGAACCAAGGCGAACTAGAATTTTAATTGCCCCTAAACTTCACAAATCGCAATAATGTTTTTTTTCTCAAACCTACAGATGGAGCAGCAGGTATTTAAAGGGAATTACAGTTGTATCTATTTCATCTGTTCCCACATTCTCAGGGTTTATGACAAAGGTTGTAAAACAGATAAGGTAACATATTCCTAATCTACACATATTACATTCAGTGTATTGTTTTCTTGTTGCTATAGTGAATAACTTCACTTTCAGACCTCTCTGTGCTGTTCTGTCTCTACCAGAAATGTGTGGGAGGAGGCGTATAAGAAAGGAAAATGTGAGAGTTGTTAAATATGTAAAACCAGTCACTCCTTTATATTTATTATCCCTTAGACTGAAGGATGTTCTGCTGTGGAAATGCAAGGAAAGACCATGTGGTTGTGCACATCAAATTGCAATAGATGTGTGAGCAGAGTCGGGTTTCTGGGAAGACCACAAAGACACGGACTAACCCTACTCTTAAGCTGGCCACAGACGCAAAGATCCAATGTACGAATCAATGTACAATCGGACTTTCCCATCTCCCGACCTGCCACTAACCATTCAGATCAAAGTCTTACCATTCAGATCAAATAAAAGAGTTAAAGAACAGATCAGCCGATGTTCTGCCCCTGACAGCAATCGTATGATAGACAAAGCCAATGACAGTCTCCCACTGAAAATCATACGATCGGCAATACACACAGAGATATTATCGGCAGCCGACAGAAATTTTCTAACCTGTCCGATCGACCAAACAACCGATCTCTGACGGACGAAAAATAATCGGGACTGTCGTAAACAGTAGTGAAGTTTTATTGCAGGCGACAATATGTCCTGTGTGCCGTTTTCACAGTTTTCTTATAATATGATTTTTGTGCTATATACATATATATATATATATATATAAAATATTATTAGATGTTATATAGCGAGACTGGTAAATTTGCAGGGAGGCTAATTAAAATTTGCTAAATTAGCTTTTATTTATGTAACACCCTTTTTGGAGTGTGGGACTTAAAATGGTTTTCCCAGAATGAACCCACACACATAGGAGCCTTTATTTTGCTGGATAAAAGGAATCTCTAAAAAAAAACACAGTGTAAAAAGCTGTTTAAAATAAATTACAAAAATTTCAAGGTATGTATGCTGTCTGAAGGACAGATTTGACACTATTATTCTTATTCGCCCCTTCAAACCTTACATAATACATTAAAGTCAAGGGGAAAATTTAAGCAACAAACAAATTCCAGTGGAAGTTGCTCTGGGAAAATCAGTGTAAAAAGCTGCAATTGATGATCACCGTTTTTTTTGCGTAGCATTTTCATGCGGTTGCTTACAGTTACACCAGACTTTTTTTTTTTGCAGAGCTTAGGCAGTTGCTAAAAATCAGTACAAAGATTAAGTATGCCGTTTTTTACGTGGTCATGTGTCCTGAATTGGAACCCCACCACTGTGAAGTGGGCCATTACAATAAATTGTCCTTTTGTAAACTAAATGGAGAATCCAGCCTTGTGTATGCTGCAAGTTTAATGTCACACTGAATATCATAAAACTACTATATGTTATTGCTAGGGCCATTATTCATGCAGACAAAAATGGGCCAACCAGCATTATAGGAAATATATGGGGCCACAGAAATAAAAGTAAAGGCAATATTTATTGAACAAAGTTAAAGTACAGACATCTCCATTGGCCCTAAGCAATTCATGCTCAGTAGGCACTTAATCATGGGCTCATGATTTACTTTTATTTCTGTGGCCCTGTTGATTTCCTAGAGTGCCTGTTGGCCCATTTTTGTCTGCCTGAATAGCAGTTTACTGCTCCGGAGCTGGAGTACATGGACCACTGATTCTGGTCGGTTTAGGCCAGGGCCAGACGATGGCGGATCTCGGCCTACATTTCTCTGAAGGCCAAGAATCCACTGCCCTGCTGCTCTTCCTCTCCTGTTCTGCCTGCACCTGGAAGCATTATTTCCACGTGAGTGCAGGCAGACACGGCAGAATTCATAACCGAAATGCAACATTTTGCATTTCACGCAGAGATCCGCTCTGTGCCTTCAGAATGCAAGTGGAGCAGCAGGGCAGCGGATTCTCCTATCCATCGTCTGGCCTTACTGTGGCACCTTCTTCTTCTTCTATTTGCAATTGCTAGGGAATGTTGGACTTCCTATACTATTATCTTTTTTCCTTGTTGATAACATTGGTTCAAAAGAGATAGGTGTCGATACAAAACAGCGCAGAGGTACTGCTGCAAAAGTGCCTTTATTAACACGACATGTTTCGAGCACCAAGGCTCTTTATCAAGTGTATATAAGCCAAACCAGTGTACATCATTAAATACAATAAACCCCACCCACCATCCATCTGATTGGTCACTTCAGCAAGTGCTGAAAGGGTTTGCAGCTTAGCTGCTTTAAGTCAATCAGTCATTAGGAATCCCAGGTGATGAAACCAGAGTCCATGGTTTGTTAACTCCAAGTGAAAAAATAAAGTCTTAAGTCGCTGTGTCGTTTCTTTGTGAGGACTGTAAAATGAATAAGAACTATTTACAAATGAGCACCAGCACTGCTACTTAAAGCCTGCTGGAGACAACATTTCGGAACATACTTTACAAGGTTGAACATACTAACAATTATTTACACAATGTAGCCATAAAGTGAAAATGCTGCCAAGCAATTAAATGTAGCTATGAAAAGTTACTATGGTATCTTACCAAACAGGAGATTCAATTCAAAATTCAATGGCAGCTTTATCTGTTAAGGGAAAGGGAACAAGGTTAATAATTATATTCTACAGGAAACAAACCATATTCCATTGGTCGTTCAGGCCTAATGGTTCCAAAGCATTTAGTTTTTTTATCCAAATGGCTTCTTTTTGTAGAAGTAGCTTCTTTTTATCCCCTCCTCTTTGGGGTTCTTGGATAACCTCCAGGACCAACCATTTTAATTGTGACAGATTATGCCTAGCGAGGTTGAAATGGCGAGAAACAGGGGTATCAGTGTAGGTATTAGGCTTAAAGTTCTTGATGTCACCTCTATGTTCTTTAATCCTGGCCTTAATTTGTCGTTTTGTTTGGCCAACATATACCATTCCGCAAGGGCATTTTAACATGTACACAACACCCCGCCGTGTTACAAGTAGCATAGTGTCTGAGTCGAATGTTATAGCCTTTTGTGGGATGTTGTACAGCATCGCCTTTAATGATGGATGAGCAACAGACACAACTCAGACACGGAAAGGTCCCTATATTGGGTTTGCTTTTGAATATTGTTTCCATTCTACTTGGGGCCTTGGCTTCCGCAGGGCACAGTGTATCTCGTAATGTGGAGCCTCTTTTATAGCTAAACAACGGCAATTGTGAACAAATTTTCCCTAAGGATTTATCATTCTGTAGTATTGGCCAATACCTCTTGATAGTTTTTTCAATTGGTTTACTTTGCTTCGCAAATTTGCTAACAAAAGGGATTCTCTTTTGCTTTTCTACCCTTTTAGCCTCTGTTTTTGTAAGTAGTGATGTTCTTGGAACCTCTCCTACTAGGTTAGCTGTAGTAATAAGGGATTTTTCTTTAAAACCTTTTTCTTTGAATCTATCTATCAATGTGGAGGCAGCTCTCCAATAGCCCTGCTCGTCTGAGGCTATCCTCCTAGCTCTCAGAAATTGACCTTTAGGGATCCCTTCTATGCAGCGTGGGTTATGGAAACTGGATGCTTTCAACAGATTGTTTTCTGTCTGTGGGCTTTCGATACAAATCTGTGGTCAATCGACCTCCCTCTAGTGTTAGTCTCACGTCCAGGAAATTTAAGGTTTTCTTGGAGGTTTCTGTTGTAAATTTAATAGAAGGGTGTTTAAGGTTTGCTTCAGTGACCATCTCATGGAAATTAAGCACATCGCCCTTCCAAATCACCAAAATATCGTCCACATACCGTAGATACAGGATGATTTGATCCTTGTACCTGTGTTTAAGGAAATAATCAATTTCGAGCATGTGGACGAACAGGTTGGCAAATGAAGGTGCGACTGCAGCCCCCATTGATGTCCCTTGGCGCTGCCAATAATATTCCCCTTCAAACCTGAAATAATTTCTTTTAAGGACGATATTTAAGCCATCAAGCAGAAAATAAATTAAGTCGTTAGGCAAATTAGTCTCAAGTAAGGCCTCTTCTACACATTTAAGCCCTTCATCCTGCGGTATGGAGGTGTATAAGCTAACTATATCAATACTACATAGAGTATAATCCATATTTAATAATGGTAGTGTAGTTAGTCTATTCAACAAGTCATTGGTATCCTTTAGGCAAGTCTCAATACCCTGGACCAAAGGTTGTAAGTAGGAGTCCACCAGTTTAGACAGTGGCTCTAAAACTGAACCGACGCCGGAGACTATTGGGCGCCCTGGAGGGTTGACTAAGGACTTGTGTATTTTAGGCAGCAAATACAGGACCGGAGTACGTGGATGTTCAGAAATTAGATACTCCATGGTACTCTTGGTAATGGTGTTGTTATTACATGCCTCCGTCACCAATGAGTTAATTTCACTCATAATTTCAAATACAGGATCATGTCCAATTATCTGGTAGTGTCCAGGTGTGGTTAGTTGTCTCTGTACTTCTAATCTGTACCCACTTTTATCCATGACTACAGTTGCGCCACCTTTATCAGCTTTTTTAATTATGATGTTGTCATTCATTTTTAAGGATTTTAGCGCTAATTTTTCTTCATGGGTTAAATTGGGTACAGATTTGCCAGGGTGGTCCCAAAGTTTTTTTACTTCATTTAACACCACAGTTTCAAAAGCATTCAAAGCATCATTGTCTACTGTTGGCATGTATGTGCTTTTCTTTTTAAATACATGTGTGCTAACATTAGATGCTTGTGGGTTCTCAGGGAAACACATTTTAAGTTTCAGATTACGAACAAACTTGTGGAAGTCAATTTCCCACTCTATAAAATCTGTATGGTAGGTGGGTACAAAACCAAGACCGTGATCAAGCAGTTTTAGTTCAGCTGGAGACAAAGAGTAAGAGGATAGGTTTACAACAGTAGTCTCTTTTATTACCTTTGTGTTCTCTGTCTGCTCGGGTACTGTTCCCTCTGGATAGGGGCCCGGGGGTTTTTCTTCTTGGTTTGCTGTAGGGGAGTGTCCTGGTATAAAAACAACTTGCCCCACTGAGGTCACTGCTGCTGGAAAAATCACCGGAATCTCCTCTGTACAGCGATGGTTGTTCCTTTCTCTTATTTAGCTGCCGCTTAGAGCCGCTTTCTGGGCCTCGTCTCCACCGCCCGTTGTCCCTGTAGTGAGGAGGAGAGTGCCGTGCTTGCCTCTGCTTGTTCCGGTCACTCCGCCAGGTGTAGACTTGATTCCTGCGGTAGTCTTCCGCGTCGCGGTCAAACTTGACTTGTTTCCGCTCTGCGATGTGTTCCCGGTGGCGTCTCAGCACTTCCTCGTGCTCTTTCAATATGGCCGCCGCTTGCTCCGCCCCTTTCTGTCGCGTGATCTCTTCCTTGAGTTCGCAGATGCTCTGCCGGACAGTCACTAATTTAGCCTGTAAGCGCTCCACGGTTAATATTATCAGGTCGAGACTGCATTTATTACAGATCTCTTGCCATCTTTGCAGTAGGACCGGATCGTCAGCGCATAAGTTCGGTTTTAGATCTACTCGTAGTCCACGAGGGATGCGTCTTTGCCTAGCATACTGTGCCAGGGAGACTACATGTAGATTCAGGCTTAATTCTTTCTTTTGGAAGTTCAATAAATCTCTTTTAGTGTCAACAACGGTAGTTGCGCCGCTCAGGGGGATATCTCCCTCCTCTATTTCATCCAGAATCCGTTGGATGTCAGCGTCACTGTAGGCAAAAGTGGAGGCACCGATATGATCAGTAGCTTGATCAGGTTCACTCATATTTACCCGTCAGGTAGATGAGGAAGTACCAGGGGTGGATGGATAATCTAGTAGTAAATTGTAAAGAGACTGGTACTTATTCCTCCTTCATTAGATTTAAGTATCGCCGCACCTTGCTTCCATCCAAAGCCAGTAATAGTGGTTCAAAAGAGATAGGTGTCGATACAAAACAGCGCAGAGGTACTGCTGCAAAAGTGCCTTTATTAACACGACATGTTTCGAGCACCAAGGCTCTTTATCAAGTGTATATAAGCCAAACCAGTGTACATCATTAAATACAATAAACCCCACCCACCATCCATCTGATTGGTCACTTCAGCAAGTGCTGAAAGGGTTTGCAGCTTAGCTGCTTTAAGTCAATCAGTCATTAGGAATCCCAGGTGATGAAACCAGAGTCCATGGTTTGTTAACTCTGAATCTCCTGTTTGTCCTCACAAAGAAACGACACAGCGACTTAAGACTTTATTTTTTCACTTGGAGTTAACAAACCATGGACTCTGGTTTCATCACCTGGGATTCCTAATGACTGATTGACTTAAAGCAGCTAAGCTGCAAACCCTTTCAGCACTTGCTGAAGTGACCAATCAGATGGATGGTGGGTGGGGTTTATTGTATTTAATGATGTACACTGGTTTGGCTTATATACACTTGATAAAGAGCCTTGGTGCTCGAAACATGTCGTGTTAATAAAGGCACTTTTGCAGCAGTACCTCTGCGCTGTTTTGTATCGACACCTATCTCTTTTGAACCACTATTACTGGCTTTGGATGGAAGCAAGGTGCGGCGATACTTAAATCTAATGAAGGAGGAATAAGTACCAGTCTCTTTACAATTTACTACTAGATTATCCATCCACCCCTGGTACTTCCTCATCTACCTGACGGGTAAATATGAGTGAACCTGATCAAGCTACTGATCATATCGGTGCCTCCACTTTTGCCTACAGTGACGCTGACATCCAACGGATTCTGGATGAAATAGAGGAGGGAGATATCCCCCTGAGCGGCGCAACTACCGTTGTTGACACTAAAAGAGATTTATTGAACTTCCAAAAGAAAGAATTAAGCCTGAATCTACATGTAGTCTCCCTGGCACAGTATGCTAGGCAAAGACGCATCCCTCGTGGACTACGAGTAGATCTAAAACCGAACTTATGCGCTGACGATCCGGTCCTACTGCAAAGATGGCAAGAGATCTGTAATAAATGCAGTCTCGACCTGATAATATTAACCGTGGAGCGCTTACAGGCTAAATTAGTGACTGTCCGGCAGAGCATCTGCGAACTCAAGGAAGAGATCACGCGACAGAAAGGGGCGGAGCAAGCGGCGGCCATATTGAAAGAGCACGAGGAAGTGCTGAGACGCCACCGGGAACACATCGCAGAGCGGAAACAAGTCAAGTTTGACCGCGACGCGGAAGACTACCGCAGGAATCAAGTCTACACCTGGCGGAGTGACCGGAACAAGCAGAGGCAAGCACGGCACTCTCCTCCTCACTACAGGGACAACGGGCGGTGGAGACGAGGCCCAGAAAGCGGCTCTAAGCGGCAGCTAAATAAGAGAAAGGAACAACCATCGCTGTACAGAGGAGATTCCGGTGATTTTTCCAGCAGCAGTGACCTCAGTGGGGCAAGTTGTTTTTTATACCAGGACACTCCCCTACAGCAAACCAAGAAGAAAAACCCCCGGGCCCCTATCCAGAGGGAACAGTACCCGAGCAGACAGAGAACACAAAGGTAATAAAAGAGACTACTGTTGTAAACCTATCCTCTTACTCTTTGTCTCCAGCTGAACTAAAACTGCTTGATCACGGTCTTGGTTTTGTACCCACCTACCATACAGATTTTATAGAGTGGGAAATTGACTTCCACAAGTTTGTTCGTAATCTGAAACTTAAAATGTGTTTCCCTGAGAACCCACAAGCATCTAATGTTAGCACACATGTATTTAAAAAGAAAAGCACATACATGCCAACAGTAGACAATGATGCTTTGAATGCTTTTGAAACTGTGGTGTTAAATGAAGTAAAAAAACTTTGGGACCACCCTGGCAAATCTGTACCCAATTTAACCCATGAAGAAAAATTAGCGCTAAAATCCTTAAAAATGAATGACAACATCATAATTAAAAAAGCTGATAAAGGTGGCGCAACTGTAGTCATGGATAAAAGTGGGTACAGATTAGAAGTACAGAGACAACTAACCACACCTGGACACTACCAGATAATTGGACATGATCCTGTATTTGAAATTATGAGTGAAATTAACTCATTGGTGACGGAGGCATGTAATAACAACACCATTACCAAGAGTACCATGGAGTATCTAATTTCTGAACATCCACGTACTCCGGTCCTGTATTTGCTGCCTAAAATACACAAGTCCTTAGTCAACCCTCCAGGGCGCCCAATAGTCTCCGGCGTCGGTTCAGTTTTAGAGCCACTGTCTAAACTGGTGGACTCCTACTTACAACCTTTGGTCCAGGGTATTGAGACTTGCCTAAAGGATACCAATGACTTGTTGAATAGACTAACTACACTACCATTATTAAATATGGATTATACTCTATGTAGTATTGATATAGTTAGCTTATACACCTCCATACCGCAGGATGAAGGGCTTAAATGTGTAGAAGAGGCCTTACTTGAGACTAATTTGCCTAACGACTTAATTTATTTTCTGCTTGATGGCTTAAATATCGTCCTTAAAAGAAATTATTTCAGGTTTGAAGGGGAATATTATTGGCAGCGCCAAGGGACATCAATGGGGGCTGCAGTCGCACCTTCATTTGCCAACCTGTTCGTCCACATGCTCGAAATTGATTATTTCCTTAAACACAGGTACAAGGATCAAATCATCCTGTATCTACGGTATGTGGACGATATTTTGGTGATTTGGAAGGGCGATGTGCTTAATTTCCATGAGATGGTCACTGAAGCAAACCTTAAACACCCTTCTATTAAATTTACAACAGAAACCTCCAAGAAAACCTTAAATTTCCTGGACGTGAGACTAACACTAGAGGGAGGTCGATTGACCACAGATTTGTATCGAAAGCCCACAGACAGAAACAATCTGTTGAAAGCATCCAGTTTCCATAACCCACGCTGCATAGAAGGGATCCCTAAAGGTCAATTTCTGAGAGCTAGGAGGATAGCCTCAGACGAGCAGGGCTATTGGAGAGCTGCCTCCACATTGATAGATAGATTCAAAGAAAAAGGTTTTAAAGAAAAATCCCTTATTACTACAGCTAACCTAGTAGGAGAGGTTCCAAGAACATCACTACTTACAAAAACAGAGGCTAAAAGGGTAGAAAAGCAAAAGAGAATCCCTTTTGTTAGCAAATTTGCGAAGCAAAGTAAACCAATTGAAAAAACTATCAAGAGGTATTGGCCAATACTACAGAATGATAAATCCTTAGGGAAAATTTGTTCACAATTGCCGTTGTTTAGCTATAAAAGAGGCTCCACATTACGAGATACACTGTGCCCTGCGGAAGCCAAGGCCCCAAGTAGAATGGAAACAATATTCAAAAGCAAACCCAATATAGGGACCTTTCCGTGTCTGAGTTGTGTCTGTTGCTCATCCATCATTAAAGGCGATGCTGTACAACATCCCACAAAAGGCTATAACATTCGACTCAGACACTATGCTACTTGTAACACGGCGGGTGTTGTGTACATGTTAAAATGCCCTTGCGGAATGGTATATGTTGGCCAAACAAAACGACAAATTAAGGCCAGGATTAAAGAACATAGAGGTGACATCAAGAACTTTAAGCCTAATACCTACACTGATACCCCTGTTTCTCGCCATTTCAACCTCGCTAGGCATAATCTGTCACAATTAAAATGGTTGGTCCTGGAGGTTATCCAAGAACCCCAAAGAGGAGGGGATAAAAAGAAGCTACTTCTACAAAAAGAAGCCATTTGGATAAAAAAACTAAATGCTTTGGAACCATTAGGCCTGAACGACCAATGGAATATGGTTTGTTTCCTGTAGAATATAATTATTAACCTTGTTCCCTTTCCCTTAACAGATAAAGCTGCCATTGAATTTTGAATTGAATCTCCTGTTTGGTAAGATACCATAGTAACTTTTCATAGCTACATTTAATTGCTTGGCAGCATTTTCACTTTATGGCTACATTGTGTAAATAATTGTTAGTATGTTCAACCTTGTAAAGTATGTTCCGAAATGTTGTCTCCAGCAGGCTTTAAGTAGCAGTGCTGGTGCTCATTTGTAAATAGTTCTTATTCATTTTACAGTCCTCACAAAGAAACGACACAGCGACTTAAGACTTTATTTTTTCACTTGGAGTTAACAAACCATGGACTCTGGTTTCATCACCTGGGATTCCTAATGACTGATTGACTTAAAGCAGCTAAGCTGCAAACCCTTTCAGCACTTGCTGAAGTGACCAATCAGATGGATGGTGGGTGGGGTTTATTGTATTTAATGATGTACACTGGTTTGGCTTATATACACTT
This sequence comes from Xenopus laevis, assembly GCF_017654675.1. Classification (NCBI taxonomy): domain Eukaryota; kingdom Metazoa; phylum Chordata; class Amphibia; order Anura; family Pipidae; genus Xenopus; species Xenopus laevis. The sequence goes on from NC_054383.1 coordinate 94,923,461, forward strand.
GATAAAGAGCCTTGGTGCTCGAAACATGTCGTGTTAATAAAGGCACTTTTGCAGCAGTACCTCTGCGCTGTTTTGTATCGACACCTATCTCTTTTGAACCACTATTACTGGCTTTGGATGGAAGCAAGGTGCGGCGATACTTAAATCTAATGAAGGAGGAATAAGTACCAGTCTCTTTACAATTTACTTGTTGATAACATTGGCATCAAGCTTACATTAGCATCATTTTTCTGGACAGGCCTGTATAATTCAAGCCAGGTGGCAAGCCTAGGTAGTTCAGAGCCTGTCGGAAGTACAGGTGCCTGCAATGACCGCTTCCACGATATTCTTTAAGAAATATGTATCTAAGCCAAGTTTTGGGACACTGTGGCTGGTGCTGGAAGCAATTAGAAGCCTGCAGGTTGTACCTCCACCTTACATATATCAAAACATAATATCAAACAATGAATCAACTTAATAAACTTTTGTATTTTAGTTTTATCTCCCCAGTATATGAATGCATATAAGTGGTTGGTGAAATCACAGAACCATCAAGAGGCAAGATAATCTACTGGTCTCAAAACCCAAACATGCTATTGGAGATAATGTGCCCTCTTCCTTTCAAATGCTGCGATATACTGGAATAGGACTTGCATTTCTCTTAATGGATAAGATTTATATTTGCATATGTATTGGGGTGGAGGAGAGTTGTATAGATAGCAGAAGAGAGTAGTGGAGATATGAGAAGCTGGAGTACTGACCTACTTACATGTCTGGGAAATGAAACAACCCCCATGTCAGACCAACACCTCTGAAGAAGATTGTGATTTGCATATATAGAAATAGGAACAAGCAGTTTGGGTCCATCTTTTATTGCATACCTCATGCATTGCTATTAATTAGCCGATCTATCTATCAATGAAATGGAGGTTAATTCAGGTTTCCTCAGGAGGAAAATCTGTGTGGAGGGAGAGAAAGGGCATATATTCTTATAATACACAAGAACCATGAATATCCTGTAATTTATATCCTTATAAAAGGTGCTTAGTGATGTCATCAGTTATAAACAGAGCTTAGTGATGTCATTTCTGTCACATGACTCACTGAAACGTGTGTATTATAATAAATAAAGTACCTACCGCCTGTTGCAAAATATGAGGATATAAGAAGTCACCTTGACGTTCCATGACCTGTATAATGGTCCCAGAACTCCTCGCTAACTTATAATATCCTTATAATTTACAATAGGGGGTACTTTATTCACTATATATTTGTTGCTCAGTCTATAACATCACAGAGTGACAAATATAAAGACAGATGGGACTATGAGTTCTTATGTACATGTACCTGTATTTTCATACATACACAAACAGTGCTGCAGAATTATTTTGCCATTAAGTATATATCAGCATATAGCCTGCAAAGTGCAATACAGACAGAAAAATACAAATTCAATTATTGCAAAACAAAACAGGAGCAGGAAAATAACAGATATAAATATGTCTGCAAAACAAGACAGTCTCACACTCGTGTCCAGAAATAACACTGCGCACATGCAAAAATGCTCATCGGACTAGTACCACGCGCCATACTCCCCCATGCACAAATAATGAATAGTCAAGTGCAGCACATAAATACACTATTCATGATTAAACAGGTCATGCATAATCATTCCACACATACACATACTGTATATAGAGTAATGCACAGAAGCTTAGCCTGCATCCCTCCCCCATAGGCTGCCACGCACAAGAAAGTAATGCTGCAATGCCCAGACTTACAACTGCCAACAAGATACCAACCAACCTTTAAATCAGAGTTGCCCCTTGGGAACAATTGGCCCTGACCAGCTGTGACCTTGATATTTACCTTTTAACCAAGGGGCTGATCCATGTCACATGTGATTCCAGGGCAGTACAGTAAGCCACTTCAATGTAATTTATCAGTTATGCAACTGCCAGTTATTACTCCTGATACCTATGCATCTGTATTGGTGAACATAAGAACCAAACATCTCTTTTTTGTTAAAAAAAAAAACCAACAATAAAGTTATATTTGTTATATGGTGCGTACATTTCTAAAACTATCCAGTAATGACTACTGGGCACAAGAGGATATTTCTGTGTATACAATGTCCTTTTCTTTCAGAGATCATGAATATAACTTGTAACTGCCCATCACTAGTTCAATGTTCTCTTTAATCTGAGCATCAACTAGAGAATCAGGATAAATAAAGGGGACAAACTGAGTTTCCTGGAAGCCAGCTTATGGACACCCCTTGGTAATTATTTCCAGGGAGGCATTCTATTTACAGACCATCCCTATGATCCAAAGTGGCAGACTAACCAAAGCTCAAACGTGAGTGCCTGCCCTTCCCTTGAGGGTAACAGAGTGCAGCAGACTTCCAGCCATCTGCTAATTAACCTTGTGATAGACAGGCAGATAAAATAGGGGCAGAGTACAAGGAATGCTGAAATGTACCTGAGCGACTGGTGTAGGATAAGGGACAGAGTGTTGCTAATAAAAAAACAGTAAAACGGGTTACTATTCTTGAGACTTTTTATCTATGAGTACAGAGAATTGCCAGAAGAGAGCAACTGGATTACAAGGAGGGTATATGTTGCACTTACCCATGTCAAAGTCCAGTCTGACATGTAAAGCAGAGTGGTACTATTATGTTAAACTGCAACTTGTGTTCATACTGGGAAAATAAATGCATTAAACACAGAGTTGCAATTGGATGTACAGTTTGCTGAAAACTCATTGGTAGCTGCACCTGGCTTAGACCCAGTTATGCATAGAATATACTGGATATCATTTCAGGATTAGACCAAATCCTAGTACAGAATGCTCGGGACCTGGGGTTTTCTGTAATTTGGATCTTCATACCTTAAGTCTACTAGAAAATCATGTAAACATGAAATAAACCCAATAGGTTGGTTTTGCCTCCAATAAGGATTAATTATATCTCAGTTGGATCAAGTACAAGCAACTGTTTTATTATTACAGAGAAAAAGAAATTTTTTTAAAAAATTTGGATTATTTGGATAAAATGGAGTCTATGGGAGATAGGCTTTCTGTAATTCTGTGCTTTCTGGATGATAAGTTTCCAGATAACATATGCCATACTTGTACTTTTTGAACCAAATCTGAAGCCTAAAAATCAAGTGACTGGAAACTGATCACAACAAGCTGTTGTTTACAATCAAGGCATTTTTCCCACATTTTTACATTCTAGTTTTTTACAAATCTAGTTATAGCCACATTTAAACACCATTCATGATATATTGGAACCACTTTTAGCTGCTCATTTGCAAATGTGATATAGTAAATAAAGTACCCCCTATTGTAAAATATATAGTGAATAAAGTACCCCTATTGTAAAATATATAGTGAATAAAGTACCCCCTTTGTAAAATATATAGTGAATAAAGTACCCCCTATTGTAAAATATATAGTGAATAAAGTAACCCCTATTGTAAAATATATAGTGAATAAAGTACCCCCTATTGTAAAATATATAGTGAATAAAGTAACCCCTATTGTAAAATATATAGTGAATAAAGTACCCCCTATTGTAAAATATATAGTGAATAAAGTACCCCCTTTGTAAAATATATAGTGAATAAAGTACCCCCTATTGTAAAATATATAGTGAATAAAGTACCCCCTATTGTAAAATATATAGTGAATAATGTACCCCCTATTGTAAAATATAAGTATATTATAAGTCTTGGAGTCATGGAACTATGAGGTTACTTCTAAAATCCTCATATTTTCCAACAAGGGGTACTTTATTTATTATAATACACACATTTCAATGAGTCATGTGACAGAAATGACATCACTAGTCACCGTTTATAACTGATGACATCACAAGTCGCAATTTATAAGGAAATAATTTACAAGATATTCATGGATCTGGTGTATTATAAATCGATAAACTTTCTTTTAATTTCTAAACGTTCATCAAAACTTCTCGTCTATGTGCCATTCATTTTAAAAGCATAAATATAACATCCCTTTACATATTCTGCACAGGTTGATTATTCTATTGAGAGAGCAATGGCAATTCATTAAGAAATCGACCGTATGTTAAAGTGACAGTGCAGAATATTTCACCTGAGGCTTCTTTTATGAACATCACATGTTAATTGGAAATATCAGATGACTTTGCCACCATCTATGTGAGCCACATTGTGCCTGTGAGACAAATTATATATTACTGCCCTTTTCTATATGAAGAACATGTATTAAAATATATGGACCTTTTATTTATAAGCCCACACAGGCATAACATTATTACAGATATCCCTTGTGATCTAGCCTCCCTTTGTAACACCCCCCTCATTTGTTGTAACTGGCTTTCAGCGTCCCTTGTCATAGGAGATTTTGGCACAGTTTGCATGATGGAAACTGTCAGTTTTTATTTATTCCACCACAGTACACACAATCCCAACAAGGGAACATGCTGCATAGAAATGGCCCAAAGATGTGGGGGTTGTTGGGTTGAGGATCAAAAGTCTATTTTAACCAAACTGTCTCAAGTAGATTTTAAGTTGGATGCTACAAGTACTGACTGGAATTTGAAAATTCAATAGTATTATGTCTCTGACTAATGCAGGTGCAAAAGATAAATGATCTGGGTGGGGTGCTGTGTAGTAATGGAAATGGCAGTGATTCTGTGCTGAGAAAAAGGCACAAAGGCTGACACATGGAGATAAATGGGAGGCATGGCCATTGATAAAGTTCACACAAGGCATATGCATGTCAGGGGTCCCCAACCTTTCCCTGAGCAACATTCAGATGTAAAAACAGTTGGGGAGCAACACAAGCATGAAACAAGTTCCTGGGTGGTGCCAAATAAGGGCTGTGATTGGCCATCTGGAAGCCCCTATGTGGACTGGCAGCCTACAGGAGACTCTGTTTGGCAGTACATCTGTTTTTTATGAAACTAAAACTTGCCTCCAAGCCTGGAATTCAAAAATAGGCACCTGGTTTGAGGCCACTGGGAGCAGCATCCAAGGAGCTAGGGAGCAACATGTTGATCACAAGCTACTGGTTGGGGATCACTGCTCTATGTACAATGGACCACTTTAGATGAAGAAGCTGGAGAATGATATACCAGTAAGGATAAATTATTAGTCCTTATCATTGCAAAACATTGCCATAAGTATTAATGATTGAAGTCATAATTCTCTTATATCTCTCCAAAGGACTATTACCAGAGAACAGGGCTTTGGAAACATGTTTGTGAACGCTTTCAAATGGGCTAATGTACAATCGCGTCTGCCTGTGGATTCAAATTGTTGCATATACTGTATTGACACAATTCATTAAGGGTACTTGTGTCCAAACATACTACTTCACTATAGTCCTCCATTGGCCATTACATCAAGCTTGTCTCTTTGGATGAATTGTGCGCAAGTGAGCCTACTGTCACCCTATAGTACTCTACCTTACGCGTTTCATACCTACTGGTACTTAATCATAGGCCGTTGCCTATGATTAAGTAACGGCAGGCACAAAACGCATTAGGCAGGGTTCTAGGGGGTCTGTACATATATATTATTAAGATGTAATTCCGATGAAAGATTTTATTTTTATATGAAATTTTGAATTACCGTATATACTCGAGTATAAGCCGAGTTTTTCAGCATCCAAAATGTGCTGAAAAAGTCTACCTCGGCTTATACTCGGGTCAGCGGGCAGATGTCGATATTGCAGTCACTTTTAATCATTCCTATACCAACAGTTCACTTGGGGAGAGACTGCAATATCCCACAATGCCCTCTGTTGGTTTTATGCAAGAATAACAGTGCGCCCTCTGTTGGTTATATCAAAGAATAACAGTGACTGCAATATCACACAGCGCCATCTGTTGGTTATATCAAAGAATAACAGTGACTGCAATATCACACAGCGCCATCTGTTGGTTGTATCAAAGAATAACAGTGACTGCAATATCACACAGCGCCATCTGTTGGTTGTATTAAAGAATAACAGTGACTGCAATATCACACAGCGCCATCTGTTGGTTGTATCAAAGAATAACAGTGACTGCAATATCACACAGCGCCATCTGTTGGTTATATGAAAGAATAACAGTGACTGCAATATCACACAGTGCCCTCTGTTGGTTATATCAAAGAATAACAGTAACTGCAATATCACATAGCGCCATCTGTTGGTTGAATAAAGGATTAACAGTGATGGCAATATCACACAGTTGGCTGTTGGTTATACGAAAGATCAGTGATGGTTTTATGACACACAGCACTATCTGCACAATTCTCTGTCACCATCAACTTTGCAAAGAAGTCCGGTCGATCGCTGGGGGAGTCTCTTTGGCGGAATGTGCGCTGCTGGGAGACAGGGCTGTAGTTGTGTCTAGGCTTATACTAGAGTCAATAAGTTTTCCCAGTTTTCGTAGGTAAAATTAGGTACCTCGGCTTATACTCGGATCGGCTTATACTCGAGTATATACGGTACAGGATAATTTTTTGATAATTTGTTTTTTTGCCATTTTGTTCTGAGGGCTTATCTGTTTCCCATTGCTAAGGATACTTTTGATCTAATGTAACCCTAAACATGGCAGTAATTCCATGGTTTTGTAATGAATGCAACAGACTTGTGCCCAATGAAACACATGCAAATGTTATTTTAAGTCAATTTAAGCAATTTAAGACAATTTGATCGCAACTTGCAGCTGATTCATGAAAACATGCATACAGTTACATTCACTTTGTGGCTGCAATCCCGTTGGATTTGGGGGGGGAACACATTGTAGGTAAAAAAAAAAATGATGAATTGTGTCAAAGAGTTTTCATTTGTGGGTGATGTTAAATAATGTAGAATGCTACATATAAATTGCTATTGTGCAGAAGAAAGCCTGTAGCAGAGAAGAGGCAATGCCATATTCTAAAGCATTATTATTATTGTTATTGTGCTTTATATGGAACAGAACAGAGTTCCTCTTGCTTATTCTAATCCAACAATTTTCCTTTATCATAATTCAGATTCCCAGTTGACCTGAAAATAAAAGGGTTTTAGAGAAATGATACTTTCCCAGTGCCATAAAGTATAATTATTGTTGTATTTTTGTTTCTGAAGAGACTAACATTAATTTCTTTCCGGGCCTTATGGGATTTCATTAAGTCCAAGATGAAAAGGAAATGAAAGTACAAATGCTGCTGAAGTACATTATTCTTGTACAAACACTTATTTTTAGAACACAAAGCAGGAAATAGAAAGTATTATAGCAAAGATAATAATAATGTCTCAACATCCGGACAATTGCATGTAACAAGATTCTAACATGCTCTTTTGTCAGTCTGGAGCCTGAAAGATACCACTACATCAAGTGACTATAGCCAACTACCCCTAATTTACAGGGACAATCACTACAGCCAATTGCCCCTAATTTACAGGGACGATCCCTATAGCCAACTCCCCCTTATTTACAGGGACGATCCCTATAGCCAACTGCCCCTAATATTACAGGGACGATCCCTATAGCCAACTGCCCCTAATTTACAGCGATGATCCCTATAGCCAACTCCCCCTTATTTACAGGGACGATCCCTATAGCCAACTGCCCCTAATTTACAGGGATGATCCCTATAGCCAACTGCCCCTAATATTACAGGGACAATCCCTATAGCCAACTGTCCTTAATTTACAGGGACGATCACTATAGCCAACTGTCCCTGACTTACAGGGACGATCCCTATAGCCAACTGTCCCTAATTCACAGGCACGATCACTATAGGCAACTGCCCCTAATTTACTGGGATGACCCCGATAGCCAACAGCCCATAATTTACAGACCATATTGCTCATTTACATCTGCAAGAGTAGTAGCCAATTTGAGCTTTTTCACATAAATATATGCTCCTTGAACTTTCATATAGCTGCACTTAGTGCTTCCTACCCTCTGTTCAGAATAAGGCGCTGCTGCTCCCATTGAAGCGGGGGAACACTGGAGCTCCTGATGAGGCGCAGCACACTTGCATCAAAAAAAGCAGATGAAGACGTCACTTGCATGGCAAACAACAGAAATGTTGCTAAGCAGATGTAAAACATATTTTGCACTACTGAACCCAAATTGCGATGAATGCATCAATCTTTGAGAATCAGACACATTTGCTTCAAAAGAATTGTCCATTTCCATCCACAATGGGGAAAATGCTGCATTGTTGGAAAAAAAAACATGCAACGGCACTTGAAATTACACTTCGCTCACTTGGCCATTGGTCTGTAGCTTTGCGTGTACTGGTGTCCCACCCCTATAGCATGTTTCTGCCACAAAAATGTTTTTTAGACATTTTAATCAGTTTTACAAATTATTTCCCTTTTTCTGTAATAATAAAACAGTACCTTGCACTTGATCCCGACTAAGATATAATTAATCCTTATTGGAAGCAAAACAATCCTACTGGGTTTAAGGAATGTTTACATGATTTTTAGCAGATGTATGGAGATCCAAAATTACGGAAAGATCCCTTATCCATAAAACCCCAGGTCCCAAGCATTACGGATAAAAGGTCCCATACCTAATTTTATGCCTTTGTTTTTTTAAAGCTCTGCAATAATATGTGAATATTTCCCTATTTAAGCCCCCACCCAAAAAAAGAATATAGTTTAGATTTCAAAACAAAATCCCCTAATGACCCCATTTGATACAGAGAAGTTTGCAAGGAAGTGTCTAGTGAATTACAGTACCCTGAGCACAACTGCAGCCCTCTGCGCAGAGCGAGGGAGACAAAGAAGTACATTACGTAATGGAACATACTTCTACTTGCTGTTTCCCAGTAAAGCACATGGAAAGCCAAAGGAAATAGCCTGCACTTTTTTTCTTTTTACGAGCTGGGCTCCGAAATTTCACATGGGAGAATTCCGGGCTTATGTTCAAAGTGAAGGGATGGAAATTTTTACAAAACATACTTAACCATCACCCTCTCATTTTGTTTTAAGATAATATATACATTATTTGGCAGCTTCCTTTTATCTTTCTGTATGATGACGGTCTAGTCATTAGTCAAGTCTAATATTGGATCAAGTGCAAATCCTGAAATTAAGTCTAATTATAGATTGTTTGTTGTGTTTTTTTTATAGCAAAGGAAGGATATGTGCCATAATAAGGTGCAGTAAATTTTCCGGGCACTTATATTGGGGCATAACACACGCTAGGGCTTTAAGCTGTTTGCAAATAAGTTTTACTGTTTCCTACTGGGTAAGGGGGCATGCATTAAATAAAAGTATGGTTGCTCTCAGGAAACAAAGGAATCTATTTGTATTCAGCTTCAAGAAGTTTGTGTTACCCAATTGTTTTTCAATTCACACTTGTAGCCATTTTGACTTGCCTCCAAGTTCATTAAAGGGATTCTATGGTTTTTATAATGTATTTTTTATTTCTAAATTACACGGTTTACACTGCAAATAATTCACTCTACAATATAACATTTCATTCCTGAACCAGAAAGTGTATTTTTTAGTTGTAATATTGGCGTGTAGTCAGCCATCTCAGGACATTTTTCCTGGTCATGTGCTTTCAGAAAGAGCCAGCACTTTAGGATGGAACTGCTTTCTTACAGGCTGTTGTTTCTCCTACTCAATGTAACTGGATGTGATGCAGTGGGACCTGGATTTTACTATTGAGTGTGTTCTTAGCTCTACCAGGGAGCTGTTATCTTGTGTTAGGGAGCTGCTATCTGGTTACCTTCCCATTGTTCTATTGTTAGGCTGCTGGGGAGGGTGATATCACTCCAACTTGCAGTACAGCAGTAAAGAGTGACTAAAGTTTATCAGAGCATAAGTCACATGACTGGGGGCAGCTGGTAAACTGACAATATCTCTAGCCGCATTTCAGATTTCAAAATTAAATATATAAAAATCAGTTTGCTCTTTTGCAAAATGGATTTCCGTGCAAACAGAAGAGGTTCTGAGCTCATATTAACTCAATTCTTCTACTTTAGTTGACTACTATCAGAACTCTGGTCTTTTTTGGCCTGATACTATTTAACAATATGTTAAAATCATGTCAAATATAGTATAGTAAAACAAAGTCCTCACACATCTGCTGGCTATATCCAGAGATGCCCTACTAGACTGGGGTTGGGAAAATGTATGCATGACAACAGCTTAATTCTTAAAATAGACTTAGGTTCAGTATGATAGGCTAAATGTAGATTCCATCATTTTGTCTAACCAGGGTCTAGTGTTGGCCTATGACCAGAAACAGAGATTGGCTGCTCAGCAAATTGTGAGTGTTTTTCTATAAACCCTCATCACAGCAATCATAAGCAAGAGAGCTAGCGATAGTATAAGCATCAGTCCAGCTGCAGCCATATAGGTCCCGCAAAGGATTTTAGTAACTCGATTTTGTTAATAAGACTTTCTCTTCCCACCTCATTCCAATGCAGCCCTACCCTACTATTAGGTGGTTCTAAGCACATCAGTCCTTCCTCTTGATAGAATACCAAGACTTAGGGGGGCATGTGTATGTAGAGCTTTAAGAAAGATGTTCTATTAGGTTATGTGTTTACATTTTTACCGTCAACGACTATAGTTTGTGTTGGGGATAGTAAATACACAATTTCTATTTATTTATGTCATTCAGATAGGTCAGTGGAGAACCAGCACCACCACTGCAGTGAAAGAGAAACAGCAGGAGAGCGGTAGATTAAACACAATATTCAGATACAAAGAAACTGTCACGGTCGGCACCCAACACCAGAACAAATGCCAAGCACCCTGGTCTCGGCTCGTGCTTCACCTGTAGTGTGACCGCAGTTGGCCTCGGGAGGAGTCCTCAACTACTTGGATGCCACCGGGACTTAAACGAGAGGTGCAAGGCGAGAGGTTCTGGATAAGCAGAGGGGCACGACTGTTAGCAAAGTCTTTGGGCAGAAGTTCGTGGTACAAGGTGTTAGACGGGATCGTAGTCGGAACTAGCCTGGTCGAGGCAGGCAGAAAGTGAGCGTAAACAAATCAAGCCGAGTCTGGGCAGGCAGCGTTCAAAGCGAGGTCAGGCAGACAAGGGTCAAAACCGGAAGATCAATCAGAGGGATATAGCAGAAGAGGTATTTGAAATTCAGGCAATGGATCAGGATACAGAGGTCAGAATCGTCAGGAACAGGCAGGGGTCACAACAGGTAGTCAGAACAAGTTCAGAATCAGAATAGCAAACAGCTAAAGGCACCAGGAACAAACCTATAACGGGCAATGAGAACTAGTGGAATGGCCCTTTAAATATTTGAATTTTCACACCGTTGCGCACTGACGTCATTGCGCCAGCTCGCATGCGCCAATAAAACAGCAGGAGCGCGCCGCGCGCCCCTAGTTACCGGCCCCTAGAGAAGAAGAACGCGGCGGGCGTCCCCGCCAAGGGGGGGGGCAGGCGTCCTTGCCATCCCCCCCACTAGACCACCAGGGTAAGTTCTTACAGAAACAGGGGTCAAGGTATCACCTGCTCATTGAGGATGCAATGGGCCTGTCAGGGGGCCTATCAGCTTCCAGCGGGAGAAGTCCGGACCAAGGAGGAAGCTTTGGGTAAAAGTTCAAGTTCAGCGGTATACAAAAGGGGTCAGGCGAAAGCGTAGTCAAATACAGGCAAAGATTCAAAAGGCAAACAGCAAGAATCAGAATCAAGGTCAAAGCAGAGGTCAGGAATCCAGGAAACAGCAAAATAGGAGTTTAGGGAACCCAGGAACACAAGTCAGGAATTCCTATAATCTGGCATTGAACCCGTGACCTGGAATTTCGCGCCAGGCGTGTTGCGTCATTGCACCGGCATCAACCCACGTGGGTTATGGGTGCCGCCATCTTGGATGTGGCGGCGCCGGAGACGTGAGCGTCATCGGATGCCACAACGAATGTGGTTTTGATTGGCATTTTAAAAAAAAAAAGTTGGTCTTGCTGGTCCTTCCACTTATCTGTTGGGGATCATGCAATAGAATGTAACATATGCTTTATTCAGCAGGACATCTGTACAGTTTATGACAAAAGGTGGCATGTATATGAATGGATGTGTATTTGATTACTAATATATACCTTTTGCCACTGTATTGGGTAAATTGCATATGTATCAGACCAGGAGGAAATATGAGTTTCCTAAGTGAGTACCTTGTACTGGTTCACTAAGGCAGAGATATTGTCTCCCAAGGGCTACATGGTTAATAGGTCAGGAATATAGGGCTAAACATTTTTGCTTTCTTGTTAAATAATTGAAATACTTCCCTGCGAATGTGGTTTGTATATTGCACAGAAGCTCATGTTCATAAATAATCTAGCTTTGAAAGGGTTTTTTTTATATCCAACCAACCATCCCCCTTCCCCCACTGGTGATTTTGACTTGGGTTCACTGCAAGTTTCCATGCTCTGTAGGTCATTTATGGAATTGTTTCTGACCATATTTAGAGGATCTAGAATGGGATCATATGTGGTATTCATTAATATAAGATCTACTCTTTGTTGCACTAATATGCTCTTGTATTATTTGGCTGTTGTCATTGCTCCCTCCTGACTCTCTATCTCCATCTCCTATCTCCTTCCTCTTCACTATGGCATTCTTATTTATGATTCTGGATTTTTTTTTTTTAGGATAGGAGGTAAGGGATATGCAGAAGTGGCAACCACATCTGAGACACAGGACCTGAGATGACATTGGGCACCATTGTACTAATGTACAATCCTATATACAAGGGTTGAGGGATATTGGTTGATAGAGGGCTTGGAATAAAGAAAAGGAGAGTGGTTAGAGCATAGGTCCATTAGTATTGCAATGAAAAAGAAGATACCCCTAATTAAATTGTACACATAAATCCTTTTGGGGAACCCCAAATGTTAGGCCCATGGTCATGCATTTGAGGCAACAGCCTTATTTCAGGGATGATGATTGGAAATATATAAAAAATTAACCTTAGCATCCAACCTCATCAGTACAGGTATGCGACCTATTATCCAGAATACTTGGGACCTGGGGCTTTCAGGATAACGAGTCTTTCCGTAATTTGGATCTTCATACATTGTCTACTAGAAAATCATGTAAACATTAAATAAACCCAATAGGCTGGTTTTGCTTCCAATAAGGATTAATTATATCTTAGTTTGGATCAAATAGAAGCTACTGTTTTATTATTACAGAGAAAAAGGGAATCATTATTAAAAATGTGGATTATTTCATTATAATACACAAATGAATATCTTGTAAATTATATCCTTATAGACGGTGAGTTCTGATGTCATCAGTTATAAACGGTGAGTTCTGATGTCATTTCTGTCACATGACTCACTGAAACTTGTGTATTATAATAAATAAAGTACCCCCAGTTGCAAAATATGAGGATATTAGAAGTCACCTCGGAGTTCCATGACCTGTATAAAAACACTCGGCCTTCGGCCTCGTGTTTTTATATAATCACGAAACTCCTCGGTAACTTATAATATCCTTATATTTTACAAGAGGGGGTACTTTATTCACTATATAATGGAGTCTATGGGAGACAGCCTTTCCGTAATTCCGAACTTTCTGGATAACGGGTTTCCAGATAACGGATCCCATACCTGTACATGATAAATTTCAATATTCGAATTTTCACATTTTTTTCAAATTCAATTTTTTTTTTCCCTAGGCGAAGTACACAAAAAAAATGTATAATTCAAATTCCAATAAGGATTAATTATATCTTAGTTTGGATCAAGTACAGAGCACTGTTATATTACTACTAAGAAAAAGGAATTCATTTTTTATCTGTCTCCTATAGATATGGAATCTAGACAGCCTTCCCATTATTTGGAGCTTTTTGGATAATGGGTTTTTATTAGGGATGCACCGAATCCAGAATCCTTCTGCCAGGCCTTATCCAATCCGAATTTAAATATTATAATTATAATTAGAGGTGGGGAGGGAAATTGCATGACTTTTTGTCACAAAACAAGAAAGTAAAAAATGTTTTCCCCTTCCCACCCCTAATAAGCATATGCAAATTAGGTTTCGGATTAGGTTCAGGCCGAATCTTTCACGAAGGATTCAGGGGTTCAGCCGAAACCACAATAGTGGATTCGGTGCATCTCTAGTTTTTCGCTTTAACAGCCTGCTACATGGGTGTTTTACCCAATGAATCTTGTCATCCACACCATGTCATGATACTTTGGCCTCCTTGGGGGACACGAAACGTGTCAGGCTTTTATCTTTTATACATAATGTAAAATAAAGACTTTTGTATTATTTAAAATTTGGACTCCTGGATTCTACTGATTTTGGTGTTCCAGAGTGGTGCCTGCCTGCTATTCAAATTTCGTGTGTTGCTCCCCTCTGCTGAGGGTCTGGGGCATGACCCACCATGGAAAGCAGTAAGCTTGTCCCCTAATTCAGAGAACTCGTGCTTCCTATAGTTTCGATTTCTGTATACTTTGGCAGGAGACAGGCTCTCAGCAAGTGTCTGGCACAGGGGCTACTTCTACCACTGGGGACTGACAGATAATAAGGTGCAGGTGTAGCACGATGATGTTACTTATTTTCATTGCATCTCATTTATTCCGTACATAATTTAGTCACCACTTGCTAAATCTCCCCTTTATGAGACTTGCCATGAGGACAGATTTGCAATCTCTGGCTGTGTTGGTGGTAACATTAAAGTCACCTATGTCACATACGTAGTATGCACAAACCCACTTTATTACTGACACGGCTTCTGCAGAACGTCTCATTCTATGCAGGGGGATGTCCAAACACAGCAGAACAGATCTCCGTGCATATTTGAGTGTTTATGGAGTGTCAGAAATGGTGATACATCCTCTCGCAGGAAATAACAGTTTTGCTGCCTAATGATCAAATGTGTATTAGACGAATCTTACTAAAAAGAAAAGGTGTTGAGGATTTGCTAAAATGCTTTCCCGTCTTCCAGTAAAATATTCTTGGAAAATCTGTAGCTTTAGAAGTGACTGTGCAGGTGCAAATGAGTGTGTTTTGCCTTCGGAGATAGGCTGCGAATAAACATTTCAAAAGCACCATCCAAAAATATGTATGGGATGGCACTAATATTTGTATTTATCACTCGTGTTCATTTACCTACAAGAAGACGACAGGTTGATATACACGGCAGGAGCTGGAAACAAGTGGGTATGATCCCTTATTGGGCTGCTGCTGAACTATCATCCAACATTCCCCAGCAACCCTCATAGCAGTGATTTTCAATTTTTTTCTACTCAGACCCCTTTGAGCTGTAACATCTGATCAGGGCCCCCTTACCCAAAATTAATGATATACAGGTATAGGAACTAGGGATGCACCGAATCCAGGATTCGGTTCGGGATTCGGACAAGAATCAGTCTTTTTCAGCAGGATTCGGATTCTGCCCGGCCGAACCGAATCCAAATCCTAATTTGCATATGCAAATTAGGAGTTGGATTCGGTTCGGTATTCGGCTGAATCTTTCACAAAGGATTCGGGGGTTCAGCCGAATCCAAAATAGTGCATTCAGTGCATCCCTAATAGGAACCTTTATCCGGAAACCCCCTTTCCTGGAAGCCCATTGCAGATTCCCTAAAGGGTGAAAATACGCCAGGGTGATGTCATTTCGGAAACTTCGCAAATTTCCTCCTGGCGAAGGAGATAGACGCTAGCGTTGCTTCGCACTCTAACGCCAGGCAAATTTTCGCTCTGTTGAATGGACGTAACTCACTAAGATGCGGATTTTACTGAACGTTACCTCATTCGCCAGACTTGCCTTCGCCAGCTCAGACCAGGCAAAGTGCAATGGCGTCTTTTCCTTTTCTCTGAGTGATAGGCTACAAAGGTCCGTAAAAAAATTTTTTTGGTAACCGGGTTCCTCCCTCCATTTTCTAACATATGGAACATAAACTATACAGTGGGCTCATGTGTAGGGCATTATAACTACTCTATTTTATTTATTATGGTTCCCTGGACTTGTGTAATGTATTTGCTGCAACATATACGTCCATTCAACTTCTTCATTTCCCACCACATGCAAATTATACAACGCCAGTGCATCTTTGCTTTGATTGCGAAGAAAAGCTAGCGAAAATTCACCAGCGTTCGGCGCCCTGGACGCAACTTCGCACTTTAGCGAATTAGCGATGTCCTAGCAAAAGGGATTCTGTCATGATTTTTATGGTTTATTTGTAAATTACACTGTTTACATTGCAAAGAATTCACTCTACCATTTAAAATGGTTCTAGAACCTACAAATGTATTTTTTTTTAACTCAGTGTATTGTGCCTGATTCTGGATGGAACTGCTTTAATGGAGAAACAAACCCCTTATTTAAAAAAAGACCCGGAAGATGGCTGCTGTGAACTCCGATCCCTCAATCTGCACCGAGGGGTAAGTAAAAAGTTAGGGGCATTTGCCAGGGGTACCAGTTAGGCTGGGGTGAGGAGGGAGGGGGGTCTATGTGGGGTAGGGTAGTTTTTTAATAAGGGGTTTGTTTATCCTTTAAGACAGCTATTGTTTCTCCCCTTTCTGTTGCATTTAACCACAACCTAGTTTGTGATGCTATTCTCATGTCTACCACTACAGAGAACCTTTAGCAATGCAAACAAATGCTTCAGCAGAGGTGTCACATGGATGCTGATGGGCTGCTGGGGGGAAAGGGAGGGGGTGATATTAGTGATGTGCGGGCCGACCCGTGACCCGCAGGTTTACCCGCGGGTCGGGCGGGTTCGGGCCAACCCCTGCACTTCTGGCTTCCACGCGCCGGAATTTATAGACTTCCACCTGCCCCGTCCCTTTTATGACTGCACTACGGGGCGGGCGTGGGTCTATAAATAGAGGGCAGCAGCGGGCAGGGCCGGGTGCGGATCAGGAGGGGGCAGGTTAGGGTTGGGAGCACGTCAAGGAATTCTAGACCCGCACATCAATAGGTGATATCACTCTAACTTGCAGTGCAGCAGTAAAGTGTGACTGAAGTTTATTAAAGCACAAATCACATACTGAGGGGCACCTGGGAAACTGACAATATGTCGAGCCCCATGCTAAATTTCAAAATTAAATATAAAAAAATCAGTATGCTCTTTAAAAAAAACGGATTTCACTGTAGAAGTCTACTGGAGTAGCATTATTAACTGATGGGTTTGAAAAAAACATGTTTTCCCGCAACAAAGTATCCCTTTAAGGTATGGTGATCCAACAAAGATCCCTTATCCAGAAACCCAAGTTTTGTGAAATCACTGGTGTATCAGTCACAGTTTCAAGAAGGAGTGTAAATTCATTGATTTAGGTGTTCCTGTTTAGCATGTATGAATCTCCCTAAATTCCAGACTTTATAGACTCCTTTCTACCCCAATAATTCAGTCCAGTTTCAGTGGCCTAAAATCATAACCCAGCATAAGGTAATGCCTGGAGTTCAAATGGGATGGGTGGTATACAGATACAGGATCCGTTATACAGAAACCCATTATCCAGAAAGCTCCAAATTACAGAAAGGCCATCTTCCATAGACGCAATTTTATCCAAATAATCCAAACTTTTTTCTGTAATAATAAAACAGTACCCTGTACTTGATCTAAACTAAGATATAATTAATCTTTATTGGAAGCAAAACCAGCCTATTGGGTTTATTTAATGTTTACAGGATTTTCTAGTAGTCTTAAGGTATGAAGATCCAAATTATTTTAAGATCTATTATCTAGAAAACCCAGGTCCCAAGCATTGTGGATAACAGGTCCCATACCTGTATGTGTGGGGTTTTTGCCTGAAACTATTTACC
Organism: Xenopus laevis; assembly: GCF_017654675.1. Classification (NCBI taxonomy): domain Eukaryota; kingdom Metazoa; phylum Chordata; class Amphibia; order Anura; family Pipidae; genus Xenopus; species Xenopus laevis. Next base: position 94,941,172 of record NC_054383.1, read on the forward strand.
GTATATACTCGAGTATAAGCCGACCCGAGTATAAGCCGAGGTACCTAATTTTACCTACGAAAACTGGGAAAACTTATTGACTCTAGTATAAGCCTAGACACAACTACAGCCCTGTCTCCCAGCAGCGCACATTCTGCCAAAGCGACCCCCCCAGCGATCAACCGGACTTCTTTGCAAAGTTGATGGTGACAGAGAATTGCCAAACGGATTACTGTGTGCATTGTCCCACTGTCCCACTACCATGTGCAGAGGGTGCTGTTTGATATTGCCATCACTGTTAATCTTTCGTATAACCAACAGAGGGCGCTGTGTGATATTGCAGTCACTGTTAATCTTTCGTATAACCAACAGAGGGTGCTGTGTGATATTGCAGTCACTGTTATTCTTTCATATAACCAACAGAGGGTGCTGTGTGATATTGCAGTCACTGTTATTCTTCCATATAACCAACAGATGGCGCTGTGTGATATTGCAGTCACTGTTATTCTTTCATATAACCAACAGAGGGTGCTGTGTGATATTGCAGTCACTGTTATTCTTTCATATAACCAACAGAGGGCGCTGTGTGATATTGCAGTCACTGTTATTCTTCCATATAACCAACAGATGGCGCTGTGTGATATTGCAGTCACTGTTATTCTTTCATATAACCAACAGAGGGCGCTGTGTGATATTGCAGTCACTGTTATTCTTCCATATAACCAACAGATGGCGCTGTGTGATATTGCAGTCACTGTTATTCTTTCATATAACCAACAGAGGGCGCTGTGTGATATTGCAGTCACTGTTAATCTTTCATATAACCAACAGAGGGCGCACTGTTATTCTTTCATATAACCAACAGAGGGCGCTGTGTGATATTGCAGTCACTGTTAATCTTTCATATAACCAACAGAGGGTGCACTGTTATTCTTTCATATAACCAACAGAGGATGCTGTGTGATATTGCAGTCACTGTTATTCTTTCATATAACCAACAGAGGGCATTGTGGGATATTGCAGTCTCTCCCCAAGTGAACTGTTGGTATAGGAATGATTAAAAGTGACTGCAATCTCAGCTATTCGGGTCGGGTACCGCTGACCCGAGTATAAGCCGAGGTAGACTTTTTCAGCACATTTTGGATGCTGAAAAACTCGGCTTATACTCGGGTATATACAATATATGTCTTTTACATGAGTTATAACCACTTTATAGCTCCTAACATAAACATGTTTTTTTTTACACTACTGTGATTTTACAATGTAGCTCGGCCTCACTTAAGATTTTGCTTTCTAAATTCCCTTTGTTCTCTTATATCTCTGCAGTGAAGTGAAGAAGAGGATAAAACAAATAATAATTTCTGATTTAAGGACCACTCATCGTGCCTGTACAGACAGCTATAAACCTATGACTGGAGGGAGGGAAAAGGAAAAGTATTCCCGTAATAGATTCCCTTCATAAAATCCATTCTTTGTAATGATAGTATGCCTTTTATTATACAGAGTACAAGGTTTTAATCCAAATGCTGGGATGATCGGCTGTGCCTGCCAACTTCAATGTGGCAGAGGATTGTGAAGCAATATACATATGCGTGATGCACCTGTTTTGGATCCAAAGTTTGCCAGTTATAGCTGCCAGCTCTAAAAGGTGTGACACGTAAATGGGCAAAAAAAAAAAACTCAGCACACTTTGCCTATTTGACACTGATTATATTGAATTGGTGTTTGTGTGCTGTTTTATGCCTACTGCCAGATTTTCTCTGAACATATACGGGGGAATGTAATAAAAGTCACTGACGGAAAAACTATTCATAATGCGAAAAGTTATGTTGCGCGAACAAATGTTGCTTTGCGCGAATTTAATATAGCTTTTGCGAACCTGGAAACTGTTTAGCGACCACTTCCAACAATGGAAGACTGTTTGCAAATTTCACAGTCAATGTAATACATTTTTCTTACGGAAAAAGTCGTTATGTTTGTACTGAAAGACTACGACACCTTCAAGCACTTCTTAAAGGAAAACTATACCCCCAAAATGAACACTTAAGCAACAGATAGTTCATATCATATTAAGTGGCATATTAAAGAATCTTACCAAACTGGAATATATATTTAAGTAAATATTGCCCTTTTACATCTCTTGCCTTGAGCCCCTATTTTGTGCTGCCTCAGAGATCACCTCACCAGAAATACTTCAACTCTAACTGTAACAGGAAGAAGTGTGGAAGCAAAAGCCACAACTCTGACTGTTAATTGGCTCATGTGACCTAACATGTATGGTTTGTTGGTATGTTTGTGAGTACAGTGAATCCTACGATCCCAGGGGGCGGCCCTTATTTTTTAAAATGGCAATTTTCTATTTATGATTACCCAATGGCACATACTACTAGAAAAGTATATTATTATGGAAATGGTTTATTTACATGAAGCAGGATTTTACATATGAGCTGTTTTATGCAATATCTTTTTATAGAGACCTACATTGTTTGGGGGGTATAGTTTTCCTTTAAATGGGTGGTTCACCTTTACAGTAACTTTTAGTATGTTATAGAATGGCCAATTCCAAGCAACTTGTCAATTGATCTTTATTATTTATTGTTTATAGTTTTAAAGTAATTTGCTTTTTTCTTTTGACTCTTTGCAGCATTCAAATGGGCGTCGCTGACCCCTTCTCTAAAGCAAATGCTCTGAAAGGCTACACATGTACTGTTATTGCTACTTTTTATTACTCATCTTTCTATTCAGGTTCTCTACTATTCATATTCCAGTTTCTTGTTCAAACTAATGCATGGTTGCTAGGGTAATTTAGACCCTAGCAATTAGATTGCTGTCACCTCCTGGGTCCCCCACCCCAGACAAAAACTCTTCCATACGCTGCCAGCCTACACCTAATCCTCCTCCAACCCCCTGTATGCCTCGTTGCATCATCATTTCTCTTACTTTTGGCTGTGATTGGGATAGGAGAGGAGCGTCCAAAGTTCCTGGTGAAAAATAGGGAGCAGAGCTGGGCCAGGGTTGTCCCAGTGCCCTGCCAGCCCAGTCTGACCCTGATTTTCTATCCTACTGTGTTGGTTGGTATTATGCTCAACAGCAACACCTTTGCCCATACCGAGCTCCCACCTACTGTCCAAATTAATACAATGGATGAAGGTTTAGCCTAGGAGTTAAATGAACAGTAACACCAAAAAATGAAAGTATTTTAAAGTAATGCAAATATAATGTAATGTTGTGATGCAGTGTTAAAACTGACATGAAACTCTACTATAGTTTACTGTATATAAACAAGCTGCTGTGCAGCCATTCAAAGCTGAATAAGGAGAAAAGGCACAGATACAGATCAGATAACAGATAAGCTCTGTAGTATACAACGGGATTCTTCAGCACTTACCTGTTATTTACTGTGTGCCCTGTTCTTGAATGACTGCCCCTATGTCTACACAGCAGCTTGTTTATATAAACTATAGTAGTGCTTCTGAAGCAAACACACCAGTTGTACGAGTGCAGAGCAGCAGTATATTACTTATTGTAATTCCTTTTAAACACTTTCATTTTTTGCTGTTACTGTTCCTTTAAATGGGATTGCTCACCTTTAAACTAGCTTTTAGTATGATGTAGAGAGTGGTATTCTGAGACAATTTGCAGTTGGTTTTCATTTATTATTAATTATGGCTGCTGCGTTATTCAGCATTTTATTCAGCAGCTCTCCAGTTTGCAATTTCAGCTATCTGGTTGCTAGGGTCCAAGTAATTCTACCAACCATGCATTGATTTAAATTAGAGACTGGAATTTGAATATGAAGGGGCCTGGATAGAAAATTGAGTAATAAAAAGTAGCACTAACAATATATCTGTAGCCCTTCAGAGCATTTGCTGTTTAAATGGGGTCAGAAGAAGAATGCAATTCATTCAAAAACTATAAATAAATAATGAAGACCAATTGAAAAGTTGATTAGCATTGGCCATTCTATAAAGTACTAAAAGTTAACTTTAAGGTGAACCATCCCTTAAGGGCTGCTGAAAAAGGAATGGAAATTGCAAACGTTTAGCTTGTCCACTCCAAACTTTGTACATGTGGGCATTATCATGCTGAAACAGGGCAGGGCCTTCCACAATGCACAGAATCTTCAAAGATGCCTTTATACATAGAGTAGGGTAGGCTAGAGGAATTGACCCAGCAGTATAGCCAATCACTGTTCAGCTGTACACGATTGGATAGACTGGAAAGATTCACTGTGCAGCCTAGCCAATCCCTGTGCACCTGTACCAGGACTAGATTAAGGGAATGATAAGCAGTTTGTGCAGGCAGCAGCAGCAGACTTGGAATAAGGTAATAGCAATAAATGTTATGGTCAGCAAATTGTCCTAATCTTGTCTTGTGTCTTAATACATATTGGTACTAATGACAAAATAAATGGTAGATGGAAGACCTTAAAGAGTGATTTCAGGGATCTAGGCTCTAAGATTAATGGGAGGTCTTCCAATGTCATTTTTTCTGAAATTTTGCCCGTGTCACGTGCAAGTTTAGGAAAAACAGTGGGAGTTGAGGGAGCTAAATGTGTGGCTCAAGTCTTGGTGTAGGAAGGTAGGCAGGGCCGCCATTAGAAATCACGGGGCCCCGTACAACAAAATTTTTGGGGCCCCCTGGGCCCCGCCCACACTGACGACCAAGCTCCGCCCCATATCCCGCCCACATCGCAGTTAAAAGACCACACAGACATCAGCGCTAAAAAAGTAACCCCCCCCCCACACAAGTTGTAAAAAGCTATTGATGGTCAGGGCCCCCTTATAAAAAAATTGGGGCCCCAAAAAAAAAAAAATTAAATTTTTTTTTTTTTTAAAAACATTGGTGGCAGGGGCCCCCTGTTAAAAAAAACTTGGGGCCCCAACAAAAAAAAATGTAAAAAAAACTAAAAAATAAACAAACATTGGTGGCAGGGGCCCCCTTCTAAGTTAAAAACAAATTGGGGCCCCAAAAAAAAATTTGAAAAAAAATTAATTTTTTTTGAAAAAAAAAAAAACATTGGCGGCAGGGGCCCCCTTATAAGTTAAAAACAAATTGGGGCCCCAAAAAAAAATTTGAAAAAAAATTAATTTTTTTTTGAAAAAAAAAACAAACATTGGCGGCAGGGGCCCCCTTATAAGTTAAAAACAAATTGGGGCCCCAAAAAAAAATTTGGAGAAAAAAAATGTTTTTTGAAAAAAAAAAAATGGTGGCAGGGGCCCCCTTACAAGTTAAAAACAAATTGGGGCCCCAAAAAAAATTTAAAAAAAAAATAATTTTTTTTTTGAAAAAAAAAAAAAACTGGTGGCAGGGGCCCCCTTACAAGTTAAAAAAATTTGGGGCCACCAAAAAGAAAATTAATTTTTTTTTTAAAAAAAAAAAAACCCAAAAAAAAAACAATGGTGGCAAGGGGCCCCTTACGAGTTAAAAAAAAAATTGGGGCCCCAAAAACAAAAGTTTTAAAAAAAAGATTGGTGGCAGGGGCCTATAGAATATTAAAATAATACATTGGTGGCCAGGGGATTAAAAAAAAAAAAAAACCACAAACTGGTGTTCAGTAGGATTGAACTCATGGCTTCAGTACTTCAACTTCGCCTCCTTTCGGGTCTTTTCACCGCTTCAGGACTTCGGCTTCGGCTGTTTTCGTGACTTCGGGTCTTTGCGCTGCTTCAGGACTTCGGCTTCGGCTGTTTTCGTGACTTCGGGTCTTTTCGGCGCTTCGTGACTTCGGGACTTCGGCTTTTTCCGTGACTTCGGGTCTTTTCGTCGCATCGGCTTCGGCTTTTCGGCACTTCCGCATTCGGCACTGAAGAGGCAAGACGTACGGGCTCGGGCGCTCGTAAGGGGGGGCCCGGATCTTCAAAAAAATGCAGCGCTGCCGGGCCCCCCTTCATGCCCGGGCCCGGTACGCTTGTCCCCCCTGTCCCCCCCTGATGGCGGCCCTGAAGGTAGGGGTTGGGTTCCTAGAGCACTGGGCTGGTTTCTCCTTGAGGTACAACCTATACAGTTGTGACGGATTGCACCTCAATGGAAGGGGTCCACTGTGCTAGGGGAAAGAATGGAAAGAATGGCTAAGAGGTTGGAGGAGTGTTTAAACTAGGATGAGATAGAGAATTATGGGGAAGCTAGGGTAGACGAGCAGTGGGATTAATAAGGGGTCATGAGGGAGGAATGAGGGGGTCATTGAAATTCTATTCTGGGGCATTACGTATCAGATTTACACTGCACTGTATGTGCTGCATGAAGTGCCATTTGACTATGAAACAACTAATTGAGTAGCTGTAATTAACCTTCCCAAACCAAAACATCACCCTCTGTCTGTGCTTGCACCACTACTGGAGCTCCCAGAAACACTACTGTGTAAAGGATCAAATCAATGTCTTCTCCAAATAATGCAGGTTTTTTGTGTGTCCATCTCATGCTACACGTGATGTTTATTGGCTTCAACCCACTTAATTATGTCTCTGCAATGAGAGGGCACTATTTCAGCCTGGGAAAAAATGTGTTTCAGCACAAATGCATGTTTTCAATCTAAAATCTGCTCTGTGTGCATGCACCCAGGCCAACACTGTGCCTGTCAATGAAGAGGCAAAAGCGTGTGGGTTCCAGCAGATCAGTTGTTTCTCACTAGTCTGAGACTATTAGTGTAAGTGTGTGACCATTGCATCTGATGCCCAAGGCATGATTTGATTGTAAAGTGGATAAAGATGGCCATGTTTGTTGTTATGACTCTTATATTATTTCCTCCACATTGCATTTTTCTCACCATCAGGCTATTTAAAATTTTAGCTGACCAATAGTTCTCTCTTTCAAGTATATGAATTCAATTCCTAGATTTGTGTCATTGGCATGAAAATATTTGTAGACATTTTGCTTGTGATGCTTTTAGCTACTTGCCCCACTCTGAAAACCTTTCTGCAGACGCCCATGCTCCTGCCTACATTACTAAGACAAAAAAGCCTGAAAATGAGTTAAAAAGACTGTGTGAATCACAGAATGCTAGTGGAATCTAGTACATTTATTACTCATCCTTTGTTTCTGCTGTTTTATTTGACTGGTAATAGCAATCTTTTCTTGGATGGGGGCAGAACAGACATGATACATTCAAGGCTCATAGATTTTTTTGAAATGTACTCCAGCTATTAGTCAGAAACTGCACTGTATTATATACTGTATGTCTAAAGTCAGTGAATTAATATTTACAAATACATTGTGGAAGCTGTGAGTTCTTTTACTAGAGGTACAGCATTGCCCCCTTTAGAGCCAGGACAAGTATCCTTTGCACCTTGGAAATACTTGTAGAGTAATATTGTATGTGCGTTTATATCACCTTTTTATTTGGATTTGAATTTCTAGACATTATGGGTAATTAATTGAAATGTTAACTTTTCTTTGTTGCTGTTTGCAAATAACTGTGTTGGGATCTTCTTGTGGAATGAAGACGCATTGGGGCAAATTCACTAACCTGCGGAAATGCGCCAGCGAAGGCTTCGCTAACATCGCCAAACTTCGCTAAGTGAAAATTCGCCAGGAGAATGATAATTCACTAAAATGCAAAGTTGTGTCCAGGGCACTGAACAATGGCAAAGATTCACTAGCATTAATTCGGCAAGCAAAGCGAAATTGCGCTAGCGTTGGCTAATTTGCATACAGCGGGAATTTAAATTTCAATGGACGTATATGTTGCAGCAATTACATTACATTACACAAGCCCAGGGAACCTTAATAAAATAAAATAGAGTTGTTATATTGCCCTACATATGTGCCCAGTGTATAGTTTATGTGTCATATGTTAGGAAATGTAGGGGGGAAGCCGGGTACCCTAAAAAAAATTTACGATCTTTTGCAGCCTATCACCCTGAAAAAACTGAAAAGTCGCCAGTGTTTTTTTCAATTTTTTTCGAGGAACTCCTATCTAATCTATTGCACTTTGCCTTGTCTGAGGTGGCGAAGGCAAGTCTGGCCCAAGAGGTAACGTTCATTAAACTCTGCATCTTAGTGAATTTGCGTAGTTACGTCCATTTGCCAGAGCGAAAATTCGCCTGGCGTTAGAGTGCGAAGTAGCACTACAATCAATCTCCTTTGCTAGCTAATTCACGCCAGCGCCCGTTAGTAAATCAGCAAAGTCCCAACATTTTTGCCAGCCTTAGTCACTTTGCTCCTTGGATACATTTAGTTTGTACCTGCAATTTGTTGTTCAGTCCTCTTATATTCTGCACTTACGATACGTTGCATGAGTGTTATCACCAGGCGACAAATTGGTCATCATCAAGCCACGGAGTTCAGCCTTATATGCTGAGGTCTGGGGCTGACCCTACTTAATACTAACGTTCCTGCAGAAAGCCTTCCCAAAATTGTAGAGGTTGGAAAACACTGTTTTAAACTAAGAGAGGACCAATTTCATTTGACTTTGCAACAAGATGTTCCATAGGCTTCCAGATACTTCTTGCCACATGTTGTGCTGTTTCCAGCTCTGTTAACATACTGTATAGTGGGATGTCATAGATTGCCCAATAGATGTGGGTACCAGACAATAATAAATTAGATCACATAATATTGCAGATGTATAGTTAACCAGCATAATAGTAAATACACAATATACTACTCATTACTTTTTTAAAAAACTATGAGGTTATAAAAAGAGAAGCATACATTAGGGGTTCTTCCTCTTTTGGTTTCCCCACTGGCTGGAGGAAGTAGGGAGGTGATCCATAGGGCCTGGAACATAGGAAGGTTCCAGTATTGGAGAAGTGTAGCTTCTGTAATATTCACTCTAGGAGTCAAAGATAAAGGTTAATTAGTAGAGCAGCCAGAGGTTTCAACTAGGAGGCCAGGAGGGTTAGTACTCTGTGGTGACAAGGCCACCAGGTTAGGGACTTAAGCTGTTAGGCTCAGGCATAGAGTGTGAGACCGCTGTGAGATTTGCATTCAATGGGGCTTGTACACTGAATGCCGGTATTACTACCACTGGACTGTTGTGAACACTAAACCCAAAAGCTTGTGAGTATGATTATTACTGAAAGCATTTACTTAATTGATCTGTACCAATAAAGTCAACACCCACCATTTCTATATTGTGCCATCAGTCAATAAAGGGTTAAGCTGTTTTAAAAGAACTACTTGCGCCCAAGTTTATTTGAAGAGTCTGAATGACTATTACGTGAAGTTGCTCCTGGCCAGCAGGCTGTATGTATCAAGGTTATTTAAAGTTACAATGAACGTATCACACTTTCCTCTGTATGTGATCGTGGATCAAAGAAGTGTATTACTTTCCTGATCCTGGGTGGAGTCACACCAGAATTATAGTGTACCTGCTCTCCCATGTAGCGGAGACACAGAACTTAGGTAGTGCCAAAGGAAGGAAAATCTGTGCCAGATTTCCTGCAGTAGCAGAAGAGGGTTACATACATAATGGGGAGCAGAAATGCTAGCCACGACAGTGGAGTCTCTGTAAAAATATGGTAGAATTATGACACAAAATGTACATTAAGAAACCTCTTGTAACAGCAGAGTATATCTGGAGCATTAAGTCTGCCTTGCTGAATGACTGGAGATACTGTCAGCTCACACAGTGCAGATACTAATGTGTGTTTTGTTCACTCAGCTGTGTAAAAAGGGGAGGAAAGTACCTACAATGTAAAACTATTTACTCAAACCTGGAAAATAAAAGGGCTCCCACAAGCCAAAGGATGAATCTCACTCATCACAAGACAAAGCCAATTTGTTCTGGCGATACTGAAAGCCGTAAAAACTCACTTCCTATACTACAATAAATAAAATCTCTGGAGTTCATATAAAAACAATAACCAAGAAGAAGCATGTACAAGCTGAAAGATATACTTGACGCCATAAGACACAGTTGAAAAGTTGGTGTAAAAGATACGTATAAAGCTTCATTGTTGTCCTTATTTGTGAATTAATGTCATGCCTCCCATTCACAAAAATAATCCATTAAAAAGAGCTTAAATACAAAAAATGATTGATCAATGTGCATTCCATGTCCCTATGTTTTATTAGTAGTATTAGTATAATTTGTAGCTAAAAGTTTATGAACATAAAACAAGCCACAAGCCACAAGATCACCTCAAGTAAACCCCTAAATAATGGTCCCAACTGATGCCTTCTGGCAGGCCCGGACTGGCAAATGCCAGAGGGACTGCTATAAGGTGCCATAGAAAGTCAGTATTTAGTGGGCTGGTGGGGGCTGTTTTGGGCCTCTGTGTGGGTTGATTGGGCCTTTGTGTACCTGAAATGCCAGGGCCTATTTTAATTCTCAGTCCGGACCTGCCTTCTGGTCATATTTTTCATAAGCTTCCAACTCCCTGCTTGGTTGTATTTCTTGGGAAAAGGGTCTCCTGACCAAACATTACAGGCTGACCCTGATCTTCTGTAGTTTTTACAGGTTAGAGATCTCCAAGACCAAAACCCATGTTTAAATACCTCACCAAAGACCACCAATTAAATTGGGTGCCAACAATGTATTTTTCACAATATTCCAAGATAACTTTAGGTGCAGCCGACACATTGCTTGCATCCACAGTAATTTTCATGTGATAAACCATTACAGATGCAAATCAGCATCAGTTTTGTTACATCATCTAGAAGTTGAGGAACATGCTATTTGTCCAGAGTTTGCATGGATTTACTTGACTTCTGACAGGCACTATTGATAATATTAGCTTCCAATTCTCTTGATGCAAGCCAGTTGCAGTTAAGTAACCCTGAAACTACCAGCAGGTCCAAGGTGGCTGTAGCTCCAAGTTTCCCTTAAACTGGGGAAACCAATCTTTTTTTACCCATGAGCCACAAGACTTGGGGAGCAACACAAGCATGGTTGGCTATTTGGAAGACTCTATGTGGACTGGCAGCCTACAGGAGGCTGTTTTTGGCAGTACACCTGGTTTGTATGCAAGCAAAATTTGCCTTCAAGCCAATGTAATAAGCTCCTGCTTTGACGCCACTGGGAGCAACATCCAAGTGGTTGAGCAACAGGTTGCCCATGAGACACTGGTTGGGCATCACTGCCTAAACCATTGCTTGTATTCGCTCATAATTCATTGGAGCAGGCTGGATGTGTGGGTGCAAATACATTCGCCACAATTTGCAAAGGAGCATGTAGATGCAAGTACCTTTCAGAATAGGATCAATGTGCACTCTGTGCTCTGTGAGCTCTGGGATGTGCAACTACCCCCCATGACTACAATGATGATTTTCTTTGACAGCTCTGTATTTTGAAGGGCAGGGAAAATGCACATAGGCATCTCCCTACTAGTTGCCTAAGATAGTTATTGAGCAGCAGAGCAAGCAAACCACAGTGTAGCGGTCCTGCACCCCCTGATGAATGTCCTGCAGGATTATTTTATTCAGTGTGAAGTGCACAATGCAGCAATTCCCCTGGGCAGATGTACTCCATTAATAAGCACTAAGGGGGCACAGGTCTGCTCTTCTGACTGGGGGAATAGTAAATGACCCATATGTTTTTTCTGTCTGGGGATCTTAACTGCTGATTCAAAGCCAGTTTATTAGGTTCCTGTCTTTCAGCAGTATAGAAATGTCTCCAGCAGCCAAGCTTCGGAAAAATCTTTGTGACACATCTGCTGCAAAATGTGTGCTCATCACAGCACAGCTGCTACAGAACGAAACAAAGCAAAATGACTGAAAATGATTTTAAGAAATTGACAGCAGCTACAGTGGTGATCAATTTGTAGAGAAGGAGACTAAGAACCATAACTAACTGTGTCAAGCATTTGTTAAGTCATTTTTTCACCCCCTGCCTTTATGAAACTTTTAAATTCTTCATGGTTTTCCTGTTTTGTATGCCAACAAAAACTGTCCTGCTGTGGCTTGTGGCTGTTACCCATAGATTTTGAATTTTATAATTAATATAAACTGCACCTTAGGTCTGAAGATACGTGTGCTTATGAATCAGTAGTATAACTACTGCACTAGTTAAAGATAATAGAAATCAGAAAAACAACACAGAGTGAATGCATGAGGACCTACAGATTTAGATGTCTGACAGCTGAGGGAGAGGTACAAAGACTGCCATTTAATATGTAATAGATGGGGGCAGTATATTATCCATGGTTTGTTGGACATTTGAACTATAAAATTGAAGTTATCTGGGACACCACCTTACCTACAAAGGAATCAATACAATGTGCAGACATGGTTCTACCAATCAGTGTCGGACTGGCCCACCGGGATACCTGGAAAAGTCCCGGTGGGCCAAGGTGTCAGTGGGCCCTTATGCTGCTAGACATGTGGCCTGTTTAATGGCCATTCCCTATTTCTATGAAAACAAAGTGGCTAAAGAGATGGAATAATAGATTATGGTATTATAGTATGTAAAGAAAAGAGACTAGGAAAGTAGAGCTTGAGTGAGGAGAGGAATAATAATACAACTAAGAGTGGGCCCCTGGTCTAAGATTAATTAGTGGGCCCCTAGTCTAAGATTTTTGGGTGGGCCCCTGGTGTCCCAATGTACTCTTTGTGCAGTCCACATAAGCCCATTTACTAGAGCCTAACACACCAATCTTAACATTTCTAGTGCTTGCATACTCATTTAAAGGAATACCATCACCCTTTTAAGAACTACCACATGCAAATTTCGTTATACAACTGCCCAAGCTTAGTAGTACTGGAAATCCCTGCTTTATTCTATGGCAGTTGGCTTCTTCCCTAACCTTCATAAGCATTCCTTAGTAAGTTGGGTCATGAATGTCAGGCCCTAAAACAGACATCCGAGTGTTTTTTCTATCTAAATGTGTTCAAAATATATCCATAATTTAATGATGGGCAACATATTTTATTCCTGACAATTTAAAAAGGCAGCATTAATATATTTCATCTTGGCGATAGCCCAATGAATTCTTTTTAATTAAAAAATGTTTCCATGTTTTTTTTGTTCAGATTTATAGAAATGGTATGTAACACGTGTTCCTCATGATGTGTTGGCAAAGCACTTGCTGAATGAAGCATCATCAATTTGAGTTTCAATCAATAGTGGCAATGTGAATTATTTTATAGTAGATACATGCATTCAAATATTTATGAGCTTCCTGATCTATTCCTTGGCATGGGAGCCCAACTGAGAATAACTGACTGCATATGACCTATGGGCTGCCCCTTGTGCAACACTGCTGTCTTACACATGTCATTGCCACTATATTCCTACATACTGTATATAAGATACATTCTGCCTCTCTATAGCACTAGCAATATTGCCATCTCTACACCTCACAAATACTTGCAGTCATGACTGGTTATTTTTAGCATAATTATTACCTCTGCATAGTTTATTTTACCCATCTGCCTGCAAGCTCTTTAGGGCATGGACCTTTACTCTATTTTTAATTGTTGACATTATACTGTTCCCTTTTGATTTCTGTCAGCACTGAAACTAGGATTGCCACCTCTTTTGGAAAAAAATACGGACCATCATATATTTCTATCTTTTTTCCCTATTAATAACATTGGGATTAAACATCATTTTTACTAGCCAGGCCGGCTAAGTGTCAACCCTAACTGAAACAGGTGGTCATTACACAATTTCCATCATGTAGTGCACTTAGTACTTTCCTAAAAATATACAGTAGGGGAACAGGGAAAAACAGGAAAGCTACCATGGAGGGCCACCTTAATGGCCAATAACTTGTATCTCAATAACTTGGTCTCACTTCAGCAGAGCACAAAGAGATGAAAAATCTGAGGCACTTTCTGCCCGGCTCCAATTTCTCCCCTGTTTTGCTATCTACCTTCACTCTTTTCATGATATAAGCATGATTCTGGAAATAGAAAGAAGAAAATAAGTAATCAGCTCATGTGGAGTTATGCCATTTTTGCCATATATTACATGGCACTTTTATAACCATAAGACTATATGATACATCAACACAAGCAGGGGCAAAGAGAAAACAAAGTACAGGTATGCAGAATGCTCAGGACCTGGGGTTTTCCGGATAAGGGGACTTTCTGTAATTTGGAACTTTATTCCTTAAGCCTGCTTAAAAATCAATTAAACATTAAATAAACCCAATAGGATTGTTTTGCCACCAATAAGGATTAATTATATCTTACTTGGGATCAAGTACAAGGTACTGTTTTGTTATTACAGAGAAAAGTGAGTATGTTTAAAAATGTTGAATTACAGTAGAACCCCCATTTTAAGTTTTTCAGGGGACCAGAAAAAAATGATGTAAAATCCAGGAAAATGTAAAATCAGGGACATGTATTATGCATAATATAGAGGTGGGACCACAAAACAACAATGTAAAATGAGGGGAAACTTAAAATCAGGGGATGTAAAATGGGGGTTCTACTGTATTTAATTAAAATGGAGTTTATGGGGGACAACCTTCCAGTAATTCGGAGCATTCTGGATAATCAGTTTCCAGATAATGGATCCTATACATGTACCTTGTATTAATAATTTGCAAAATTACATGTACTGCAATAAATTATCTTTAATCTATACACTTACATATGAAATATGTAAACCTTTCTAGGATGCTTACTATAGAAGTAACCAGTGATAGCCAATAATGATATGTTGAATGCACAGAGAATATCATATCTTTTGATCATGTTTAAGGTTTAAAAGTCCAAACCTCCCACCACTTAAATCCACCAGTCACAAACATGCAATCTAAAATTGACATGCAAACATTTTCTGATCAGTAGTAACTGGAGCATAAACCAACAATGTTCAAACATGTAGTGGAAAGCTTTCCCAGCAAGAGGCTTTTATTGAAGAGCAGCTTTATATCAATACTAGGTGTCTGGATGCTTTTGGCCATATAGTGTAGAACTGTATGTAGGCTTGGCACACTACTTTATTGTCAAAGACACAGGGTGCTATTTACCCTAAGGTTGGCTCTGACTTTATACCTATATACCATCTGTGCCTCCTCAGAAACATGTCTCCATTTAAAAATCTCAAATAGTATTAATTCTCTACAGGGGATGTAAATGGAGAAGTCAATAAAAGAGGCAAAAATTAACAGAATATAATCCCGAGAACCAAAGGGCATATCAAACATCAGATAGGATATCCCTTTAAGCATTTTCTTCCATAAAATCACAAAATGTATTCAAAATACTGTATAAAAAAGAAAATATACGTACAGACCCCATGGCTGCTTATGACCAGGGGTACCAGAGGGTATGACATACATAAGACATATTATCATGGGGCCTGTATGTATTTTTAATTAATATGGAATTTAAAAAAATGTTATTTTTATGAAAGAATGGGCCGTTTCGGTTCAGTGAGAAAATGTTTATCATGTGAAAACTCATGGATGAGATTTAATTTGAAACACAATTCAGTTCAGAAAAACGTATCTCTGTTTTTCAAGTGCAAACTCTTTTGAAGTCTATGGGGAAAAAATGGAAATTAATTAAAAGAAAAAAATGTTCTCCTCAAATTGGATCCCATCCATGAGTTTGTAGTAATCCGTGAGATAACTTTTTCTTACTGAAATGAATCTGACACAAAATGAGTTACGGTATATCTTTTTTGATGTCCCATTTAAAAAACTTTTTTGACAATTGCTCTTTAAGATCAAGAACTGATTTAAATAGGGTTGTTCACGTTTCCCATTGGTACAGCAATACATTTGAGGAGTTTATACAGTAACACACACAGGGGGTTATTTACTAAACTCCGAATGTAAAAATCACGAAAAGGCTGATTTTTTTTTTTAATAAAATTGGACTTTTAAAAAATGACTAATTTTTCTGTGGATGGAGAAGTCAGAATCAGAAAGTCCGGCATCTCAGACCTCTCGAGGTTGCATATAGATCAATGGGAGAAGTCCCAATGATTTTTTTTGTTGTGCACTGGGTTTTCATGCAATACTCCAAAGTTTTCAGAGTTTTCAGGCAAAAAAAAAACATAAGAAATCTGAGTTTTTGGGTGAAAATTTTTTTACCCCCACAAATCAAATTTTCGGGAAAATGTAATAATAAATAAGCATAAAAAACAAGAGCAGAAATAACCCTCACAAAGTTTGTCACTGTTCAGTAACTTATAGGGACTAATAAGTTGTTTTTATTATTGTTATTGCACAAAACCTGCCATGATTAATTGTTAAAATTTGTAGCTATGAGTTTATCCAAATCATTTAATTTTTTAAATAATTTCCTTTTTCTTTGTAATAATAAAACAGTACTAAAACTAAGACAGGATTAGTTCTTATTTGAAGCAAAACAAACCTATTGGGTTTATTTAATGTTTACACAATTTTGGTAGGAATATCCCAATTATGGAAATATCCGTTATCTGTTAAACCCCAGGTCTCGAGCTTTCTGAATAAAAGGTCCCATACCCGTATAAGTAATGAAACATTATACAAGGAGATAAAATGTCTTTTTCCAGAAAAGGTGGCAACCCTGCTGCTAATATAACATTGTAACTTCACTCGTCATGAGGGGTTTATACAATATATTAGTCTGGAATATAAAGAGCTAAAATCACAGGAACTGGTCTCCATCATAACTACAAAACTCTTCTGCTGCTAAGCACATAATCCTTACCAGATGCACATTGTGTTGAAGTTCAATGTATCATATCCATGAGGTGCATGGAGAATCATTGTTCTACCCTC
This sequence comes from Xenopus laevis, assembly GCF_017654675.1. NCBI lineage: Eukaryota > Metazoa > Chordata > Amphibia > Anura > Pipidae > Xenopus > Xenopus laevis. The sequence goes on from NC_054383.1 coordinate 94,957,761, forward strand.
TGTACCCAAATTCCTGTTTTGGCACTGTTAAATTTTAACAGTATTCTAATGAACTCCATGTTTTGTATGTTATGTTTCTATGACTATCTCTGCTAGTAGAGCTCAGACTGACCGGGCTAGATGATCTAACCACTGACTGATCGTCCCCTGTGCACCTATTTTAGTATATAAAGAGCTTTAAATTCTGAGACATTAAAATCTACTGTTGAGAAATTCTGGTTTAGACTCATAATCCAGATCAAGGCTGCCCAACTACTTTGGTGGCATGGGCTCTTTCTACAGAACATGTTTTAAGAGTCAGAAAAAAATATGATCCAGATGCATCCTACAAGCTGCCAGCTGGAGAACTCTCATCTAGATGATCAATGCTAAGTCTTACTAAATGGCAAAATGTTGTAATATCAGTGCTTGTCAATGATGAAATGAATGAGATAAGGCTTACCTGTGAACAACAGCAATACCTGGGCTGTATGCATCCCTTAAGGACTGGAGATTTGACAACATTTATTTGCTTTGGCTTCAAAGATTTAATCTCTTTAACTTCATATGAAAGGAATGGCCTTCATTCTATTAGGATACTATTGCAAGCCGGTATAAAATAATTCCAGCCGTAAACGTTGCCAAACTCGACAAAGAATCGTTTTTAATTTATTTTATTCACCAGACACAACTGAGATGCACAACTGCAGATAGGTGGAAAGGACGGAGCGGAATAAAATTGAAACAAAAGCAGAAGAAAAAAAGTTTGGTTTAGTTTTTTCCTTTTCCAGCCTAAATCTTGCTTTCTTCTGAATGAGTTCTGAGACCTCCCAGCGGAGAAAATATTTAACAAAAGGATTGTGTCTCTCTTGGGATGAATTTGATGAGATATTACATACGGCTATGGAGTAAGACATTTCCATGTTTGGGTCGGAGATGGAATTCATATTCGAAGTCCTTGTATAATTAAAAAAACACAAAATGGATTCATAACAGCACATAACTTTTCCCTCCTGGTTTTAAATAAGAACATATGTTTCTTTCCTCACTCAATGAAAAAAAAATCCTGGAACTGAGGGCCAATTAACTCTGCTATTTTTACCCACCCTGATCCTTCCTGTAGCCATGGAGACTTATCATAACATTGGATCGCTGTCTGCATTGACATAACTGTTCCTTCCTGTGCTTCAGTCTGCTTTTCGCATATATTTTTTTAATATTACATCTGCTGAACTTACGTACGGGCCTCCAATACGGCGAATGAGTCCAAGTTCTAAATTGGACACATAACACTTAGGCAGGACAACCCTACATCATGTCTGCTTATTAAAATGATAAATTAGAAGCTGTCAGTAAAAGGTATCCTGCACCAGACAATTCTGTTCAGTAAAAAGTGAGCAGTAAGAATCATAGATCTTAAAAAAAGCAGCATTTTTAGAACAGATTTCATTAGCCTTTAGTTTTTAGGTGAAAACAGCTTTATTCTTTCCCGTCAGCATCACTGCAGCTTGTTGCTGTCTACAGAGCTATCATCCCTTGAAAATAATTTGTTATCCTTCATTTAGTTTTTGGCCTTCAGTTATTTTACACCTTGCTTACCAAGCTTACAAACTTTAAACTGAATTGGAGTGTTTATTTTGCTTCCTATAAATAAAAATAATGATATGCCTGTCATTCTTATGGAATGGGAACAATTACGGTTAATGTGACATATGCCTTTGATAAAGAGCCTTGTATTGTATCCAAGCGAAGGCAATGGGTAGCAAAATGTACTGGCGCTGTCTCCCCTAAATAGATACTTTGGCATCTCTGAAAGATATTTACCAGTACAATATGCTTGTGTCCCATAGAATTTGCTTGGAAACGATGTGCGGAATTTTCTAGCTCCAACGTGACTTGGCAAAAGTCTTGGCAAAATATATCTACATATGACATAAGCCCAAAATGGTTGGCTGTCTGAGGCTGCAGAATAAAAGACGGCACATTGTTTCAAGTTCATCGAGTTTGTTTATTCTATATTGAAGTTGCCCTGTAGAGAACACTGCTACTGTCAAGCGTGCATATTTGTGCTTTTTATGCACATGTCCCTGCACTAGTGTCCAAGTGCTGTTTTGTTTCTGGTGCACAACAAAAATACCATTAAAAACCTTATTTACCTAAACTATCTTAGATATTCTTCTACAGATGTTGTACTTGTCTGACCTGAGTCTCTGATGTTTGACCTTTGCCACCTGCCCTGATACAGTACCTGGCCCAGGATTTGTTCCATGTTTGCTACCTGCCCCAACCTTTGACCTTGCCTGGAACTTGGTTTAAAATGATGAATACCTGCCTAAAGTAGATACTTGCCATTCTATGTTTTGAGCACACTGCTTACTGCTTTTTTCTGTTCTAAGGGTGGTGGCAGGCGGTGAGATTGGTCACCCATCGCCAAATCTCCTATGGGTGACTAATCTCCCAACACTGCCTTCCCGTCAGCAAGAATACGAATCACTGGTGGGATCGCTTCTGAGTACAAGGCAATTTCGGAAATCTGAAGTGATCCCGCTGACGATTGGTAGTAGAGCACATTTGTCGCTAGCGACTAATCTCCCCATCTGCCACAGCCCTAAAATATACTGAAGCGCCGCAGGAGTCAACACAGAAAATCCAGAATCACACTGGCAGATGCAAACATCTCTAACATCTGCACAGCATGCAATGAGGCAAGCGATAAAGATGGATTCTCTCCCCCTTTCCTCATGGAAAGAGCACTGCTGAATGCAGGCGGCAATATATTTATGGGGCCAGCCAATGGGTTCTGTGCTCCAAAACAGCAGTTTGTGTAGGTAGGAAGGCAGGGTACAAGTTACAAAAAAAAGGGTTTAAAATGACCCCCTTTGTCTCTGGATTGCATGTTAAAGAAATGGAGCCTTGGTGCAGGATATTCTTTTCTGTGTTTTTTTTTTAAATAGAAAATAAACCAGGCTTGTAAACTTGCTTAAAATGTGCTGTAGATTAGGTAAGACATTAATACAAATCTAAAATGCATGTACACATTAATGTGAAATATAAAGCAAAAGGGTCCACTGGGAAAGTGGAATGAAAAATAATAGCTCAGGCTTGTGTTGTGGAGAAACACTATTAATTGTGTTTTACAACAAAACCACATAGGGGGTATCCTATTATCAGCCAAAGTATGTATGGCAACATCATCTTCATTACACATTCCAAGGGATTTCAGGGGCACATGCTTGATACAGGTTAAAAACTAAGAATTTCAGCCCCAGATGTGCCTATGGGGCCTCAGCTTTAGATGTTACTGCACTAAGTAATGCAAAGAGTAAAACTTTGATACATACATGAGTAGCCCTAAAATAAGCACCATATCCCTGTAATTAAGACATTTATTTTTAATGTAAGGGAGTTATGTATATCTGTCTCTCCTCTGTGTTGTTCTGTGCAAGGAGAGGGAGGAGTCCCAACCTCTGTGAGCTAACAGGAAGGAAGTGGGAGAGAGGAAGTGCTGGGAGAGAGCAGTCTATCCTGACCCTGGATGGAGGCACGCCAAATCATAATGTACATGCTCTCCCCTTTAGCAGAGACACAGGACCTGTAGAGCCACAAAGAAGAAAAACACCAGTATTTATCTATATAATATCTCTATATATTATGTTGTGTACAATAGAATAGGGTTAACAAACGCCTCCTTTAAGCAAAAAAGAGGAACCTTATAACAGAAGATGCCAATTATTTGACTGAATTTATAAAGTATATAAATGAAGGACTAGCACAAAACAACACAGTGCTATTTACGTTTGTCTTTAAAATGTAATAAAAATAAATGTATTTTTGCTCTTGTGCTATCGATCAGATTACTAGTTGGTAGGCAAAATCACAACATACTGGGTGTTGGTATCTGAATTAGGCAAATACATAGTGATCAATATGGGTTAGGGAGGTGTTGACAACCTGCTGTGTTGCTGGGTACAATGCTGATCCAGTGCCGCTCATGCCTTCCACCTGTTTAGATGCTAAAAAAACCCAGAAACAGGTGTGTGGTTGTATGCTAAGTGAAAAACTGCCTCTGTGAACCTAGATAGTTTAAGACAGTATAAGACCTTTTACACTGACACTACAGATAATAATATTCCACTGCAATTTAAGATACAATAAAAAGATGTCCCTAAGTCACTGAAGAAGAGCCTGTGGGCCCAAACCAACAAGTGGGGACAGCCTGAAGATAAAGTGGAATGAAATTTGCGTGTTATGTGTGATATTTTAGGTTATATGGAAGGGTGAGCTATGAGGATGATATTTAAAATAATTGACCTTTATAGTATAAGCATAGGGGGTCTGATTCATTGTTCAGTACTGCACAAAGGGGGCCTGAAGTCAAAGCTCTGCACTATAGCAAATCAGGACTTTACAAGTACAGGTATAGGACCATTAACCTAAATGCTTGGGACCTGGGGCTTCTGGATGAGGGATATTTCTGTAATTTGAAACAAAATGTAAACATTAAATAAACCCAATAGGATTATTTTGCTTCCAGTAAGGCTAGGGACTTGACTTGGGATCAAGTACAATGCAATTTATTATTACAGAGAAAAAAGGAAATATGTTTTAAAATGTTGATATATTTGTTTAAAATGGAGTCTGTAGGAGACAACCGTCCCATAATTCAGATTCAGAGATTTCTGCATAATGGGTTTACCGATAACGGATTCCATATACTTATATACCTTATGTCTGTGCTTAATGCTTTGTGGCACACTCATTATATTAAAGTCTATCTATTGTGCAAGAACTTAGACATTTTAAAGGCAAACCTGAAGACATTGCTTTGTCATATAATTTTTTTAGATTATGATCTACATATTATTCATTTTTTGTTCTATTGCTTGGGCATGATGTCTTGGTTACAAACATTTTCATTTGATCATAATATATTTTAAATATGGTATTGCAAGACTCGTTTGTTATATTTAAATATGTGCTAACATGATAACACAAATAAGCTGTATATTGGACATTCGTCTATATGCTAACATAGTTATTGGCTGCAACAAAACTCTACATTTTCAAACAGACTATAAAATATTATAAAAAAGATTATAAAAAGTGCTCTTCAGTGTAAGTAACTTTTATAAATGGTTGTCAAAATAACAAGACAGCCCTTCTTGTGTGGTCATTTCTAAACAACTGGCATATGTGGTCTTAATCATTTTTGTATCTAGTCTATTTATGCTGCTCAGTATTCATCAACAAATAATGCTTGAGACTTCCCGTGAGATGATAAGAATAGCTCCTACAAATATTTGTAGGAAAATATAGCAGATCAAAAGCAAAATATGTGTTTATGCTGCTCTGAAAAAGTTAAATTATTTCCATAGGTCTTCAACTGGAATGCAAACATATAAATAGCATAAGACACAACACGAATTGAAAGTAAACTTTCTCCAAAGCAGGAACTGTTCACATGGTGCCCCTGTTATCTGAATATGTCATCTCCTCATGTGCAAAGAGCATATATGTTTCCCATATTTATAGTCCGATCATGCTTAAAGGGGATCCCCAACCCCAATACTATTCCATAATGAAAGAAAACTTGCCGAGAGCATTCTTGGCATTTTTACATTGTGGATATTTAGTTGTATGAACTTTAAAAAAACATGAATGTAAAATAGTAAATAGGTCCATTAGTGTTAAACACAAAAAGCTACAGTGTTGAGGAGCTTAGAGGAAGATACAGTCAAACAGACCAGATCATCCCCAGTACTAGAAGATTGGTGTAAAATCATCAGGCTCAATTGTAACCCAAGAGCAGCCAATGGCCAGGACAGGAGGAAAACAGCCAAGACAGACTTGTAAAAAAAATTGGAGGAGATCAAATATAGGACTGGCAAAAAGTCACAGTACATCAGTCAGGATCAGGAACAGAAACAAGATTTAAGTCAAGAAAAAAAACAGGTAATGGTTAGCAGAAAAAACAGCCATTTTAAAAAGTACCCAAGTATTATATTGGCTTATTCAGCTGTTGTTTCAATTTAATATATTTAGAATTATACATTACATAATGAAAACAATAAAAATGTTATGGAATATCCCTAACAAGGATGAAAGAAACATGTATAATACAATAATACAATAAAATGAGTATTTTCATCAATGATAAATAAATGTATTGGACCTACACTAGACTAGATAATACATAAAAATATATGATGGGATCTGCAGACGTGTGTTTGCGTAAATTATGAAGGTTTAAGGTTTTGAGGTTAATGTTTTGCTACTGTTTACAAGTTCCGTATTTGACGTTTAATTCACGTTTAGTTTTGTGTTGATATATGATTCTATGTCTCATTGAAAAAATAATCTGTTGATATATGATTCTATTTCTCAGTGAAAAAAAAAATAGTTTTTTGATGTTTAACATTTAGGGCATCTTGGGAAGTGGTTTTATTGAGCTTTTTGATAGGAGCCGCTATGAACAAGTCAAGCTGCACTTGAATTCCTAGTGAATGCTTTAATAAAATGAAGAATATTCCAATAAAAATATAAAGGTTAGCATTTATAACATCATAGTTGATATGGAAGTGTATATGCCAGAAACCATCAAGAAATCTCCCCAAATGCGTCCCTACCACCCCTGACCAAATTCACAGACACGTTTTAAAGAAACAAAAGAGAGGTGTCAAAATGTGCCAAACAGGGGCGTAACTACAGAGGAAACCGATTCTCAGCTGCAGGGGGGCCCTGGAGTGTAGAGGGCCCAGTAAGGCCCTAATTAATGAGCAATTTCCATATATCTGGGTAGAATAAATTGAATTTGCAGTGGGGCCCAGTATCATATAGTTACTCCACTGGTGCCAAATGAAACTGGTGCTGCTATGAACATTTTGCCTCAGTGTTGATATGATTCATTTGATCAGATTCAGTTGATCAGATTTTCAGATTCTGATCCTGTGATGTGATGTTTATCTAGAATATCTAGAGCAAATCTAGAATTCATGAATCATGAATCCAGAAATAAGCTTGCAAGTACCAGCAAACACATTCCTTGATGCCACCATATAAAGTGATAATGACTTTTTCAGAAACGGCACAGTTTTACATAAATATAATCATACATTTTTGGATTTGTACAACTGTATTTGTACAGTTGTGTTATAATGGAATCGTATTAGTATACATAACGGACACTTACATTTTACACAAGGATGTTTAATCCTCCCTTGCGCTAGTGGGCCAGCAGTATAATTTGGCTTGTGACCCCGACACCAGCTGCCAGCACTTAACTTTGTTTTTTCACCAGATAACACCAGTTGCCCAATCGAACCACTGGGGTCTATGAAGTCTGTCTTGATGTAGAATTGGGTAAAGAACAGTGACATAATCAGGATAACATCTCGGTTTATTGATGATCTGCTTGGCTTAGTCATAATTTACTCGTGATTCACACAAATGTTAAAAAACTCAGCGTTTGCTTGTCCCTGATGGTTGGAAGACTGCAGATCAACTCCCTGGTCCAGGTGCAGTGATAAAATGCTTGCACTTTATTAAAAATGTAGTGGGAAATTCTGCTTTAATTCTCTTTTTGGGAGAATCTGAATACACTCACCACCTGAAAGCAATTACATTGCACATTTATCAGGACAATTTTACAATGTTAGCTTTATTGTCATATAAAGTGGTTGGGACATTCTGAACTACGGCCAAAATACAGAGTAATAATTGCTCTTGGTCATAAGCTTGAAGACGTACGATGATTACATTCTCTTGCAAAGTGACTTGGGAAGATACAATACATTCCAAAACGCTGAAGTTCTAGAAGCAGTAGTTATTAACAAACAACTGCACCACGAAAATTTATTTGGCTCTTTTTTTTTGGTGGTTAACGTTTCATATATGGTAACTAAAGCTGTTTGTTATATAATAAGAGGATGAGGTATGTGCTATTTTGTGTTGTACCCATCACATGTTCCAGACTTTCAAAGGTTTGTATCACCATGGCAGAAAGGTCATATACAGTGATGGTAATAATGGTTCAGTGTCTCTGTTGTTGGTGCAAATCTCCTGTTTTCCAAAGATATAATGAACTAAGCACTGATCCCTTAGGGTTACAGCAGTCTGCAGCTCTGTTGGCTAACTTCATAGTGTTGGACCTAATATATAGAAATTTGGGCTACCAACAATAATACTGGGTAATCTTAAATTAACCTTCATTAAAGCACTAAAAAGAAGTTTCCAGATGACCAGATCAGTATAAAGAACTTATATTATAGTATAGTATTACTGGTATAGGATCAGTGGTCCAGAAACCCATAATCCGGAAAGCTCTGAATTATTGTAAGGCCATCTCCCATAGACTCCATTATTATTTTAAAACGATTCCCCTTTTCTCTGTACTAATTAAACAGTACAGTAGTTGATCCCAATTAAGATATAATTAATCCTTATTGGAGGCAAAACAATCCTCTTGGATGTAATTCATATTTAAATGATTTTTTAGTAGACTTAAGATATGGTGATCCAAATTATGGAAAGATCCCTAACCCAGAAAACCCCAGGTTCCAAGCATTTTGGACAACAGGTCCCCATACCTGTTTATGGCAATTTCAGACACCAGCTACATGTAGCCAAAGTTCTCCCTTCAACTTCAACTGCCTCAATTGTCTGCAATACTTGGGGTAAGGTCTTTAGTTACAGCATTTTGATGTCCTCAGCAAATAGCTCAGAAGGTACTCTTGTAGAAGTATGGGTGCAATTGCTTGTCAGGCAATTGTCCATTAGAAATATGGCAGTCTGCTTTTTCATGCATCAATTGACTATCAAGCAAGTTGTTAATCACCAAAGGCAACAAAACACTGAAAATCTTTCCACAGGGTTGCCATCAGGATTTGTGAGGCCCCATATGACAAAATTTTCTGAGCACGCCACTAGTAAAAAAACAAAAAAACATTGGTGGCCAACTCCCCCAAAAAGTTAAAAACAAAGTTGGTGGCCAGGGCCCCTCTACAAGTGAAAGAAACTTTTTTTTAAAAAAACTTTGGTGGCCAGGGTCCCCCATAAAGTAAAAAAAAAACATTAGTGGCCAGGGGTTTATAAAAAAAACACCATTGGTGTTCAGTGGAACCTACTTTTCAAGTTTTCTCGGCTCCTTTTATCGGCTTTGGCTCCTACTTAGGCGCAGCTTCAGCACCTTCTTCGGAGACTCAAGGGGGGCTCGGGTAATCCATGAAGCACAGCATGGCCAGGCCCCACTTAATGTGACCAGGCCCAGGATGATGGTCCCCCCAGTGCCCCCCCCCCCGATGGCAGCCCTGTCTTTTCATGTTCCATTTGTGATGCACATGCAGAGATTTAGCACCTCCTTGATTCAGAGGCACATTAACACTAGGCAAGATGGTACCAAAATTGTCCTGAAAATAGAACAAATTAATGTCCAAATGAATGAAAAAATGTAAGTCCATATTCATTTCACGAAGATCAAATCAAGATTTGTCTGTATCATTTTTTATGTGTACTGATCAATCCTTGAGTCTGTTCTCAGTGCAAAAGTACAGAAAGTTCAACTCTTCCAATTAATGAGAATTATTGTTGTTTTTATGCACATTTGCAAGCATTTGCCTGCTGAACTCCTTTTGAATGTGGCCACTGGAGAGAACAGTTAGAAAGATTAAAGTGAATACCTGAGATAAAATATAAAGTCTGGGGTAAATACAATTGAAGCCAGTAGTTAGCCAGATTTTTCAGTCTGAACAGAGCTAAGTATACCTAGTCTAAATTTTTCAATCAGTGTAAAAGATTCATGTGTCTTATACTAGAGACAACTATCTGGTCAACCCAAGCCAGTAACTGTGGCATTAAATGGTGATGCAATGACCTTTATTTATGAAAGTCTGGGTGCAAAATAGCAGCCCCTGGAACTTGATACAGTTCAAGTTCTTGCACCTAGCCCGTCTCAAACGGTATCTGCACTGGTTCAGATTAAAAATCCAATGCACTCTGCCCCATTTCTGTAAAAAGGCATGTGCAGTAACTTTTAAAGCAGGTCATCACGTGGCCAAGGCGAGTAGTGCTTGGCACTAAGGAACATAAATCCCACTGTGCAACACACTTCCAAGAACTGAACAATGTACCAGCAGCTTGGCATGTTGTATTGGACGCTTAATATAACTGGCGTCTGTGTGGTATAACTGACCTTTACACTGGGCAGCATAATAGAGCTACAGATACAAATACAGTGGATAGATACTGGGCTACATGAGCAATGTCCTCCTGGTGGTTACCAAGTAAAGTAACTGCCATGTGTCTATAGTTCTTACTAGTACTTATTTGCTTTTCAGCCTGTCATGCCATTCAGTCTTCCAGCAGGCTTCAAACATTTCACCATGGCGTTTTTCATGTATTTGGATGTTGTTATGAACTGGGTGCCAACTATTACAAAGGCAGGTGTCCCTACAGTTCCGAGAAAGTCAAAGCTGCAAAACCTACATGATATTTAAACAGTTTTATAACAGCGCTAATGTGAGTCACCAAACACTCCGAAACCAGGCAGCTATTATGCAGAATATCGTAATCAAACTTATTTTGCTTAACATATTCTCAGAGTGAATAACTTGGAAAGGGAGCAAGACAAACTTGTGCTCAGATTTCTGTGATTTTCTTTTCATGCAAACTCAGAACTGGATGTGAAATACATTTTTGAATTTCTGCGAGAGCATTGCTATTAAAATGGTGCAGGTTTCGCTATCACTGGTTGTAACCTTTTCATACAGACACAGATACATATCCTATCTCTGTGATTCACCAATGTGATGAGTGCAGCTAAGCCAGGTGAGAAATATCTCCAGTTTTGTGACTTCCATGGAAAGGATGGGATTTGACCATAAGATTGTGAAACTGTTTTGTATTCAGGAATCTTACAGAGAATGCAACAGACTGGTGGTATACAATAATTGGTCCAATGGCCAAATGCTCGGCCATTTAAATGATCAAACTGGACAAAGGTGAGTTTGCTGGGTAACATGACCAAATAGACAGCTTGTTACATTTAAATCTGGCTGAAGATGTCTCTTACAAAGGTAGACAATTTCAATTTGTAGACTTTAATTCAATTTGTAGACAAATTGTGTGTAATCTTAGTAAGAATTCACAGGGTCCCATATTACTAAGATAGCAGAGCCCTCCCCCCAGATAAAAACCTATTGGTCAACTGTCAAGAAGTAGAATGGGGCTAGTGATGTGTGGGTCGGGTTTTACCTGCACCCAAATCGAACCTGCACCCAAATCGAACCTGCCCTCCTCCACCCTCACCTGCCCTCGCCCGATTTCCGGGGCCTTTTATAGACCTGTGCCGCCCCGCCAATGACATCCCAAAAGTGGCGTGGGGAGCAAGCTATAAAAGTGGAAGTCGGCAGTGTAAGGTGGCAAATGGGATGCGAGGTCAGCCCCAAAACGCCCGACACGTGGGTATTGGGCCGGCCCGCACATCATTCAATGGGCCCCCTGATAAATAATAATCGTCCTGGGCATGCACGACCATGGCCCTTTTTCTCCCAGTCAAACACCATCATGCTGAAACTCCACCCACAATTGTACTTTTATGATCCTCTGCTATGGAACCCCTGACCTCAGTGCCCTCTGCACCAGGCCGGGAATGGCAATCTGTGTGTTCTGGCAAATGTCAGAAGGGATGCTGTAAAATGTCATAGAAAGTCACTATTTAGTGGACTGGTGGGAGCTGATTGGGCCTCTGTTTACTTGAAATTTCAGGGCCTATTTTGGCTCCCAGTCCAGACCTGCTCTGCACCCCCTTGAAGGCAGCCCTGCTTATGGATTCCAACATAGGCATGACTTGAATCAAGCTTGTGTTGCATGATGGGTATACCACAAAGGTATTTACCATACAGATCAGTTGTCAGTGGAACAAACCACAAGTATATACATTTTTGGATGGAGAGACTGAAGGCCATTTTCCATTTCTCCTTGTGACTCTACAGCATCCTAGACTTTATTCAAGCCATGATGCACACCGAAATATCCATTTTGCATCTAAACTGACTTGTAATTGCAATCTCCCCATTTGTCCAATGGGATCAAAATGTCACCAAAGGTAGACTGGCAACACTCCAGCTTGTGTAATCAGCTTAAAGGGGTAGTTCACCTTTAAATTAACTTTTAATATGATGTAGAGACTGATATTCTGAGACAATTTGCAATAGGTTTACATTTTTTAGCATTTTTGTTTTTTTATTCAGCTTTTGTTTAAGCAGCTCTCCAGTTTGTTATTTCAGCAATATTGTTGCTAGGGTCCCCATTACCCTAGCAACCATGCATTGATTTGAATAAGAGACTGGAATATGAATAGGAGAGGGCCTGAATAAAAGGATGAGCAATAAAAATTTAAGATAACAATACATTTCTAGCCTCACAGAGCATTTGTTTTTTTAGATAGGGTCAGTTACTTCCATTTGAAAGCTGGCAAGAGCCAGAAGAAGGCAAATAATTCCAAAAATATATTTAAAAAAATGAAGGCCAGTTGAAAAGTTGCTTATAATTAGCCATTCTATGACATACATAAAATGTAACTTAAAGGTGAACCTCTTTTAAAGTGTACCTAAAGTCATATGTAAATTAACGTTCTCTTCTGAGCACCATTTTAGTTGTTTTATTCACCTAATAGCAAGCTTTTAGCTTAGCAGCTCTCTCTCAACATTGGTGTGCCAAGGACCCAAAAGGGAATATAGTCTCAGTCTGCAGGTCATTATAGTTGAAATATAAATTAGCATAATTTATCTTGATGAAACTTTGATTTAGTGGCACTTCCTAGTCAATAAAGTTGTGGTTAGTGATTCATGCTTGTTGCCATGGCAACAACAATGGCATTTAGCATTATGATGTCATAATCAATCTAGCATTATGTCACAATGATCACAGCTGATTTGATCTAGTTTCATCCACATCAGTGCCAGTTGCTGTTTAGTCACTGATTAGTTCACATCGTTGACTATTTGGTGCTAATCAGCAATTTCATCAATAGAACAATTTCATCAATCACAACCAACTATATTTGTAAGGATATTACATATTTTAATATTTAATGCCATTAAATTTAAAATGTTAATTAGTATAATTTATCTTGATAAAACTAAGATCAACCATTGAAAGAATTTAACAGAACCATAATTACAGTATAAATGTTTTTGTTTCCATTTAGGAATAGCAACAATGTTTAAAAGACTCAGAAAACGATTTAGAAACACCTTAACATGCAATGGAAAGGTAAGGCTGAAACGTTTCTCTTTAATAGTCACTGAAAAGTACTGGATGAGCTGCTAAGGTTCTATTCTATGTCATAGAAAGGGATAGTTATGTGTTTAATTAAATAGGAGGTAAATACGTTTTTTTCTTTTCTGTAAGATAGCAACATTTGTACACTGCCAATATCTTGGTAGAGTAGCTCTCCAACCATAGTCAACAATTGAGAAATTCATCATTATGTTGGCTTTGAAAAAGCCAACATCTTGATCTACTATTTCAGCTCGTTCTTCTTCTTCTTATTATTAGCGCCCCCCGGTATTCTAAACGCTACTCCTCCTACAGTTTTAGGGGTACAAGCGCCAAACTTTCCACACCTATTCGCCTTATAGCAAAGTACGTTGCTTGTGCTTTAGTAAGCGATCCCACCCACTGCGCCCGTGCGGCGGACCACCGAAGACGCCTTTTTTCGTATTGACTTTGACAGGGAAAATTTTCAAATCGCTGCCGCTCGTACAGTTTTGAAGCGACACTCCCCAAACTCGGACCGCATATTGTTGGTGCCACCCCGAATAAAAATATGTATTTTTGGGGGGCACCCCAAAGTGGGCGGAGCTACCAACAGCCAATGAAATTTTAGCAATTTTCTAAACGCTACTCCTCCCAGAGTTTTAGGAGTACAATTATGAAACTTTGCTCACTTGTTGGGCTCATACCCGAATAGCTTGCTTGTGGTCTGTTAAGCAATCCCACCCTCCGTGACCCTGTGGCGGCCCCCCAAAGACCCCATTTTTTCCCGTAGACTTTCATTGGGAAATTTGAAACTTTTGCCACTCTTACAGCATTAAAGTTACACTCACCAAACTTGGGTCACTTAGTCATGGGGTCAACCTGAAAAGTTCTGTCACATTTTGGGGACTCCAAAAAGTGGGCGGAGCAACAAACAGCCAATCAGATTTCCCCTATTGACTTCAATGAGAAAATGTCAAACACTGTCATTCCCACAGCGTTAAAGCCAGAGACCCCAAACTTGGCACCATGGGTCACTGGGGTTAGAATTTGGAAAAGTGGGCGGAGTCTACCACAGCCAATCAAATATTAGCCATTTGTTTCAATGGGAAAAGTTAAAACTGTCGCCGCTCTTAGATTGTTCATGGGAGGGTCCTCAAACTTGGCACAGTTGGTCCCTGGAGGACCGGGATCAAAATCTGGAAAAGTGGGTGGAGCCAAAAACAACCAATCAGATTTATTTGATGATTTCAATGGGAAAAATTAAAATTGCTGCCATTTGCACATTATTGCTGTCATGGACCTCGAATATCACAAATGTGCTCACTGGGTGTTTGCACTTCAAAGTTAGGAAAAGTGGGTGGAGCTACCAACAACCAATCAAATGTCATTCATTGATTTTCAAGAGAAAAACATAAAACTGCTGCCATTTTTACAGGTTTAATGTCATGATTCCGAAACCTTAAAGTGTTAGTCACTTGGTGACTCTGGTTCAGAATTAGGAAAAAAAAGGGGGCGGGGCAACAACAGCCAATCGGACTTCAGCCATTGACCTTAATGAAAAACGCCAAATTGCTGCTATTATTATGGCGTCCATGCCAAGTGTCCCAAACTCAGCACAATTACTCACTGGGTGACTGTGGTCGAAATTTAGGAAAAGTGGGCGGAGCCAATAACAGCCAATCAGATTTTACCTATTGACTTCAATGTAAAAGTTTCAAATACTGCCATTCTCACAATTTTAAAGCCAGAGGCCCCAAACTTGGTACAGACCATGACTGGGTGACTGGGGTTAAAATTCGGAAAACTGGGTGGAGCTTAAAACAGCCAATCAAATGTTACCTATTGCTAATCAATGTCAATATATAAGTTGCTGCCATTCTTTCACAGTTAATGGCAGGGACATCAAACTTGGCACAGTCGGTCACAGGGG
Source organism: Xenopus laevis (assembly GCF_017654675.1). Classification (NCBI taxonomy): domain Eukaryota; kingdom Metazoa; phylum Chordata; class Amphibia; order Anura; family Pipidae; genus Xenopus; species Xenopus laevis. The sequence goes on from NC_054383.1 coordinate 94,972,927, forward strand.
GACTGGGATTCAAATTTTAAAAGTGGGTGGAGCCAAAAACAGCCAATCAGGTTTTTTGGATTGATTTTAATGGTACAATTTGATCTGCTTCAATTTTCACCGTTTTAAACCAGATTCTACCAACTTTGTGTACTCTCTATGCACCAGGGGCGACTGGCCCCAACACCTCTTGCGTTTCAAAGCCAACATCTTGTGGTTTCTTCAGAAACGACACCATCTAGTTATTATTATTATTAGCGCCCCCCGGTTTTCTAAACGCTACTTCTCCTACAGTTTTAGTGGTACAAGCGCCAAACTTTCCACACCTATTCGCCTTATAGCAAAGTACGTTGCTTGTGCTTTAATAAGCGATCCCACCCACTGCGCCCGTGCGGCGGACCACCGAAGACGCCGTTTTTCGTATTGACTTTGACAGGGAAAATTTTCAAATCGCTGCCGCTCGTACAGTTTTGAAGCGACACTCCCCAAACTCGGACCGCATATTGTTGGTGCCACCCCGAATAAAAATATGTATTTTGGGGGGGCACCCCAAAGTGGGCGGAGCTACCAACAGCCAATGAAATTTTAGCAATTTTCTAAACGCTACTCCTCCCAGAGTTTTAGGAGTACAATTATGAAACTTTGCTCACTTGTTGGGCTCATACCCGAATAGGTTGCTTGTGCTCTGTTAAGCAATCCCACCCTCCGTGACCCTGTGGCAGCCCCCCAAAGACCCCATTTTTTCCCATAGACTTTCATTGGGAAATTTGAAACTTTTGCCACTCGTACAGCATTAAAGTTACACTCACCAAACTTGGGTCACTTAGTCATGGGGTCAACCTGAAAAGTTCTGTCACATTTTGGGGACTCCAAAAAGTGGGCGGAGAAACAAACAGCCAATCAGATTTTCCCTATTGACTTCAATGAGAAAATGTCAAACACTGTCATTCCTACAGTGTTAAAGCCAGAGACCCAAAACTTGGCACCATGGGTCACTGGGGTTAAAATTTTGAAAAGTGGCCGGAGTCTACCACAGCCAATCAAATATTAGCCATTTGTTTCAATGGGAAAAGTTAAAACTGTCGCCGCTCTTAGATTGTTCATGGGAGGGTCCTCAAACTTGGCACAGTTGGTCCCTGGAGGACTGGGATCAAAATCTGGAAAAGTGGGTGGAGCCAAAAACAACCAATCAGATTTCTTTGATGATTTCAATGGGAAAAATTAAAATTGCTGCCATTTGCACTTTATTGATGTCATGGACCTCGAATATCACAAATGTGCTCACTGGTTGTTTGCACTTCAAAGTTAGGAAAAGTGGGTGGAGCCACCAACAACCAATCAAATGTCATCCATTGATTTTCAATAGAAAAACATAAAATTGCTGCCATTTTTACATGTTAAATGTCATGATTCCGAAACCTTAAAGTGTTAGTCACTTGGTGACTCTGGTTCAGAATTAGGAAAAAAAGGGGGCGGGGCAACAACAGCCAATCGGATTTCAGCTATTGACCTTAATGAAAAACGCCAAATTGCTGCTATTATTATGGCGTCCATGCCAAGTGTCCCAAACTCAGCACAATTACTCACTGGGTGACTGTGGTCGAAATTTAGGAAAAGTGGGCGGAGCCAATAACAGCCAATCAGATTTTACCTATTGACTTCAATGTAAAAGTTTCAAATACTACCATTCTCACAGTTTTAAAGCCAGAGGCCCCAAACTTGGTACAGACCATGACTGGGTGACTGGGGTTAAAATTCGGAAAACTGGGTGGAGCTTAAAACAGCCAATCAAATGTTACCTATTGCTAATCAATGTCAATATATAAGTTGCTGCCATTCTTTCACAGTTAATGGCAGGGACATCAAACTTGGCACAGTCGGTCACAGGGGGACTGGGATTCAAATTTTAAAAGTGGGTGGAGCCAAAAACAGCCAATCAGGTTTTTGGATTGATTTTAATGGTACAATTTGGTCTGCTTCAATTTTCACCATTTTAAACCAGATTCTACCAACTTTGTGTACTCTCTATGCACCAGGGGCGACTGGCCCCAACACCTCTTGCGTTTCAAAGCCAACAATCTTGTGGTTTCTTCAGAAACGACACCATCTAGTTAAAAATGCAGTTCTAAGAGCATAGTACATTGATTATTTTTTGAAGATTTGAAGATTTTAATACTTGGATGCTTAATAAATATATTTTATATTTATATAGAAATCTAGATGCGGCACAATTGAAAGTGAACCCATCGATAGATCCATTGATTCTACAGATCTTACAAGTAAACTGCATAAAGAACACATACAGAATGCAGAAAATAAACCGAGACAGAGAGAAGTAAGTATAATAAGGGAAGCTCTAGTGAATGACGCCAGAAATGAAGCCAAAATATTTGGAACACAGCAGAAACTGAGAATGCAAGAGAAAGAAAAATGGAAAATTCCAGAAAAGGAAATCCAAAACGAAGGCAAGAAAGAGAGAATGCAACGGTGCTTGAGAAATATGCTAATTAAGGAACAGGTACAAAGTTTTGAGAAGCAAGCCCAAGAGAAAGCTACTGAACAGATAGAGAAGCACAAAATGAACAATGTGCTACTTACGGAGAGAATTAAAATTCTAGAGAAAGAAACCCAAGAGGAAGCCTTGAGACAGATGCTGAAGCATAAAACAGACAATGTGCTTCTTTTGGAAAAAATTCAAATTCTAAAGAAAGATTCCAATAAGAAAGTCAATGAATGTATAAAGAAACGCAATATGCCATTTAATGAAAGAATGAATATACTAAAGGAAGAAGCCCAGAAAAAGAAGGTTAGTTTTATGCTTTGAAGCTTCATGCCAAATTATAAGTCATGTTCATATTAATACAGTTTGTATTAAAATCTTCCCATTAAATACTTTTTTTACAGTTTGAAACCATAACCAAACAAGAAAATGAATTATTTGGTATGAAAAAAGAGATAGAACTTAGTGAAGTGAAAGAGATTGAAAAAAGAAAATCTCTAGAGGAAGAAGGCCAGAAAAAGAAGGTACGTTTTATGCTTTGGAAGCCTTATCACAAATTATAAGTCCTATTCATAGAATTAAAGTAGCAGATATGTTGTCTTTATGTGTATTATGTCAATTTAACTCTTAGAGTTCCTCCAGTTTTCATTATACTGCGGTTTGTATTAACATTTTCCCATTGAATACTTTATTCACAGGGTGAAATCACAACCAACCAAGAAAATGAATTCTTCAGACAGGAAAAAGAGAAGGAACGAAGTGAAGTAAAAGAGATTGGAGAAGGAACATCTCTAGAGGAAGAAGCCCCAATGTTTTCATGTACAGTGTTTTTATTATTTCTTTTTAAGTTTTCCTATTATTCAGTTTACTCTACAGTAGTAGCAATGCAACCTATTTAGTACAGTCACATTCTGTGACATTGCTGAAATAAAAATCTGAATACTTTCTAGTGCAAAATAAAAGTTTTGTATTTAAACCTCAATTTCTTATTTTGTTTTCAGGTCGTTCCAATCTGTCATCTGAGTATTTTTCTGCTAAGGAGTACCTGGTGAGTTTTGTGTCTGGGGAGTCAACTTTAAGCTGTTTTTACGCAGGAGGATTTATTTATTTATATGGGGGATTAGGGAAATCTTACAGATAATTTTAAAGTAAATACACATCTACATGTAATTCAATATACCATATACACATATATATTAAGTGTGCTGGGATTATTCTAATTTCAATCTAAAATATATATTTAATTTAATTTTATTTTCTCTAAGAATGTTTATATTGTTTGCTTTTAACATTTATTTTCTATAGGACTCTTGGAGCAGGTCGGCTTCTCCCATATGTTCTGCAGAGGCAGGTGGAAAGGGAATAGTCAGCAAAAAGACTGAGGCAGACAAACAGGATATAAGTAAAAGCCTCAAAAAAGAGATTGAAAAGGCAGAAGGCATAGGTAGGGAGAGAGTAGCTTTGATCTCTTAAGGGACAGTTTTTGAAAATACTTGGGGCAGATTTATCAAACTGTGAGATTAGCGCCACTCACCACAAAAAAACACACACTTTCTATTTATTCCTATGGAATTTTAAGAATGGGTGAAAGTTTGCGTTCACCATTTGATAAATACACTTCTGTCCCTATAGTGTGTACAGCTTTATAAACAAGCATGATCACAATTCCCAGTTAGATAATTGCAATAAAGATATATGTTAAATCTATCCATTGTATATATAAACATCCTAGACATAACAATTAATTACTATCATTGTATGGCGAGTGAGGGTATAGAATTTTCCTTTTCCTGATGGTCTCACCAGCCAGGTGGTCACCTAGAGTACCCATATCAACTAACTATGGCTTAACAAATATTCTGTAATGGTTCTGAATAAGAGGCCATTGTTATAATGTCACCCAAATCAGCAAGTTTAGGTCTTTATTTATACACACGTAAAGCCGCAATCACTCGGATCTGAACTAACATTTGTATTCTTTTTAATCAGGAACATCAAAGAAAAAGAATTATTTCCATGATATTATAGAAAGAATTGATAGTGCCCTGAACCAGACAGAGGTTAACGCAAGGTAATTACACAAAATATGTTTGTTGCTCTGTTTGTTGTGCCTTAGGGGCGATTTGGGGAGATTTAGTTGCTTGGCGACTAATCGCCTAGTCTTTGCAGCGACCAATCTCCCCAAATGCCTTGCCTCGCACCGGCGCTAAAATTATAAATTATCTGCGGCATGGCACACGCGTCGATTCATATTCCGAAGTCGCCCGAAGTTGCCGCGCGAAAACGAAGCGATGCATGTACCATGCCGCAGGCGATTTTTCATTTTAGCTACCGCAAGAAAGAGGTAAGGCATTTGGGGAGATTGGTCGCCGCAAAGACGAGGCGATTAGTCGCCAGGCAACTAAATCTCCCCAAATCGCCCAGTGTGACCTTACCCTTAAGAATGGCAAATTGCATGAGATCTTACTCCTATATGTTTTATTACAAACCCCTACTTAGGTTTGGATATCCTGTAATGTATATTGTTGTCCATGATAACACTGACACACACATGTGCCACAGGTTTAACTAAATATATTTATTTAACTTCAGGCTTGTGCAAGGAACCCCACCATCTATTGACGATTTCCAGCTTCAATCGGTTCTTGGCGAGGGTTCATTTGGAAAAGTGAGTAATCCTGTCTCTATATAAAATTATTATTTTTATGACATAGGCATTTAATACTTAAACCATATGGCTAGGATCATAGGGGAGTTGGACACCATGACAAAGTGTTGGGTTCCTCTATTGCTGCAGGTTGTTAAGGCCAAAGAGGTCTCTGCTCACTCTGCAGTCTGGCCTAAGCATCTGTAATATGTATTTTCACACTACTGATACATGGATATAGCTGTAGCACCAAACATGTTTTGTATTTTACTCAATGTTACTTTCTTATTTCAGGTCTTTCGGGCACAACACAGAAGAACAGGAAAGCTTGTCGCGCTTAAAGCAATAGAAAAGCATGATTTCAACAGCTTTGATACATTTAGTAGGTATGTAGATTATTTAACACCCACTAAATCAATTCTATGTGTATAACATGTTAATTTGTGTGTAATTGTCAATGTTTTTATTCCCCCAGTCTTGTCCTGGAGCAGCGTATACTCCTGCAAGCGAGGAAGGAAAGTTGCCATTTCCTCATTGGACTCGTTGCCTCCTTCCAGACAGAGCATCATATGTGCTTTGCTATGGACTGTGCAGAAGGAGGGGATTTGGACTCCCTGTTGGGTAAAGAAAGATTATCACTGGAGACAACAACGTAAGTACTACTGAGCTTTTAGGGAGGTGCCCATGGGTGACGCCCCCACCAATGACCATAAAATATAGCATTACTATGGGGGTAATTAATAGATTCAATGTTGGCTTCTTTATCAATATGGGAGAAGTCCCAATGATTTTTTGATGTGCACTGGGTTTAGGGCCATACCCGAAGTTTTTTGAGTTTTTAAGATGAAAAAAAATCATATGGAAAAAGTCAGAAAAATGAGTGAAAATTAGATTTTTTTTTTTTCCTCGCAAAGCAAATTTTCAGGAAAATGTAATTATAAATAAGCATAAAAAAACAGAGCGGATTTGATCGGAGTTTGTAGCAGAAAATATTGAGATAAATTCGGACTTTGATAAATAACCCCCATAGATTGATGCAAAATGAATATAACTATTATTTTTTTTATCTTTGCAGATTTTATTCGGCCTGCATTGTGCTTGGCCTGAAGTTCTTACACGAACACAACATTGCCCATTTGTAAGTATCAATGAATATTACAGAGAGACATAGAGCCTTAGTCCAAGAAATTGCTACATTATTTAGATAATAAACATATATATATTTGTTTTAATGAGTTAAACAGTATATTATAATGTTTTTTCTGTTTTAATGCAGGGATTTAAAGCCAGAAAATATCCTGTTAGATCGTGACGGATATGCAAAAATTGCAGACTATGGGCTTAGCAAAGAAGGTAATATAACAAGTGCAGTGCACAGCAGCAACACTACTCAGTCAATTAATACAATCTTTTTATAGATAAATGATTTAACCTATTGTTCTCATTGTACTTTAGGAATGACCTTTGATACTGTAGCCTACGGCGACTGTGGTACTCTCTATTACTCGGCCCCAGAAATACTTAGAGAAGAAAGCTACAAAAGATCAGCAGACTGGTGGTCACTGGGCATTATCATTTATAAAATGCTTCATGGAAGGGTAAGTATCCATTCAAAATAAGAAATTAGGTAATCGCCTAAGACAAAGCGTCATTATATCTGTTTCTACAACATACTTGTACTTTCATTTGTATTATTGGGTAGACCTCCGATTTCTAACCAAAACTTTTTGTTTTGACAGTTGCCATTTGCAGCAAAGTGTATATATGACATTATACGACTGATTACCAGCTCAGAGCCGACCTATTCTGAAGAACTAACTGTGGAATCCCATAGTATTTTAGTAAATGTAAGTTTCATCACCATATACTGTAACATGGCATATGCATTTGTACTTTGAAATTTGGTTTATTCATTGCATTACTCTTCTTTTCCCCTGTATAACATTCACATGCTACAGTATTAGCACTGACCACAACAACCACCATTTTTTATGACTGACTTTATGCATTTTTTTAAGGTGATTTCTTAAAAATATATACCATTTTAGCATTCAGGTCACTTCTGGATGAGGGGCAATGACCTTACTTACCAGTAAATAGAGTAACAAGTTTGATAAGAAAAACATAAAACCGCAATTGAGCTCCTTAGCCCAAATTAAAATAAACGTTAGCGGAGACATTATTGTAGCATGTCATAATCAATAGTCTACTAATACTTATTTTAGATGAATCTCCTAGATAACCCTGTTTCATACTTAAATACCATTGATATTGGTATATTGTGCTGTACTATAAGCTTCTGTTTGTGTAACAACAATTTGTTTTGCAGCTCTTGAAGAAAAATCCAAATGATCGCCTTGGAGCTGGTGAATATGGTACTGAGGATGTAATGAACAGTACTTTCTTCAAGGTATGTCATTTAGGCATCTTTTATGGCAGCCATTTTTGTAATGATTATGATGGGTGCATCTGTTTAATCGTTAGCTCATACCTGGTAGAGGTATAGGATATTTTATTCTGAATGCTCAGAATATATATAAGGGATCTGACGCAGGCGATTTTTTCATTTTTAGCAGGCAGAAGGCAGTTCGGGGGGATTGACGCCCTGAAGAAGAGGCGATTGGTTGCCAGGCGACTAAATCTCCCCGAATCTGCCCGTGTGCTAAAGCCCTTAGTCTACTTAACTTCTTTAAACATAATATAAACTCAATAGGATTGTTTTGCCGCCAATAAACAAGGCATTGTTTTATCAATACAGAGAAATTGTAACTGTTTTTAAAAATGTATTTAATGGACTCTATAGGGGATGCCTTCCCTTAATTCCTAGCTTTTTGGATAACACATTTCTGTATACCGGCCCAGTTACCTGTATATGCATATCTACATACTCTAATTAGACTAATAAAATATAATTGTATTTCTCCTGTTTTACAGGAAATTGACTGGAAGGCGCTTATGAGAAAACAAATCCAGGCCCCACATATTCCTGAAGAGAAGATGACTGAATTTGCAGACCAATCTGAATCCCTTAAATTGAAAGTGAATATAATACCAGAACCACTGTGGGAAGACGCTAAAATGGCCTTAAATGAGCTTGAATATGCTGCAAGTTCATAAGATGCTGAAATGGAAGAGTATGAAGCTTAGACAAGATGAATCGCCTTGATATAAAGGATTTGTTTTAAAAATTTTAAATATTAAATACAAATAAACATTTATAATAATATAACTATTGTGCATTGCCGTCTATATACATTCAAGGATATGTCTATAACTTTCTTTAAATAAAAACAATATTTATAAATATCTCTACAATAGCAATATTAGAGCTCAGCAATATATTATGGGATAACAGGATCCATGGGGCAGATTCACTAAAGGACGAAGTGGCTAACCCTAGCGACAATTTGCTAGCATTACCATCTGCAGGGACATCGCCTATTCACTAACAGGCGCAGGCCTCAATTCGCTAACGAAAGAGACCGTCGCTAGCGTTCGTTCCCCATAAAAACCTATTGGTAAACTGTCAAGAAGTAGAATGGGGCTAGTGATGTGCGGGTCGGGTTTTACCAGCACCCAAGCTGAACCTGCCCTCCCTGCACCCTCGCCCGATTTCCGGGTTCCTTTCATAGACCTGTGCCGCCCGCCAATAACATCCCAAAAGGGCCGTGGTGAGCAAGCTATAAAAGTAGAAGTCAGCAGTGTAAGGTGGCAAATGGGATGCGAGGTCAGCCCCAACCCACCCGACCCATGGGTATTGGGCCGGCCCGCACATCATTAAATGGGCCCCAATAAATAATAAACGTCCTGGGCATGCATGACCATGGCCCTTTTTCCCCCAATCAAACACCATCATGCTGAAACTCCACCCACAATTGTACTTTTATGATCCTCTGCTATGGAACCCCTGACCTCAGTGCCCTCTGCACCAGGCCGGGAATGGCAATCTGTGTGTTCTGGCAAATGTCAGAAGGGATGCTGTAAATTGCCATAGAAAATCACTATTTAGTGGGCTGGTGGGAGCTGATTGGGACTTGAAATTCCAGGGCGTATTTTGGCTCCCAGTCCAGACCTGCTCTGCACCCCCTTGAAGGCAGCCCTGCTTATGGATTCCAACATAGGCATGACTTGAATCAAGCTTGTGTTGCATGATGGGTATACCACAAAGGTATTTACCATACAGATCAGCTGTCAGTGGAACAAACCACAAGTATATACATTTTTGGATGGAGAGTCTGAAGGCCATTTTCCATTTCTCCTTGTGACTCTACAGCATCCTAGACTTCATTCAAGCCATGATGCACACCGAAATTTCCGTTTTGCATCTAAACTGACTTGTAATTGCAATCTCCCCATTTGTCCAATGTGATCAAAATGTCACCAAAGGTAGACTGGCAACACTCCAGCTTGTTTAATCAGCTTAAAGGGGTAGTTCACCTTTAAATTAACTTTTAATATGATGTAGAGACTGATATTCTGAGACAATTTGCAATAGGTTTACATTTCTTAGCATTTTTTGTTTTTTATTCAGCTTTTTTTTAAGCAGCTCTCCGGTTGGTTGTTTCAGCAATATTGTTGCTAGGGTCCCCATTACCCTAGCAACCATGCATTGATTTGAATAAGAGACTGGAATATGAATAGGAGAGGGCCTGAATAAAAAGATGAGTAATAAACATTTGCAATAACAATACATTTCTAGCCTCACAGAGCATTTGTTTTTTTAGATAGGGTCAGTGACTTCCATTTGCAAGCTGGAAAGAGCCAGAAGAAGGCAAATAATTCAAAAAATATATTTAAAAAAATGAAGGCCAGTTGAAAAGTTGCTTATAATTAGCCATCCATGACATACATAAAATGTAACTTAAAGGTGAACCTCTTTTAAAGTGTACCTAAAGTCATATGTAAATTAATTTTCTCTTCTGAGCACCATTTTAGTTGTTTTATTCACCTAATAGCAAGCTTTTAGCTTAGCAGCTCTCTCTCAACATTGGTGTGCCAAGGACCCAAAAGGGAATATAGTCTCAGTCTGCAGGTCATTATACTTGAAATGTAAATTAGTATAATTGATCTTGATGAAACTTTGATTTAGTGGCACTTCCTAGTCAATAAAGTTGTGGTTAGTGATTCATGCTTGTTGCCATGGCAACAACAATGGCATTGCGATGTCATAATCAATTTAGCATTATGATGTCATAATCAATTTAGCATTGTGATGTCATAATCAATTTAGCATTATGATGTCATAATCAATTTAGCATTGTGATGTCATAATCAATTTAGCATTATGTCACAATGATCACAGCTGATTTGATCTAGTTTCATCCACATCAGTGTCAGTTGCTGTTTAGTCACTGATTAGTTCACATCGTCGACTATTTGGTGCTAATCAGCAATTTCATCAATAGAACAATTTCATCAATCACAACCAACTATATTTGTAAGGATATTACATATTTTAATATTTAATGCCATTAAATTTAAATTGTTAATTAGAATAATTTATCTTGATAAAACTGTGATTCACTAGTCAATAGACAAGCTGTTTAGCTATAGGCCAGTTCACTTTGAGACTCTTTGGTAATATCCATTAATTTTATATTTATAACATCTGTTACACTTTTATTATTTAAAATGTATGTTCAGTTTGAAAACATGGAAGAAATGTCATAAACAACTATCAAAGAATTGAAAAGAATTTAACAGAACCATAATTACAGTATAAATATTTTTGTTTCAATTTAGGAATAGCAACAATGTTTAAAAGACTCAGAAAACGATTTAGAAACACCTTAACATGCAATGGAAAGGTAAGGCTGAAACTTTCTCTTTAATAGTCATTGAAAAGTACTGGATGAGCTGCTAAGGTTCTATTCTATGTCATAGAAAGGGATAGTTATGTGTTTAATTAAATAGGAGGTAAATACGTTTTTTTCTTTTCTGTAAGATAGCAACATTTGTACACTGCCAATATCTTGGTAGAGTAGCTCTCCAACCATAGTCAACAATTGAGAAATTCATCATTAAAAATGCAGTTCTAAGAGCATAGTACATTGATTATTTTTTGAAGATTTGAAGATTTTAATACTTGGATGCTTAATAAATATATTTTATATTTATATAGAAATCTAGATGCGGCACAATTGAAAGTGAACCCATCGATAGATCCATTGATTCTACAGATCTTACAAGTAAACTGCATAAAGAACACATACAGAATGCAGAAAATAAACCGAGACAGAGAGAAGTAAGTATAATAAGGGAAGCTCTAGTGAATGACGCCAGAAATGAAGCCAAAATATTTGGAACACAGCAGAAACTGAGAATGCTAGAGAAAGAAAAATGGAAAATTCCAGAAAAGGAAATCCAAAACGAAGGCAAGAAAGAGAGAATGCAACGGTGCTTGAGAAATATGCTAATTAAGGAACAGGTACAAAGTTTTGAGAAGCAAGCCCAAGAGAAAGCTACTGAACAGATAGAGAAGAACAAAATGAACAATGTGCTACTTACGGAGAGAATTAAAATTCTAGAGAAAGAAACCCAAGAGGAAGCCTTGAGACAGATGCTGAAGCATAAAACAGACAATGTGCTTCTTTTGGAAAAAATTCAAATTCTAAAGAAAGAATCCAATAAGAAAGTCAATGAATGTATAAAGAAACGCAATATGCCATTTAATGAAAGAATGAATATACTAAAGGAAGAAGCCCAGAAAAAGAAGGTTAGTTTTATGCTTTGAAGCTTCATGCCAAATTATAAGTCATGTTCATATTAATACAGTTTGTATTAAAATCTTCCCATTAAATACTTTTTTTACAGTTTGAAACCATAACCAAACAAGAAAATGAATTATTTGGTATGAAAAAAGAGATAGAACTTAGTGAAGTGAAAGAGATTGAAAAAAGAAAATCTCTAGAGGAAGAAGGCCAGAAAAAGAAGGTATGTTTTATGCTTTGGAAGCCTTATCACAAATTATAAGTCCTATTCATAGAATTAAAGTAGCAGATATGTTGGCTTTATGTGTATTATGTCAATTTTACTCTTAGTATAACAACAGTTCCTCCAGTTTTCATTATACTGCGGTTTGTATTAACATTTTCCCATTGAATACTTTATTCACAGGGTGAAATCACAACCAACCAAGAAAATGAATTCTTCAGACAGGAAAAAGAGAAGGAACGAAGTGAAGTAAAAGAGATTGGAGAAGGAACATTTCTAGAGGAAGAAGCCCCAATGTTTTCATGTACAGTGTTTTTATTATTTCTTTTTAAGTTTTCCTATTATTCAGTTTACTCTACAGTAGTAGCAATGCAACCTATTTAGTACAGTCCCATTCTGTGACATTGCTGAAATAAAAATCTGAATACTTTCTAGTGCAAAATAAATGTATTGTATTTAAACCTCAATTTCTTATTTTGTTTTCAGGTCGTTCCAAGCTGTCGTCTGAGTATTTTTCTGCTACGGAGTACCTGGTGAGTTTTGTGTCTGGGGAGTCAACTTTAAGCTGTTTTCACCCAGGAGGATTTATTTATTTATATGGGGGATTAGGGAAATCTTACAGATAATTTTAAAGTAAATACACATCTGCATGTAATTCAATATACCATATACTCATATATATTTAGTGTGCTGGGGCTGGGATTATTCCAATTTCAATCTATGTTTGTATGTTACACAGTAAAAATATATTTAATTTAATTTTATTTTCTATAAGAATGTTAATATTGTTTGCTTTTAACATTTATTTTCTATAGGACTCTTGGAGCAGGTCGGCTTCTCCCATATGTTCTGCAGAGGCAGGTGGAAAGGGAATAGTCAGCAAAAAGACTGAGGCAGACAAACAGGATATAAGTAAAAGCCTCAAAAAAGAGATTGAAAAGGCAGAATGCATAGGTAGGGAGAGAGTAGCTTTGATCTGTTAAGGGACAGTTTTTGAAAATATTTGGGGCAGATTTATCAAACTGTGAGATTAGCGCCACTCACCACAAAAAAACACACACTTTCTATTTATTCCTATGGAATTTTAAGAATGGGTGAAAGTTTGCGTTCACCATTTGATAAATACACTTCTGTCCCTATAGTGTGTACAGCTTTATAAACAAGCATGATCACAATTCCCAGTTAGAAAATTGCACTAAAGATATATGTTAAATCTATCCATTGTATATATAAACATCCTAGACATAACAATTAATTACTATCATTGTATGGCGAGTGAGGGTATAGAATTTTCCTTTTCCTGATGGTCTCACCAGCCAGGTGGTCACCTAGAGTACCCATATCAACTATTATGGCTTAACAAATATTCTGTAATGGTTCTGAATAAGAGGCCATTGTTTTAATGTCACCCAAATCAGCAAGTTTAGGTCTTTATTTATACACACGTAAAGCCGCAATCACTCGGATCTGAACTAACATTTGTATTCTTTTTAATCAGGAACATCAAAGAGAAAGAATTATTTCCATGATATTATAGAAAGAATTGATAGTGCCCTGAACCAGACAGAGGTTAACGCAAGGTAATTACACAAAAGATGTTTGTTGCTCTGTTTGTTGTGCCTTAGGGGCGATTTGGGGAGATTTAGTTGCCTGGCAACTAATCGCCTAGTCTTTGCGGCGACCAATCTCCCCAAATGCCTTGCCTCGCACTGGCAAAATAAAAAATTGTCTGCGGCATGGCACACGCGCCGATTTGTATTCCGAAGTTGCCGTGCGAATACGAAGCGATTCATGTACCATGCCTCAGGCGATTTTTCATTTTAGCCGGCGCAAGAAAGAGGTAAGGCATTTGGGGAGATTGGTCGCCGCAAAGACGAGGCGATTAGTCGCCAGGCAACTAAATCTCCCCAAATCGCCCAGTGTGACCTTACCCTTAAGAATGGTAAGTTGCATGAGATCTTGCTCATATATGTTTTATTACAAACCCCTACTTAGGTTTGTATATCCTGTAATGTATATTGTTGTCCATGATAACACTGACACACACATGAGCCACAGGTTTAACTAAATATATTTATTTAACTTCAGGTTTGTGCAAGGAACCCCACCATCTATTGACGATTTCCAGCTTCAATCGGTTCTTGGCGAGGGTTCATTTGGAAAAGTGAGTAATCCTGTCTCTATATAAAATTATTATTTTTATGACATAGGCATTTAATACTTAAACCATATGACTAGGATCATAGGGGAGTTGGACACCATGACAAAGTATTGGGTTCCTCTATTGCTGCAGGTTGTTAAGGCCAAAGAGGTCTCTGGTCACTCTGCAGTCTGGCCTAAGCATCTGTAATATGTATTTTCACACTACTGATACATGGATATAGCTGTAGCACAGGCCCGGACTGGCAATCTGTGGGTTCTGGCAAATGCCAGAGGGGCTGCTATAAGGTGCCATAGAAAGTCAGTATTTAGTGGGCTGGTGGGGCCTTTTTGGGCCTCTTTGTGGGCTGATTGGGCCTCTGTGTACCTGAAATGCCAGGGCCTATTTTAATTCTCAGTCCGGACCTGCTGTAGCACCAAACATGTTTTGTATTTTACTCAATGTTACTTTCTTATTTCAGGTCTTTCGGGCACAACACAGAACAACAGGAAAGCTTGTCGCGCTTAAAGCAATAGAAAAGCATGATTTCAACAGCTTTGATACATTTAGTAGGTATGTAGATTATTTAACACCCACTAAATCAATTCTATGTGTATAACATGTTAATTTGTGTGTAATTGTCAATGTTTTTTTTCCCCCAGTCTTGTCCTGGAGCAGCGTATACTCCTGCAAGCGAGGAAGGAAAGTTGCCATTTCCTCATTGGACTCGTTGCCTCCTTCCAGACAGAGCATCATATGTGCTTTGCTATGGACTGTGCAGAAGGAGGGGATTTGGACTCCCTGTTGGCTAAAGAAAGATTATCACTGGAGACAACAACGTAAGTACTACTGAGCTTTTAGGGAGGTGCCCATGGGTGACACCCCCACCAATGACCATAAAATATAGCATTACTATGGGGGTAATTAATAGATTCAATGTTGGCTTATTTATCAATATGGGAGAAGTCCCAATGATTTTTTGATGTGCACTGGGTTTAGGGCCATACCCGAAGTTTTTTGAGTTTTTAAGATGAAAAAAATCATATGGAAAAAGTCAGAAAAATTAGTGAAAATTAGATTTTTTTTTTTTTCCTCGCAAAGCAAATTTTCAGGAAAATGTAATTATAAATAAGCATAAAAAAACAGAGCGGATTTGATCGGAGTTTGTAGCAGAAAATATTGAGATAAATTCGGACTTTGATAAATAACCCCCATAGATTGATACAAAATGAATATAACTATTATTTTTTTTATCTTTGCAGATTTTATTCGGCCTGCATTGTGCTTGGCCTGAAGTTCTTACATGAACACAACATTGCCCATTTGTAAGTATCAATGGATATTACAGAGAGACATAGAGCCTTAGTCCAAGAAATTGCTACATTATTTAGATAATAAACATATATATATTTGTTTTAATGAGTTAAACGGTATACTATAATGTTTTTTCTGTTTTAATGCAGGGATTTAAAGCCAGAAAATATCCTGTTAGATCGTGACGGATATGCAAAAATTGCAGACTATGGGCTCAGCAAAGAAGGTAATATAACAAGTGCAGTGCACAGCAGCAACACTACTCAGTCAATTAATACAATCTTTTTATAGATAAATGATTTAACCTATTGTTCTCATTGTACTTTAGGAATGACCTTTGATACTGTAGCCTACGGAGACTGTGGTACTCTCTATTACTCGGCCCCAGAAATACTTAGAGAAGAAAGCTACAAAAGATCAGCAGACTGGTGGTCACTGGGCATTATCATTTATAAAATGCTTCATGGAAGGGTAAGTATCCATTCAAAACAAGAAATTAGGTAATCACCTAAGACAAAGCGTCATTATATCTGTTTCTACAACATACTTGTACTTTCATTTGTATTATTGGGTAGACCTCCGATTTCTAACCAAAACTTTTTGTTTTGACAGTTGCCATTTGCAGCAAAGTGTATATATGACATTATACGACTGATTACCAGCTCAGAGCCGACCTATTCTGAAGAACTAACTGTGGAATCCCATAGTATTTTAGTAAATGTAAGTTTCATCACCATATACTGTAACATGGCATATGCATTTGTACTTTGAAATTTGGTTTATTCATTGCATTACTCTTCTTTTCCCCTGTATAACATTCACATGCTACAGTATTAGCACTGACCACAACAACCACCATTTTTTATGACTGACTTTATGCATTTTTTTAAGGTGATTTCTTAAAAATATATACTATTTTAGCATTCAGGTCACTTCTGGATGAGGGGCAATGACCTTACTTACCAGTAAATAGAGTAACAAATTTGATAAGAAAAACCGCAATTGAGCTCATTAACCCCAATTAAAATAAACGTTAGCGGAGACATTATTGTAGCATGTCATAATCAATAGTCTACTAATACTTATTTTAGATGAATCTCCTAGATAACCCTGTTTCATACTTAAATACCATTGATATTGGTATATTGTGCTGTACTATAAGCTTCTGTTTGTGTAACAACAATTTGTTTTGCAGCTCTTGAAGAAAAATCCAAATGATCGCCTTGGAGCTGGTGAATATGGTACTGAGGATGTAATGAACAGTACTTTCTTCAAGGTATGTCATTTAGGCATCTTTTATGGCAGCCATTTTTGTAATGATTATGGTGGGTGCATCTGTTTAATTATTAGCTCATACCTGGTAGAGGTGTAGGATATTTTATCCTGAATGAAAAATCGCCTGCAGCAATGCACTAGCGGCGCTTCGATTTCCAAGGTCGCCCAAAGTTGTCTCACAAGGAAACTTCGGGCGACTGTGGAAATCGAGTGCATTGCTGTAGCGATTTTTCATTTTAGCAAGTGGAAGGCAGTTCGGGGAGATTGATGCCCCGAAGAAGAGGTGATTATTTGCCAGCCGAATAAATCTCCCCGAATCTGCCCAGGTGCTAAAGCCCTTAGTCTACTAAACGTCTTTAAACATAATATAAACTCAATAGGATTGTTTTGCCACCAATAAACAAATCTGAATCTGAATGCCTTCACTTAATTCCGAGTTTTTTTGGATAATACATATCTGTATACAGGCCCAGTTACCTGTATATGCATATCTACATAGTTAATTAGACTAATAAAATATAATTGTATTTCTCCTGTTTTATAGGAAATGGACTGGGAGGCTCTTATGAGAAAACAAATCCAGGCCCCACATATTCCTGAAGAGAAGATGACTGAATTTACAGACCAATCTGAATCCCTTAAATTGAAAGTGAATATAATACCAGAACCACTGTGGGAAGACGCTAAAATGGCCTTAAATGAGCTTGAATATGCTGCAAGTTCATAAGATGCTGAAATGGAAGAGTATAAAGCTTAGACAAGATGAATCGCCTTAATATAAAGGATTTGTTTTAAAAAATTGTATAATAATATTAAATACAAATAAACATTTATAATAATACAACTAGTGTGCATTGCCTTTTATATACATTCAAGGATATCTCTACAACGTTCTTTAAAAAGAACAATATATATAAATATGCAATGAAAACATGCATCTCTGCAATAGCAATATTAGAGCTCAGCAATATATTATGGGATAACAGGATCCATGGGGCAGATTCACTAAAGGACGAAGTGGCTAAACCTAGTGACAATTCGCTAGCGTTACCATCTGCAGGGACATCGCCTATTCACTAACAGGCGCAGGCGTAAATTTGCTCACGAAATAGACCGTTGCTAGAGTTCGTTCCCCATAATAACCTATTGGTCAACTGTCAAGAAGAAGAATGGGGCTAGTGATGTGCGGTTTGGATTTTACCCACACCCAAGCCGAACCTGCCCTTGCCCGATTTCTGGGTTCCTTTTATAGACCTGTGCCGCCCCGCCAATGACATCCCAAAAGGGCCGTGGTGAGCAAGCTATAAAAGTGGAAGTCGGCAGTGTAAGGTGGCAAATAGGATGCGAGGTCAGCCCCAACCCACCCGACCCGCACGGCGTGGGTATTGGGCCGGCCCGCACATCATTAAATGGGGCCCCGATAAATAATAATCGTCCTGGGCATGCATGACCATGGCCCTTTTTCTCCCAGTCAAACACTATCATGCTGAAACTCCACCCACAATTGTACTTTTATGATCCTCTGCTATGGAACCCCTGACCTCAGTACCCTCTGCACCAGGCCGGGAATGGCAATCTGTGTGTTCTGGCAAATGTCAGAAGGGATGCTGTAAAATGTCATAGAAAATCACTATTTAGTGGACTGGTGGGAGCTGATTGGGCCTCTGTTTACTTGAAATTCCAGGGCCTATTTTGGCTCCCAGTCCAGACCTGCTCTGCACCCCCTTGAAGGCAGCCCTGCTTATGGATTCCAACATAGGCATGACTTGAATCAAGCTTGTGTTGCATGATGGGTATACCACAAAGGTATTTACCATACAGATCAGTTGTCAGTGGAACAAACCACAAGTATATACATTTTTGGATGGAGAGACTGAAGGCCATTTTCCATTTCTCCTTGTGACTCTACAGTATACTAGACTTTATTCAAGCCATAATGCACACCGAAATATCCGTTTTGCATCTGAACTGACTTGTAATTGCAATCTCCCCATTTGTCCAATGAGATCAAAATGTCACCAAAGGTAGACTGGCAACACTCCAGCTTGTGTAATCAGCTTAAAGGGGTAGTTCACCTTTAAATTAACTTTTAATATGATGTAGAGACTGATATTCTGAGACAATTTGCAATAGGTTTACATTTTTTAGCATTTTTGTTTTTTTATTCAGCTTTTGTTTAAGCAGCTCTCCAGTTTGTTATTTCAGCAATATTGTTGCTAGGGTCCCCATTACCCTAGCAACCATGCATTGATTTGAATAAGAGACTGGAATATGAATAGGAGAGGGCCTGAATAAAAGGATGAGCAATAAAAATTTACAATAACAATACATTTCTAGCCTCACAGAGCGTTTGTTTTTTTAGATAGGGTCAGTTACTTCCATTTGAAAGCTGGCAAGAGCCAGAAGAAGGCAAATAATTCAAAAAATATATTTAAAAAAATGAAGGCCAGTTGAAAAGTTGCTTATAATTAGCCATTCTATGACATACATAAAATGTAACTTAAAGGTGAACCTCTTTTAAAGTGTACCTAAAGTCATATGTAAATTAACGTTCTCTTCTGAGCACCATTTTAGTTGTTTTATTCACCTAATAGCAAGCTTTTAGCTTAGCAGCTCTCTCTCAACATTGGTGTGCCAAGGACCCAAAAGGGAATATAGTCTCAGTCTGCAGGTCATTATACTTGAAATATAAATTAGCATAATTTATCTTGATGAAACTTTGATTTAGTGGCACTTCCTAGTCAATAAAGTTGTGGTTAGTGATTCATGCTTGTTGCCATGGCAACAACAATGGCATTTAGCATTATGATGTCATAATCAATGTAGCATTATGATGTCATAATCAATTTAGCATTGTGATGTCATAATCAATTTAGCATTATGATGTCATAATCTATTTAGCATTGTGATGTCATGATCAATCTAGCATTATGTCACAATGATCACAGCTGATTTGATCTAGTTTAATCCACATCAGTGCCAGTTGCTGTTTAGTCACTGATTAGTTCACATCGTTGACTATTTGGTGCTAATCAACAATTTCATCAATAGAACAATTTCATCAATCACAACCAACTATATTTGTAAGGATATTACATATTTTAATATTTAATGCCATTAAATTTAAAATGTTAATTAGTATAATTTATCTTGATAAAACTAAGATCAACCATTGAAAGAATTTAACAGAACCATAATTACAGTATAAATATTTTTGTTTCCATTTAGGAATAGCAACAATGTTTAAAAGACTCAGAAAACGATTTAGAAACACCTTAACATGCAATGGAAAGGTAAGGCTGAAACTTTTCTCTTTAATAGTCATTGAAAAGTACTGGATGAGCTGCTAAGGTTCTATTCTATGTCATAGAAAGGGATAGTTATGTGTTTAATTAAATAGGAGGTAAATAAGTTTTTTTCTTTTCTGTAAGATAGCAACATTTGTACACTGCCAATATCTTGGTAGAGTAGCTCTCCAACCATAGTCAACAATTGAGAAATTCATCATTAAAAATGCAGTTCTAAGAGCATAGTACATTGATTATTTTTTGAAGATTTGAAGATTTTAATACTTGGATGCTTAATAAATATATTTTATATTTATATAGAAATCTAGATGCGGCACAATTGAAAGTGAACCCATCGATAGATCCATTGATTCTACAGATCTTACAAGTAAACTGCATAAAGAACACATACAGAATGCAGAAAATAAACCGAGACAGAGAGAAGTAAGTATAATAAGGGAAGCTCTAGTGAATGACGCCATAAATGAAGCCAAAATATTTGGAACACAGCAGAAACTGAGAATGCTAGAGAAAGAAAAATGGAAAATTCCAGAAAAGGAAATCCAAAACGAAGGCGAGAAAGAGAGAATGCAACGGTGCTTGAGAAATATGCTAATTAAGGAACAGGTACAAAGTTTTGAGAAGCAAGCCCAAGAGAAAGCTACTGAACAGATAGAGAAGCACAAAATGAACAATGTGCTACTTACGGAGAGAATTAAAATTCTAGAGAAAGAAACCCAAGAGGAAGCCTTGAGACAGATGCTGAAGCATAAAACAGACAATGTGCTTCTTTTGGAAAAAATTCAAATTCTGAAGAAAGAATCCAATAAGAAAGTCAATGAATATATAAAGAAACGCAATATGCCATTTAATGAAAGAATGAATATACTAAAGGAAGAAGCCCAGAAAAAGAAGGTTAGTTTTATGCTTTGAAGATTCATACCAAATTATAAGTCATGTTCATATTAATACAATTTGTATTAAAATCTTCCCATTAAATACTTTTTTTACAGTTTGAAACCATAACCAAACAAGAAAATGAATTATTTGGTCTGAAAAAAGAGAAAGAACTTAGTGAAGTGAAAGAGATTGAAAAAAGAAAATCTCTAGAGGAAGAAGGCCAGAAAAAGAAGGTACGTTTTATGCTTTGGAAGCCTTATCACAAATTATAAGTCCTATTCATAGAATTTAAAGTAGCAGATATGTTGGCTTTATGTGTATTATGTCAATTTTACTCTTAGTATAACAACAGTTCCTCCAGTTTTCATTATACTGCTGTTTGTATTAACATTTTCCCATTGAATACTTTATTCACAGGGTGAAATCATAACCAACCAAGAAAATGAATTCTTCAGACAGGAAAAAGAGAAGGAACGAAGTGAAGTAAAAGAGATTGGAGAAGGAACATCTCTAGAGGAAGAAGCCCCAATGTTTTCATGTACAGTGTTTTTATTATTTCTTTTTGAGTTTTCTTCCTATTATTCAGTTTACTCTACAGTAGTAGCAATGCAACCTATTTAGTACAGTCACATTCTGTGACATTGCTGAAATAAAAATCTGAATACTTTCTAGTGCAAAATAAAAGTTTTGTATTTAAACCTCAATTTCTTATTTTGTTTTCAGGTCGTTCCAAGCTGTCGTCTGAGTATTTTTCTGCTACGGAGTACCTGGTGAGTTTTGTGTCTGGGGAGTCAACTTTAAGCTGTTTTCACCCAGGAGGATTTATTTATTTATATGGGGGATTAGGGAAATCTTACAGATAATTTTAAAGTAAATACACATCTGCATGTAATTCAATATACCATATACTCATATATATTTAGTGTGCTGGGATTATTCCAATTTCAATCTATGTTTCTATGTTACACAGTAAAAATATATTTAATTTAATTTTATTTTCTATAAGAATGTTAATATTGTTTGCTTTTAACATTTATTTTCTATAGGACTCTTGGAGCAGGTCGGCTTCTCCCATATGTTCTGCAGAGGCAGGTGGAAAGGGAATAGTCAGCAAAAAGACTGAGGCAGACAAACAGGATATAAGTAAAAGCCTCAGAAAAGAGATTGAAAAGGCAGAATGCATAGGTAGGGAGAGAGTAGCTTTGATCTCTTAAGGGACAGTTTTTGAAAATACTTGGGGCAGATTTATCAAACTGTGAGATTAGCGCCACTCACCACAAAAAAACACACACTTTCTATTTATTCCTATGGAATTTTAAGAATGGGTGAAAGTTTGCGTTCACCATTTGATAAATACACTTCTGTCCAGGGTCGGACTGGGGGGCCCGGGGCCCCCTACAGGCCCCCCGTCCCCCTGCTGTAGCGCACAGTGCGGCGCTGTGCGCCATCCCCTTGGCGCGCATGCGCACATGGTGCCCGGCGCATATGCGCACAAGACGCGTTGGGAAGATCGCTTTTAAAAAAGAAAACAAAACAAAAAACGAGCAACAGGAGATGGGGGTCTGGCCCGGCGGGGGCCCATGTGGGTCGGGGCCCACCGGGTTTTTTCCCGGTGTCCCGCCGGGCCAGTCCAACACTGCTTCTGTCCCTATAGTGTGTACAGCTTTATAAACAAGCATGATCACAATTCCCAGTTAGATAATTGCAATAAAGATATATATGTTAAATCTATCCATTGTATATATAAACATCCTAGACATAACAATTAATTACTATCATTGTATGGCGAGTGAGGGTATAGAATTTTCCTTTTCCTGATGGTCTCACCAGCCAGGTGGTCACCTAGAGTACCCATATCAACTATTATGGCTTAACAAATATTCTGTAATGGTTCTGAATAAGAGGCCATTGTTATAATGTCACCCAAATCAGCAAGTTTAGGTCTTTATTTATACACACGTAAAGCCGCAATCACTCGGATCTGAACTAACATTTGTATTCTTTTTAATCAGGAACATCAAAGAAAAAGAATTATTTCCAT
The DNA here is from genome assembly GCF_017654675.1 of Xenopus laevis. NCBI lineage: Eukaryota > Metazoa > Chordata > Amphibia > Anura > Pipidae > Xenopus > Xenopus laevis. The sequence goes on from NC_054383.1 coordinate 94,995,943, forward strand.
GATATTATAGAAAGAATTGATAATGCCCTGAACCAGACAGAGGTTAACGCAAGGTAATTACACAAAATATGTTTGTTGCTCTGTTTGTTGTGCCTTAGGGGCGATTTGGGGAGATTTAGTTAGTTGGCAACTAATCGCCTAGTCTTTGCAGCGACCAATCTCCCCAAATGCCTTGCCTCGCACCGGCGCTAAAATAAAAAATTATCTGCGGCATGGCACACGCGTCGATTCATATTCCGAAGTCGCCCGAAGTTGCCGCGCGAAAACGAAGCGATGCATGTACCATGCCGCAGGCGATTTTTCATTTTAGCTACCGCAAGAAAGAGGTAAGGCATTTGGGGAGATTGGTCGCCGCAAAGACGAGGCGATTAGTCGCCAGGCAACTAAATCTCCCCAAATCGCCCAGTGTGACCTTACCCTTAAGAATGGCAAGTTGCATGAGATCTTGCTCATATATGTTTTATTACAAACCCCTACTTAGGTTTGTATATCCTGTAATGTATATTGTTGTCCATGATAACACTGACACACACATGTGCCACAGGTTTAACTAAATATATTTATTTAACTTCAGGTTTGTGCAAGGAACCCAACCATCTATTGACGATTTCCAGCTTCAATCGGTTCTTGGCGAGGGTTCATTTGGAAAAGTGAGTAATCCTGTCTCTATATAAAATTATTATTTTTATGACATAGGCATTTAATACTTAAACCATATGACTAGGATCATAGGGGAGTTGGACACTATGACAAAGTGTTGGGTTCCTCTATTGCTGCAGGTTGTTAAGGCCAAAGAAGTCTCTGGTCACTCTGCAGTCTGGCCTAAGCATCTGTAATATGTATTATCACACTACTGATACATGGATATCGTTGTAGCTCCAAACATGTTTTGTATTTTACTCAATGTTACTTTCTTATTTCAGGTCTTTCAGGCACAACACAGAAGAACAGGAAAGCTTGTCGCGCTTAAAGCAATAGAAAAGCATGATTTCAACAGCTTTGATACATTTAGTAGGTATGTAGATTATTTAACACCCACTAAATCAATTCTATATGTATAACATGTTAATTTGTGTGTAATCGTCAATGTTTTTATTCCCCCAGTCTTGTCCTGGAGCAGCGTATACTCCTGCAAGCGAGGAAGGAAAGTTGCCATTTCCTCATTGGACTCGTTGCCTCCTTCCAGACAGAGCATCATATGTGCTTTGCTATGGACTGTGCAGAAGGAGGGGATTTGGACTCCCTGTTGGGTAAAGAAAGATTATCACTGGAGACAACAACGTAAGTACTACTGAGCTTTTAGGGAGGTGCCCATGGGTGACGCCCCCACCAATGACCATAAAATATAGCATTACTATGGGGGTAATTAATAGATTCAATGTTGGCTTCTTTATCAATATGGGAGAAGTCCCAATGATTTTTTGATGTGCACTGGGTTTAGGGCCATACCCGAAATTTTTTGAGTTTTTAAGATTAAAAAAATCATATGGAAAAAGTCAGAAAAATCGGTGAAAATTAGATTTTTTTTTTTTTCCTCGCAAAGCAAATTTTCAGGAAAATGTAATTATAAATAAGCATAAAAAAACAGAGCGGATTTGATCGGAGTTTGTAGCAGAAAATATTGAGATAAATTCGGACTTTGATAAATAACCCCCATAGATTGATGCAAAATGAATATAACTATTATTTTTTTTATCTTTGCAGATTTTATTCGGCCTGCATTGTGCTTGGCCTGAAGTTCTTACACGAACACAACATTGCCCATTTGTAAGTATCAATGAATATTACAGAGAGACATAGAGCCTTAGTCCAAGAAATTGCTACATTATTTAGATAATAAACATATATATATTTGTTTTAATGAGTTAAACAGTATACTATAATGTATTTTCTGTTTTAATGCAGGGATTTAAAGCCAGAAAATATCCTGTTAGATCGTGACGGATATGCAAAAATTGCAGACTATGGGCTCAGCAAAGAAGGTAATATAACAAGTGCAGTGCACAGCAGCAACACTACTCAGTCAATTAATACAATCTTTTAATAGATAAATGATTTAACCTATTGTTCTCATTGTACTTTAGGAATGACCTTTGATACTGTAGCCTACGGCGACTGTGGTACTCTCTATTACTCGGCCCCAGAAATACTTAGAGAAGAAAGCTACAAAAGATCAGCAGACTGGTGGTCACTGGGCATTATCATTTATAAAATGCTTCATGGAAGGGTAAGTATCCATTCAAAATAAGAAATTAGGTAATCACCTAAGACAAAGCTTCATTATATCTGTTTTTTATTATTGGGTAGACCTCCGATTTCTAACCAAAACTTTTTGTTTTGACAGTTGCCATTTGCAGCAAAGTGTATATATGACATTATACGACTGATTACCAGCTCAGAGCCGACCTATTCTGAAGAACTAACTGTGGAATCCCATAGTATTTTAGTAAATGTGAGTTTCATCACCATATACTGTAACATGGCATATGCATTTGTACTTTGAAATTTGGTTTATTCATTGCATTACTCTTCTTTTCCCCTGTATAACATTCACATGCTACAGTATTAGCACTGACCACAACAACCACCATTTTTTATGGCTGACTTTATGCATTTTTTTTAAGGTGATTTCTTAAAAATATATACTATTTTACCATTCAGGTAACTTCTGGATGAGGGGCAATGACCTTACTTACCAGTAAATAGAGTAACAAGTTTTATAAGAAAAACATAAAACCGCAATTGAGCTCATTAGCCCCAATTAAAATAAACGTTAGCGGAGACATTATTGTAGCATGTCATAATCAATAGTCTACTAATACTTATTTTAGATGAATCTCCTAGATAACCCTGTTTCATACTTAAATACCATTGATATTGGTATATTGTGCTGTACTATAAGCTTCTGTTTGTGTAACAACAATTTGTTTTGCAGCTCTTGAAGAAAAATCCAAATGATCGCCTTGGAGCTGGTGAATATGGTACTGAGGATGTAATGAACAGTACTTTCTTCAAGGTATGTCATTTAGGCATCTTTTATGGCAGCCATTTTTGTAATGATTATGGTGGGTGCATCTGTTTAATCATTAGCTCATACCTGGTAGAGGTATAGGATATTTTATTCTGAATGCTCAGACTATATATAAGGGATCTGACGCAGGAGATTTTTTCATTTTAGCAGGCAGAAGGCAGTTCGGGGAGATTGTCAACCCGAAGAAGAGGCGATTAGTTGCCAGGCGACTAAATCTCCCCGAATCTGCCCTTGTGCTAAAGCTTAAATTCTTTAAACATAATATAAACTCAATAGGATTGTTATGCCACCAATAAACAAGTCATTGTTTTACCACTATAGAGAAATTGTAACTGTTTTTAAAAATTTATTTAATGGACTCTATAGGGGATGCCTTCCCTTAATTCCGAGCTTTTTGGATAACACATTTCTGTATACTGGCCCAGTTACCTGTATATGCATATCTACATACTCTAATTAGACTAATAAAATATTATTGTATTTCTCCTGTTTTATAGGAAATGGACTGGGAGGCGCTTATGAGAAAACAAATCCAGGCCCCACATATTCCTGAAGAGAAGATGACTGAATTTGCAGACCAATCTGAATCCCTTAAATTGAAAGTGAATATAATACCAGAACCACTGTGGGAAGACGCTAAAATGGCCTTAAATGAGCTTGAATATGCTGCAAGTTCATAAGATGCTGAAATGGAAGAGTATAAAGCTTAGACAAGATGAATCGCCTTCATATAAAGGATTTGTTTTAAAAAACTGTATAATAATATTAAATACAAATAAACATTTATAATAATACAACTAGTGTGCATTGCCTTTTATATACATTCAAGGATACCTCTATAACTTTCTTTAAAAAGAACAATATATATAAATATCTCTACAATAGCAATATTAGAGCTCAGCAATATATTGTGGGATAACAGGAGCCATTGGGCAGATTCACTAAAGGACGAAGTGGCTAAACCTAGCGACAAAGCAGATAGCGTTACCATCTGCAGGGACATCGCCTATTCACTAACAGGCGCAGGCGTCAATTCGCTAACGAAAGAGACTCTATCAGCAGGTAGCTTTTCGCTCTGGCGAAAGGTTGTTACTCCACAAATTCAGTAAAGTGCGGATTTTACTGAACGTTACCTCTTTTGCCAGATTTGACTTCACCACCTCAGACCAAGTGTAGTGCTTAAAAGAAGCTAGATCAAAAAATGCTGGCGACTTTTCCTTTTTTTGGGTAACTGGTTTTCTCCAGATATTTCATAAGATGGAGCATTCATTTTACAGTGGGCTCATGTGTAGGGCATTATATTAATTCTCTTGTCTTAATGAAGGTTCCCTGGATATTTTTAATAAAAAGTGGTAACTTCAAGCATTTGCACTAACATTTATAATAAAGACCTCCATACAACTTTAAATTACCCGCCCTATGCAAATTGACCTAAGAGCAAGATCACTAGTGAATTTTCTCAAGGCACAAACGAACACAAGTGCACCTTCGATTTGAAATGCTCGCACTGCTGAAGTAACACTAGGGAAAAGTCGCCAGCGTTCGGTGCACAGGATGAAACTTCGCAAATTAGTGAATTGGTGTAGTCTTAGCACATTTGAGCCTGTCGAAGTGGTGTGAGGTGTGCAAACCTGAGGCTGGTGAAAATTTTCCCGTTAGTGAATCTACCCCATAGTCTGGTTTTAACATTAAGAAAGAGGTTGTATAAAAGCTAAGGCAACCAGTAAAAATTAACAAATAATGAAATAATTTTATAGGCACATGCTGTATATTTTACTCATAATAGTATGAGACATTAAACAGGACTAGACAGCAGGGCAGTCTAATATTAAGGGGTATATTTATCAAGGGACGAATTTCAAATTTGAAAAACATAGAAATTCGAATTCAAAAAGACCAACCGAAATTATTAGCCGAATAAGTCAGTTTTCAATCGAATAGTTCGTATTTGGCCAAATTCGAATTGTCCGAATCAAAGTAATAACGCATTTGATCAAATTCAAATCGAAACTTCGATTATCAAAGTCCACCAGTTGTCTTCAGATAGGTTCTAGGAGGTCCCCATAGGCTAAAACAGCAATTCGGCCGGTTTTAGATGGCGAATGGTTGAAGTCTAATTTTTAAAGAGACAGTTCAGTTTTTTCAAATTCGAATCGAATTTGGACTATTCCCTTGTCAAAGTTATCACCATAAACTTCTAATTAAAACCCAGAATATACACAGTATATATTACCCATTAAAACATGGGGCCAGGGTATGTGCAATGGTTAATACTCTCTTTGTTGTGTATTTGACCAAATCTGTGACTAGTCGAGGCCAATTAATCAATGGTTGTATTTTAATGGTTTTAGAGGTTTTTGAAACTAAACTCACTTTCTCTAAAACCATGAATGTCATAACATTTATTAAAAGATCTGAATTAAAAAAATAATGAAAGTAAAAACAATGAATGGTCTGAAAAAAGAAATACAAATACCTCTAAAGCCTCTCAAAATGTAAATTTTTTGGACAATTTCTAGTGGAAAAAAAAAATCCAAAAACCTCTAAAAGTCCAAATTGATGTAAAACAATACAATAGGATCAGCGCAGCACCCATGGACTTTTATAGGACCTCGAAAACGTTTGTTTCGTTCATAAAAATAAATTAAATTGTAAGTAAATAAGCCCCTAATGAGGTTGAACAAAACTCACAGGAACTCACTAAATCCAATGATTTGTGGACATCTCACAAAACACAGGGGGCTGAAAAACCCATTAAGGGTCTGGCCACACGAGTAGATTCAGGGAGTCACCCCAGCGACAAATCTCCTCTTCTTCGGGGGCGACAATCTCCCTGAACTGCCTTCCTCCTGCCCACAGCTAAAATAAAAATCGCCTGCGGCAATACACATGCGGCACTTCGTTTTCCAAAGTTGTCTCACGAGGAAACTTCGGGCGACTTCGGAAAACAAAGTGCCGACTGTGCGTGTTTCCTTTTAGCCAGTGGAGGGCAGGGGGAAGGCAGTTCGGGGAGATTGTCGCCCCAAAGAATCTGCTCTTGTGGCCAGACCCTAAATAGCAGAGATTTTGATTTATTACACAGATACATAATTTAAATCTGAACAGCTTGAATTTTTTTCCAAGGTTCTTCTTTCTGTTAGTAAGTTATTAGTAATGGCAGATATTTGTTTAAGTATTGCTAAACCTGTAGCCGGTCAACTGTTGTGGTACAACTATTAGCAGCTAACAATGGTCAAAAGTTGCTGGGGTTGCCAAGAACGGACACAAAAGACGGTCCTGCTCTATATAAATGACGTAGCCCCACAGTCTGTTTCATTCCAGGTCTCGTCAATACTAAAGCCAGTCATTTTACAAATGGCTGTGCCCCTACTGATGAGGGATGCTTCTGGATTAGACCCAATCCTAGCCTGTATTTGGTCATAGAACTGATAAGTGGAGCATTCAGTATATGGCTAAATCCAAAAAGGATGGGTTCAGTTGCACCCTAACATACACCCCCCCTCCAGCTTCAAGGCCCTGATGCCCCCTGCCATATCCGATTATGCTGAAACCCTGCCCATGATATACCCAAACCCCATCCACAGTTCTGCAACCTTTATGGTCCAGGAATTGCACTTTCATGTCTCTTGGGGGCCTCTCTGCCATGGGGCCCCAACCAGCCTGTCTAGTTGTACCTTTTCTGTGCCCCCTCATTCTTTGTTTCAAGATGATTCTCTCTATCTTCAAAATCTTTTCCCCTATATATCCACTTGACGATTAACTCTTCTTCTTAAGAGCAAATGTTCCTCATATGCTTTCACTGTCTCCTTTGCTCTTTCTGCCTGCACTCTTCCTTACCTGATATCACTAGTATTGTCAGCAGCTTGTTACCGTGTTACATATAAAATAAGAAAATGCCATGATGCCTACGGAGAGTCCGTCTCTATTTATAATGTAGGGATGCAGGATTCAGCCTTTTTCAGCAGGATCCTGGATTGCCCGGCTGAACCGAATCCGAAACCCAATTTGCATATGCAAATTATGTGCGGGGAGGGAAATCGTATTGCAATCACAAGGAAGTAAAAAATGTTTCCCCCTTCCCACCCCTACATTACATATGCAAATTAGGATTCGGTCGAATCTTTCATGAAGGATTCGGGGGTTTAGTGAATTCGGTGCATCCCTATAATGTAGTATTAACTTCTTTTCAAAATAAAAAAAAGGCAAAATTGTCTTTACTGCAGAGCTGAGTTCAAATATTTGAACACCGTTATATCAAATGCTGTTAATGAAAAAAAAACTCAGTTTAATATATACGATTTTAGCATATACAGATGTCTTTCTGTGCATTCCAGTATAATGATTAATGGGCAACTGTTTTACTGTGCTCCACTCAACTTTTACACTGTAATTGGGTTCACATCTGAAGCCTATACTGGTAAATAAGACTCAGTTAAACGTACTGAAGTTCACAGTGGACATTTTTATTGCCTTTCCTGTAGCGGTGACACAGTCCTGTATTGGTTTCTCTGCTGTGGCATCTGGGAAAGCTATTCTACAGAAATGATGCCACGAATCCGCAGTGAATTGTATGAAGTGTGGTTAATGGGTCTTTTTCTAGGAACTTCTTGTATTTCTTATATTAATGCAGATAGATCTCATTTAGAGGCTTTCTACAGTACTTGGGTACTAAATGGAATTACATTTATCTGTCTATCTTTGGGAGGTTTTGTCATGAAGCCAGATATTGAGTAATGTCTCACAAAGACAGGACAGGATACCAGTGGCTGCTGCAGGAATTAAAGGATTTCCTTTTGTCATAGTGAGGTCATGGGCAGAGGGCAAAACGTGGACACAGACAGCACATTTTCAGTGGATAGGGCTCCCGTTTGCTAACAAGAAGTAGATCCTGTGCACTTGCTCTTCGCAATAAAATAAAGCAAATTAAGATATTTTAACTTCCAGTTGGCTGCCTTATTGGACACCATTGTATGCAAGAAAGGTATGTGGGAATGTGACAACATTGAGTTGGCCAGTACTCCTGTATAAACTAAAAGCAAAAAGTGATAGAAAGCAAAAAGCTGGTTTGTTGATAAAATCAAGGGTTTTAATTGGTTGTCATGAGTTCCAAAACCTGGGGCAAAGTATATGCATATAATAACATTGCCCTTAACATTACCAATAATCGCAGGAAAGATTGTAATTGTGATGTCTATGGTCATCTATAGATTGTATAGGGTCAGAGGGCTCACCAGATTAGAACTTGGTTTCAGTTTAAGTATATAGATTTCTAAAATCTGACCTGTGCTTTTTCTAATAAATGATACAGGGTTTCTTGAAAAACTTAAGATGATTTACCTGCTTAAACGGTTAATTTCACTGTGTTTTCTCATTGTATGCAGAGGTGATATTTATTATACCCTGTACTATAACCCAACATTTTTTTTTCTTTACCCTAAGCCACATTCAATTGCAAAAAAGAGTTGGGGTGCAACACAAGCACGAAAAAGTTCCTGGGGTTGCCAAATAAGGGCTGTGATTGGCTATTTGGTAGCCTCTATTTGCTAGGGATGCACCGAATCCACTATTTAGGATTCGGCCGAACCCCCGAATCCTTTGTGAAAGATTTGGCAGAACCGAATCCAAATTTGCATATGCAAATTAGGGGTGGGAAGGTGTAAACATTTTTTACTTCCTTGTTTTGTGACAAAAAGTCACGTGATTTTCCTCCCGCTCCTAATTTGCATATGCAAATTAGGATTCAGGAATCCTGGCTGAATCCCGAACCGAATCCTAGATCCCTACTATTTGCACTGGCAGTCTAAGGGAGGCTCTGTTTGGTAGTACATCTGGTTTCATGCAACCAAAATTTCACACCAAGCCAAGAATTCAAAAATTAGAACCTGCTTTGAGGTCACTCGGAGAAACAGCCAAGCGATTGTTGAGCAACATGTTGCTTGTGAGCCATTGATTGGGGATCACTGCTCTATACAGTAATAGGGATCTTGGGTAAATAGTCTGCAGACAGCAGCGTAACTAGAGGGAGGCGGGCCCTCATGCGGGACGCGCAGCCGGGCCCCGTCCCCTCCGTACACCCGGAAACGGCTGCGTTTACAGCTGCATTTACCTAAAAACACAGTGGTGCGCAAGCTGCCGGGGGGGCCCTGAGGGGGTGCGGGCCCTGGCCCAATCGCACCCCCTGCTCCCCCGGTAGTTACGCCACTGTCTGCAGACCTGATTCTGGTCTCCAAAGGTTGCTATTTATTCCTTTGATTTGTGAATCAGAGTATAATAACTGGATATACACAGCATGATGTCATTTTACCAGTCCATGATCAGACATCCCAGGACTCCCAGCAACCAGAGTAAACTAGTTTGACAAGCCTTACAATATTCCAAAACAAGAGTATGAAATGGTTTATAATACATTTCCACATTGTATGCACTGCTGTTTCATACAATAATAAAAAAACACGTAATTTTTGCTGTATTTCCAGCAAATGAACAAAATAATGTAATCAGACATGCCTCTCATATTCTTTCTATTTCAGTCAAAGTAAAGTGCCCTAAAGGCAAAGAGTCGTAAGATAGGCTGCTTCACTGACCTGTTTTTTTATAATGCGGAGAGCTGTGCCTCAACTAGTGTGTAGCATTACAATAAACATATCTTTTAATACTAGAAACAACAGAAATATAAAAGTATGTGGCGTGGCTGACTTCCAAATATAGTGATAAATGGCAAAAGTGCAGTTACCAATATCAACCAACGAGTTAATGGTCTTGAAGAGACCTGGGATTTTTATCTGCAAGGCTTAGGACCTGGGTTTCCATATAAGGGCAGGGCAGATTCGGGGAGATTTAGTCGCCTGCCGACTAATCGCCTCTTCTTCGGGGCGACAATCTCCCTGAACTGCCTGCCCCCAGCCTTCCACCTGCTATAATGAGAAAACGCCAGCGCAATGGCACTCGCGGCTCTTTGATTTCCTAAGTCGCCCAAAGTTGCATAATGGCTTTATACAATGAATATACAAATTACATTCAGAAAAAACAACTGATAACCGATGCAAGAGGTACTGCCCAAAAGAGCTTCCAATATCCTACTGGTGACTTAAAGGGCCATTTACAAGTGCACTATTGGGTGCAATTTGCTGTGTTTTTTTTTTTTCACCATAATTGCAGTCTCACGTAAATTTGTGTCTCCCACAGTTCTGCCTGATGTGTCAAATCGAATACACTTGACGTTGCACATTTTTATAAATAAGACACCAGTTGTGGCCACAATTGTGTAATTTTCAGTTGTTTTGAGTGTGGTTTTTTTGGCACAATTCATTTGCACCTATTGATGCAGCCCCCAATTGGAACCTGGGAATTAGCACTACATTTAAGGTAGCTGTAGCTCTAGGGTCCCCTTGCATCAACAGCTTCTCAGTACAACAAAAAAGCTGCAACTATACAGAAGTATGTGGCACGAGTACCATCAAATGTGCAACAGTTGCATCCATTATTTTTTACTTGTGGCTGCCTTCGTCCATTACCTCTTATGCTGGTTTAAGGCAGTCCTAAAGAAAAACGCTGAACAAATTCTAATAGCACAATAATATTATGTATAATGCAACTTTGTTTCAGATCCAATCCATCATCGAATGTCAGTGGATGTGATTTCTCCTTACAGATGCCTACCTTCTGACCCAATTCTATGCAAGCTGTTGCTATCCTTGCACTTGCATGCATAAAACAGATGTTCGTGAGGTCTTAGGTTGAGTTTCAATAGAGAAACATCGTTCCCTCAGTAGCACCCTACTCTCCCCAAACATAGCAGAGACACAGGACTACTGTAAAATGCCATTGTAATCAAACAAACCACAGCGATTTTTTAGTTGACAGAAGATGTAATGTGAAATGTGATGCACTTTCTCCCTTTTCCCCATAATAATATCACAATTCAACAAAATATTTAGTTTATTAAAATCTTACAAATGCTTGGCATATGTGTAAATGAGGGGCTTATTCTGATGACAAGAAGAATCAGATTAGAGGCAACTGACTATAATTGCTATGAACCTGTCCCTGATACCTCCTGCAGGGTTACTGTAACAAAAATATACACATTTTGAACGTGCAGCCCTTTCTCACTACAAATAGAATACATGGTTCACGATGTAAGCGAACTGGGCTGGATTTCGAGACGTGGTGCCCCAAGGTCGCATGGTCCCAACGCCGGCCGCCACTTTCAGTGCACGCTCCCCTCCTCCCAAGGATGCATGGTCCTAGTGCCAGCTCCATATCGCATGCACCCTCCCCGTGCCCGCGAGCGTGCTATCAAGCACAGAAGCACTGGGGAGCTTTGAGTCCCCAATACTCCTTACTGATGTGGCTAGGCGGCATGCCGCCCCTAAAATGTTGCCATAAGAGAAGCTTTCTCCTTCCTACTTCATTCTTCTTTACGGCATGACCACTAAATTACCTGACTTCTTTCAGCGATGCTTTTTATGTTTGAGGGCTACCTGCCCAGACAAACTCATCTCCATCTGCTAAACAAATTGTCTGTTTTATGCTCTTGCCAAATGCTAAGGCTACATCATATCATATATATTTATAATCATTATTCATTATTCTTTAGTATTTTAGTGTCAAGCTCATTCGGCATGAACCCTGACTAAATACAATAAGGGGCAGCTATGTCTGCATCTAGGGTACAATATGATCCTAAAACCTGCACTAAACCATTTTTTCAGTGATTTGTTGGGTAAAAGCCCTTCACTGAGATGTGGTGATTAATTTGTGCTTAGCTCCAATACTCTTGTACCTGCAATTAATGTCTGGCCTCATGCTGCTGGCCTAGAACCAATAGACTTGTGTTTTGAGGTCCCTAGCCTTAGCTCTGTGCTACAGGTGTAAGCTACATGCTCTTGCCTTTCTTATACAGAAGAGCTACCACTAAAACCCTTATTCCAGGCTTTCCAAATTGGGCTTGGCTGCTCTGCCTTTTCAAACAGGTGCAGAATATTGTAAGAGACCTCCCCGTGCCTTGCTTTTAAAAATCCCTTCCCTGCACCATTGACAGGTCTCATTTATGAAATTCCTAGATGTTACATCGTTCCTGTTCAGTTGTTTTGCATGAAAGTCTTTGCTCCTGTTTCCCATTTTTGATTTTCTTGTGCTCTTCTCCATCTGACCCATAGTTACCTCTGTGATTTTAACATTTGTCTGGCTTTTGGCTATTCCATTGCCTCATCCATGATGCTGCTATGTAAACAGCAACCAAATAACCATGGTTTAGTGTTGGTGACAGAGGGTTGTTAGAGGTTGGATAGCACACCATGCTGGGATTTTTGAGTGCCCCCTAAATTATGGATTTACCCATGGGAAGCTGTAACGATAAAACAATTTTGTTTAATGATTCAGTAACTTGGTTGCTGGCTAAAACAACAAAATGCTTCATGACATCACTTATAACAAGGTTGCAGCATCACTGTACAGGTGGGAACTTTTATCCAGAATTTTAGGGATCTTGGGGTTTCAAAAACAAGGTACAGAGATTATTACAGAGAAAAAAAGAGTTATTTATATATGGGAGATGGCCTTCCCATAATTAAAATCTTTCTGGATAACAGGTTTCCAGATAACAAATCCCATAGCTGTACAGGGGCTGTTGTGGGACAGAATCTCCATGTTATTGCTGTTCAGCTTCTGTGGTACCTAGGGCCGGAATTTTTCTGGCCTACATGGTGGAGGGCCGAAAATGGAAGCCAGTGTTAGCCACTTCCTGTTTTTAAACCTATTTTAAACCTGTTTTAAACCACACCCATGTTACCACAAGATTATGTCCACGTTAATTGTGGTAGCACACCACAAAAACAAATAGTTGGTACTCACTGCCTATGTGGCCTCGCCACAAATCTGGGCCTGTTGGTATTGTTATGTAACCATGCAATGAATTTCACATTTTTTCAAAATATTCTTATATCTATGTCCTGTTATATTTTTCAACAAACTGGACCCCATCACCAATCCTTGGCCAATCCCTTAAGGGATACTGTCATGGGAAAAAAAATTTTTTTCAAAATGAATCAGTTAATAGTGCTACTCCAGCAGATTTCTGCACTGAAATCCATTTCTCAAAAGAGCAAACAGATTTGTTTATATTCAATTTTGAAATCTGACATGGGGCTAGACATTTTGTCAATTTCCCAGCTGCCCCTGGTCATGTGACTTGTGCCTGCACTTCAGGAGAGAAATGCTTTCTGGCAGGCTGCTGTTTTTCCTTCTCAATGTAACTGAATGTGTCTCAGTGAGACATGGGTTTTCACTATTGAGTGTTGTTCTTAGATCTACCAGGCAGTTATTATCTTGTGTTAGGGAGCTGTTATCTGGTTACTTTCCCATTGTTCTTTTGTTTGGCTGCTGGGGGGAAAAGGGAGGGGGGTGATATCACTCCAACTTGCAGTACAGCAGTAAAGAGTGATTGAAGTTTATCAGAGCACAAGTCACATGACCAGGGGCAGCTGGGAAATTGACAAAATGTCTAGCCCCATGTCAGATTTCAAAATTGAATATAAAAAAATCTGTTTGCTCTTTTGAGAAATGGATTTCAGTGCAGAATTCTGCTGGAGCAGCACTGTTAACTGATTAATTTTGAAAAAATTTTTTTTTCCCATGACAGTATCCCTTTATGTTTTTTTATGTATGGGAGGTTAAAAGAGTTATGTGCCTAGGTCGGGTGGGTGTTACGACACTGAGCACAGCTGTGGTCACACATCAATGGCCACTGTAGAAGAGGAGGATGTGAGGAGACAACATTGCTTATTTCCAATGCAAATGCAGTGTGCAAAGTTTAGAACAAGTCAACAAGTGGGCATTTTTATATAATCTGACAACTGTGTGGGCCGTTGTGCCTTTACTGTAGGTGCAGACCTCTGCGCTCAGTTTGAGGGGATAAAAAATATTGGTAACTGACATTAGTCCTTAGCACCAAGGTTTTCTTGAAATTACAAAAACTAAGCTCAAAGTGTCTGGATTTGCTGTAGAAGATCTTTTCATAAACACAGAAATAGAACACAGGTGCTTGAAATGTTTAAATTCAAGAATTGCAATCTTCTTATCTATCTGAAAAATTATTGTCCAGCAAGAGTTTTAATTAAAGTTTAGTTTCTATAGATACTGCTGTGACAGCTGTTGCTGCAGGGAAAGTGGCCAAGATCAGCGCCAAAGACTGGAATCGTCATCTGTGGAGGGTCCATCTCAGATTGTATGAGTGTCCGCAAGCTTGTCTGACACACTCCAGCCTACAATCATGCAGCAGCTCAGTCAACATCTCCACCAAAGGCGCTGGATGGCCCTTATCAATGGCCATTTAGTTGATCTGAGGCGGTTGTTTGGAAAAAATTAATAAAACTAATAAATCTCGATGCGTTTCGCGAATTCACAATTTTTTCGATATAAACCCCAGAAAACTTCGAACTTTTCAACAAAAAAAACACTCTGAAAACTCAAACAATTTGTGAAAAAACGCAGAAATTATCATAGGATGTCGAGAACACTCCAATAAATCTCTAAATTAGCGATATTGACAAAATAACAATTTTTTTCTGACGAACCCCCTTAAAGTTTATATCAGAAGTCCTAATACTAATAGGAATTTTTTCCAACAGTAATCAAAAAGTGCATATAACACTTTCACAGTATTAACAGAAATGTGTACAGATGTTTCAAATCACTGAAATCCCAGTGCTGATAATCATTATTTGCTATAACCCTGTGAGGCCTGTGCGGGTTCCAGTGCTCGGATTGGCTACAACATTTTCATTTGCGGATGCCGAGATATAAACGTGATTAAAACTGGTGCACAAATATACCACATATGCAAATATACCACATATGAGACATGGAATATTATATGGAATCTTCAACATCAAAAACCTTATTTTAATATTTCACTTGAAGCTGTAACAAAAACACATGCTGCAATATTGGTTTTCAGCTTATGTAAAAAAAAAGTTCCCCCAGTTTTAGTGGACTGTTTTATGAATGAATCAGCCAGGCAGAAGGTTTTAAAAGCACCAAGCAAAACTATAACACATTAACAGCACTGTCCTGTCCTGATCCAGCCGTCTTAAACAGTTAATGAGATTAGACTGGCACCACCTGCCCTTCCCTAACAATGCTGTAAAGCTGGCGATAAACACGCAGATATAGCCTTATATTGGATGAACAATCGTGCAGTGAAATCTATCATCTAACCTGTATGGTCGACTAAACGACCGATCGCCATGGCACGAAAAATGTCGGGACGATCCACATGGTCTGAAAATCGAAGTTGTAATCGAAGTTGTAAGATTCGTACAACTTTATCTTTGCATCTATTATAGCAAACTTATGTGCGGAGGCAAGTAAATACTTGGATTTTATACCCTGATCCGGTCTCCTGTTCTTCTTGAAAGCTCTTTCATGGACACACAAAGTACCGTATATACTCGCGTATAAGCCGAGTTTTTCAGCACCCAAAATGTGCTGAAAAACTCGACCTCGGCTTATACGCGGGTCATACGCCAATCCCTCACCGGATCCCTCACCTCCCTCTCCCATATATACTCCGTATATACGCCAATCCCTCACCGGATCCCTCACCTCCCTCTCCCATAGCGCATCAGGACTCTGTGACGATCGCCGCCCGGAGCAGGTCCAGGAGCTCCGGGCGGCGCGTCCTTCCCTGCCGGCGTCCTTCCAAAATGGCGGCGCCCATGGCCGCCACGTGGGTAGAGGCGCCGGCGCCGCTACCCACGTGGCGGCCATGGGCGCCGCCATTTTGGGAGCGACGCCGGCAGGGAAGGACGTGCCGCCCGGAGCTCCTGGACCTGCTCCGGGCGGCGATCGTGACAGTCAGTCACAGAGTCCTGATGCGCTATGGGAGAGGGAGGTGAGGGATCCGGTGAGGGATTGGCGTATATACGGAGTATATACGGTATTTGAAAGAAAATAACCCCTACTTTCAGCACCTGGGTGTGTCATTAGTAACTCCTCACTTCATTGATATTCATAGGCTCACAAAATGGGGTGTGGGGACCAGGGCCCTTTTGTATAAAGTGTTGTGTTATTTCCCAGCACCCACTGCTAGCCCTGTATTCTATATGGATTATCTTCTCCCTACAGGAACCAGCATGGCAGCACCAACTGCTAAACAGGGGCTTATTTATAATAATGGGATTATTGGACCCCCTTCCCCCATCCAGGCCATATTCTCCTAGAAGAGTTTGTGACCAAAATAAGCAGAGGAATTTCAAAGCTCTTGCTGCGGACTGTAAACATTTACATGTGTCCTGCACACTGTTGGGGCCGCAGAAGGAGCCTCGTATGTAGTTGCTGCATCTTTCCATCTCTCTGCCCCTGGTTGAGTTATAAGTTATTTTACTGTGACTGGTGTGCTTACAATTTTTTTTTTTTAAACTGTGGGCAGGCCTACCTTTCATTGTTATTCAGTGGGTGCAGGTACAGATTGATTTTCAATCAGCCCCTAGGCTTATACACGAGTCAATAAATTTTTCCAGTTTTCTTAGGTAAATTAGGTACCTCGGCTTATACACGGGTCGGCTTATACACGAGTATATACGGTAAGATTTCATTTAACATAAAGGATCTTTTGTGCACTTAAAGATAGAAAAGAGTTTGTTTAGTTATTTGGGCAACATTAAAACTAGGGGCAAAGACTCAATACTTCATTGTCGGAATATTTATTAGCATGCTTAGATTTATATATTTCCATTTATCTGCATACAGTAACTTTTATTCAGAGTAGGATCCCTAGCAAATGTTACTGTAAAACAGAGTCATTTTGGGTATTCACAGATCGCATGCAGCGACAGACTGGGTAATTGGGGCCAACCAGGGCTGAATCAACAAAAGACCTCCTCACAGCCAACAGGGCCCTGTTCCCGATGTTCAACCCCCCCCTCCCTGTAGGGGGATCGGCCCAGTCTTACCCTGATCACATGGATCAGTGGTTGGCAATTCAGTGAAAAGACTAGCAAACTGACCAACCTCGACTAAAGATTTTAAAAAAGCATGACTGTCCCCTTATTTACTAAAAAACCTAAATATTAAAAGCACGAACAAATAAAAGCACACGACAATGAAAACCCCAAAATCCTCGTTTTCGTAAGAATTTTCGTGCGATTACAAGTGAAAAAACCCTGAAAAACTTCTAATTAAATAAAAACTTTACAATTTGATAAGGACACTTTCCATTGAATTCTAGAATGGAAACAAAAAAAACAAAAAACAGGAATGTTAATAAATCGACCCCTAAGTGTTAGCTAACATTTATTCTCCAATAAACAATCATGTATTGGTGAGCCTTCTTCTTATACTGATTCCTTGTAAATAAACAATATAAATGAACACACTACTTAGGCAACAATCTTTCAGTTTAAACTTAAGACATCTGCATCTAAGACTAGCTACTAGTGAGCCCAGGTGGCCATATTTCTTGTCCTTCCTCTTTGAACACTGAGTTTTAACACAACTATCACACATAACATACAATGTACACAAACTTTATATTTTGCATGGGAAAAATAAACCAGACACCTGCCTATCCAACATCTCATTCCTAACCAAGGGCTCTATTTATCATATTGTGTAAAAAGTGAAGTGAAACATTACCAATAATGTTACTAATAGCAACCAATCAGATCTTAGCTTTTGTTTTCTAACTGTTGAAATCTAATTGCTGATTGGTTGCTCTGGACAACATCACTGGCAATGTTTCACTCTGCTTTTTACACAGCATGATAAATAGACCCCCAAGTATATTAATACCAAGTTGGTGCACCATTTCCTGCTACCTCTACTATTCCAGGAAGGCTTTCTCATAGATGTTGGAACACCGTTGATGGGATTTGCTTTGATTAAGCTACAAGAGGTTGGGCATTGATGTTGGGGATCAGGCCTAGATCACTGTCGGCTTCCCAATTCATCCCACGGTTGTTCAGTTGAGTTGTGATCAAGGCTCTATACATGCCGGCCATGTTCTTTCAGTTCCCTTTCAGCAAACCCATTCTGTACAGACCTGGCTTTATGCATGGGCATTATTGTGCTGAAACTGGAGTGTTACTCAAAATGTTGCTGCAAAGTAGAAAGCTCAGATTTGTCAAGCATGTATGATATAGTGTGTGTGGGGGGGTCTATACCTCGAACCTGAAAATAGCTTGAATCCGAAAAAACTCTAGCTAAAACCTGTATAGGTCCAGTAGAAGTCAATGGCAGAGGTCTCTTCAACCATTTGAAGATGTTTGAAGCCTTTATGATGTTCAGGTTTTTTTCAGTGCATTTTACTTGAAAATTTGATTAATTTGAGCAATACACGTTTTTCTTCGCTGAAAACTCGAATGATTAGGGTTTTCGGGTTCTTCACCCACGAATTCACTGATTCAGGTGTTTTGCATTCAAGTTTTTTCTTAAATCATAATAAAACATTTGAGTACATTCAAGGTAAAAAAAAAAACCTCACAAACCTCTAAAACTCAACCTTTGATAAATAACCCTCTAATAATCAAAATCAATAAATAGAAGGAAGATCCACATAATTGTGGCAATATGTTGTACTTCCATAGTTAAATTTGTTTAATGAACAGCTGGTAGTTCATTGTGCATCTCCTCTGTGTTCAATAGGAAAGTGGCAGTAACCAGTTACGTGTAAGTCGATGTTGCTAGCTCACCAGTGTCTCAGAAGGCAGTGTGCTTGGCATATTGTAAATACTGTACTGATGCTGCAAAATTTATGGGCAAGGGCTCTGTTATATACTTTGGAGATGTTGTAGCAGTACTATCCAGATGTGTTCATATAATAGGCACCATTCTACATGCTCATGGGCCAGATTGTAAGATAATCATGATGTCACTCAATGAGGTCATCTGAACTGTTGAGCAGTCTGGGTTGCCATAAAAGTCTCTCTGAGGGAAATACCTGGCCCATGGGAATCCCATTGTTCAGCCCTGTTATAGCACAGTAAAGTCATATACTTTCTTTGACATTGAGGGGGTTATTTATAAAGGTTCTTGTTGTGTTTTCCACGAAAATTCGATTTTTTTGGTCAAAAAATAATTTTATGGTTAAAAAAAACCCCTCAAATTTAGAAGTTTTTTTTTTTAAAAAAAACTAAAATCTTTAGAGATTTATTATACCCTAATGCTGGAAATAGTTTTAACCTGAAAACACACCATCTAAAACGAGGTCCGTTGACCATTTGAAGATGGTAGATCTAAGTGCCATGAGTGGGCCATGACTTTTAATTATCACCCCAAAATACACTTATGGGGCTACGGACTACTTACTGCACTTCCTATGTAAGGAATAGAGATGCAAACTGCAGCAATTCCCACTTTTCTTTGAAAATAGCACAGCCATACAAATGCTTAAAACGCTTTACTTCTGAAAAGTCTGAGGATACTGTATGGCAGTTCAAAGCAGCAAATTATTTATGTACAAGCTGTTAAAGGGATACTGTCATGGGAAAAACATTTTTTTCACTAGTTAATAGTGCTGATCAAGCAGAATTCTGCACTGAAATCCATTTCTCAAAAGAGCAAACAGATTTTTTTAAGATTTAATTTTGAAATCTGATATGGGGCTAGACATATTGTCAGTTTCCCAGCTGCCCCAGTCATGTGACTTTGCTTTGATAAACTTCAGTCACTCTTGTTGAAGTTGAAGTGATATCATCCCCTCCCCCTCCCCAGCAGCCTAACAATAGAACAATGGGAAGGTAACCAGATAGCAGCTCCCTAACACAAGATAACAGCTGCCTGGTAGATCCAAAAACAGCACTCAATAGTAAAATCCAGGTCCCACTGCAACACATTTAGTTACATTGAGTAGGAGAAACAACAGCCTGCCAAAAAGCAGTTCCATCCTAAAGTGCTGGCTCTTTCTGAAAGCACATGACCAGGCAAAATGACTGCATAACAAAGTCACTACAAAGGCGAGAATTTTCTCCTTTTTTGTACATTAGTACTGTAGAAAATGTTGCTACTTTCTAAACTATAATGACAGTCATTTACTTTCCGCTGCAACGGTCAAACCGTAATTGTTTAAAATGAAAGGATCCAAAAAAACCACCACGTATAAATATTATGTTTTGTCTCCTGTGTCTAGACAATCTCATTACATTGTTTAGTTAGATTTTCATTGCACATCTGGAAATGTTTGCAAACAGTTTAAAAGGTTATACTTCCCTTTCCCTTACTATACACAGCACAGGAAAATATTTGTCTTTGCCAATGTCGGTCTAAAAGGATACCACTATCCCTAAATCTTGAAACTTTTGTTTTCATTCTCATGCACTTCTGAACACTTTTCTCTTAATAAATGTATCTAGATTTCATAAATTCAGACATGGCATAGGCATATTGCTTGCCATGTTTATCCCTATCACTAATAAACAATACATTGTAAGCTGCATATATCCATATTGGTGGAAAAGTAATCCTATTAGACTTAATTAAAGGACAAGGAAAGCCCTATGCACTGAGGGGTGTTAAAATGTTAGGCAGCTTTCCCCCAGTGAACAGAATCCAACATTTTTCAGGGGAAAGATATCAATGCGTGACCAACATGTAAGGTATATGTTCCATGATGTACCCCCTATGGTAAAATACAAGGGTATTGTCAGGGTTGGACTGGCCAGTCAGGACACCGGGAAAAAACCCGGTGGGTCCCGGTCCTCATGGGACCCCGCCGGGCCAGACCCCCTCTCCCGATCTTCTGGCCCTACAAAAAAATAAAGATTTAGCGCATGTGCACGATGTGGCTCCTTTTGGGGGCCCTGGACAGGAGTCCCGGTGGCCACGGGCCCCCCTCCCCTTTAAGTTGGGTTGAAAAAAGACCAAGTCCATCAAGTTCAATCCCTCCAAATGAAAACAAGAGTACACACATACACTCACATAAACTATATATACCAATATCTATACTAATAGATTTTAGTATCACAATAGCCTATGATATTATATCTGTCCAAGAAATCATCCAAGCCCCTCTTAAAAGCATTAACAGAATCAGCCATCACAACATCAGACAGGGTATTCCACAACCTCACTGTGAAGAACCACCTATTCTGCTTCAAATGAAAGTTCTTTTTCTTTAGTCCAGTTCTTGCCAAACTGGCGGCCTGCATCTGACCCTTTACCTCCCCCCTTGTGTTCCCCCCACATGGCTGCTGTGACTGCTTACCTTGTGTTAGCTTTAAAAGGGATCAGTTCTGAGCATTGTACAATCAAATGCGGGCGATGCTCAACTATAACTCACTATAACTCGTGTTGTAGCATTGCGTGCAAAGGGCCAACACCCTTTCTCAAGCCTTGAGAAAGGGCGTTGGCCCGAAACGTTGCCTAGTTTGTTGGCACAATAAACCACTTTCACAGGATTCGGAGTGGTGCAGCATGTGTTTCTTGGAGCATTGTGTCACTGTAGTGGTCCTGATAGGCTTCCCTATCTCCTGCCTGCCCTATGTTCCCTGTGTGTGTCCTACTCTGCACACCCTATACTCCTTATGTCATACCCTTCCTGCCCTATGCTCCCTGTGTGTGCCATACTCTGTCTGCCCTATGTTCCCTGTGTGTGTCCTACTCTGCACGTCCTATGCTCCTTACGTCATACCCTGCCTGCCCTATACTCCCTGTGTGTGCCATACTCTGATTGCCCTTCGCTACCCGTGGGACGTGAGCCTGGTAGGGGTTTGATCTAGGGGTTTGTTTGCGTTAGGAAATTGTTAATAGGGGCCCTAATGTGTTTAATTATGTGCTGGGGGTGCTGTTGCCCACAGGGGAGTTGGAGGCACCATATTTTTCAAATATGAGCGATATCCCTGCAGTAAGCACCACCCATTTAGTTTTTTGGTGTGCTACCACCATTAATGTGGACACGATCTTGTGGAAAAGTTCTTGTGGTAACATGGGTGTGGTTTAAAAACAGGGAGTGGTCAACAATGGATTCCATTATCGGCTCATCACCACATAGGCCAGAAAAATTCCAGCCCTCAGTACCACAGAAGTTGGACAGCACTGCTCTAGTCTAAAGAGGTGGCCTCTGGTGCGGTTATCCTCTTTATGGAAAAAAAAGTCCTCCTGCTATTTGTCTATAATGTCCTCTAATGTACTTATAAAGTGTAATCATGTTCTCTCATAAGGTTGCCACCTTTTTTGCCGGTGGAGACCAGGTAGGGGGCAGGGCAGTGATGTGGCAGAGGGCGAGCCATGACATCAGGGGGCATGGCTATGATGTGGGCGATCGCTGCGTCAATCCTAATTTGGAACAACCCAAAAACAACCCAAACTTGACAGTCTTCCATCTGTGTAATCAGTTTAGTTGCACGTCTCTGAAACCTCTCCAGCTCAATTATATCTTAGAGCCCAAAATTACCAAAAGTAAAGTTTAGTGCAGGAAAGTGACAAGGTAGAAGCAAATAAATACTAAGGGGCAGATTTATCAAAGGTCGAGGTGAATTTTGAATTGAAAAAATTAGAATTTCAAGCTATTTTTGTACTTCAACTAGGAAATAGTCCAAAAAATTTGAAAATTCAAATATCGAAATTTATCAACCATTCGCCATCTAAAACCTGATAAATCACTGTTTTAGCCTATGGGGGACCTCCTAGAACCCATTTGGAGTCAAGTGGTGGACTTTGAAAAATCAAAGTTTTTTTAGGGAAAAACTTTGAGTCGAATTCGATCGAATGCGCTTGTCCTTCGATTTGAATGATTCGAATTCAACCGAATATGGACCTATTCGATTGAAAACCTATTCGACCCCACAAAAACTTTGACTTAATTTCGGTTGGTCTTTTTGAATTCGAATTTTGCAGTTTTTTCAGTTGAAATTCGACCCTTGATAAATATGCCCCTAAATGTAATCACTGAGCAGAGGCAGGGTAATGGCTAATAAAGTAATCAAGACAGGGATTGTTGGGGCTTGGTAAGTATCTGCAGTAACTGGGGAGGACAGCAAATTTTAAATTTCCAGTCTGTGACCCTCCTGCAGTTTTTTTAGCATATACTGGAAGCAAATGGTAGGTTTTAGTATTAGTAAATATATTTCTATTAAAGGAAAACTATACCCCCAAAATAAACACTTAAGCAACAGATAGTTTATATCATATTTAGTGACATTTTAAAGAATCTTACCAAACTGAAATATATATTTATGTAAATATTGTCCTTTTACATCTCTTGCCTTGAACCATCATTTAGTGATGGTCTGTGTGATGCCTCAGAGATCACCTGACCAGAAATACTGCAGCTGTAACTGTAACAGGAAGAAGTGTGGAAGCAAAAGACGGAACCTCTGTTAATTGGCTCATGTGACCTAACAAGTATGGTTTGTTTGTGTGCACCGTGAATTGTATGATCCCAGGGGGCGGCCCTTATTTTTTAAAATGGCAATTTTCTATTTAGGATTACCCAATGGCACATACTACAAGAAAAGTATATTATTATGAAAATGGTTTATTTACATGTAGCAGGGTTTTACACATGAGCTGTTTTATGCAATATCTTTTTATAGAGACCTACTTTGTTTGGGGGTATAGTTTTCCTTTAATATTACATGAAAGTAATGATTTAATGACAAGTCAAGCAGTCCTGCCCATGCCAGTACAGTGCCTGGCAGCTTCAACTCCCATGGTTGTGGGGTAATTTTTTTGTTTTCATAACAGACTGAGGATAAAAAAATTTTTTTACATAGCATAAAAACCTGTCTCTGTTGCCATGTTATATACATATGTTATAAATATTCAGTGGCCAGGAAGAAGGCAGTTTCACACAGACTGAATGAGAGGACACTTTTGTGGTGGGGTATCAGCTTTGGGGAAAAATCCACCTTTGTTAAAGTTACTTTTCTGAGAGCTCCTGGCTGGACTGGCACGTTTCTCAATCAGCCAGTGCCCGGTGCATGCTGGGCAATGTAGTTTTCCTGTCACTTGTTTCCTACTGACAATAGAAATGTAAAACTACAATACTGCAACGGGACGGGGCGGTGCATAAAGAATGTTTCTATTCAGCTCCTCTCATCAGTGTTGCCAGTTGTAATTTTCAAAACCAGCCAAAGTCAGCTACAAAACCAGCCCAAAACTAGCCAAGAGGCACTTCAAAAGTAGCCCAAAAATAGCACAATATGCGCAGTGAAAAGGTCTAAAAAATAAACGAATATATGTGAAAATACGCCTTTTTAACATTTTCACTGTTTTGCATATTTTTCCAAAAAGCAAAACGGGACAGAGTCGCCCGTCACCAGGGGCGTAACTACAGAACAGGGCCCAGTAGGTATAGGGGCGAGAATGCTTAAATTGTTAAACAAAAACTACATTACCCAACATGAATTGGGAGACACAGGCTTGGCACATTGGTTTCCAAAGTACAAACCAGCCTAAGGCCCAAAAAGTAGCCCAAATGCGTACCTTGGCTAGTTTGTACTTTCAAAACCCATCTGGGCTTTAAATTAGTAGCCCAATTTGGCTGCCAACCTGGCAACGCTGCCTCTCATTTCCAATATGTGAGCACTGCGGTACAACCTGATTCCAACTGCAATTGGTATGGAATTGTATTGCTCATTTTTAATATGATGGGGGTGCTGGCATGTGTTTCTGTGGTTAAAAATAAGAGACTGGGATATAATAAAAGAGGCCTGAACAGTGCAATCGATTTCTTGGATACCTGGATTTTCTATTAAAACCTTTGTTTCCTGGCCAAATATTTAGTACAGGTATGGGAGCTGTTATCCATAATGTTTCCGGATAACAGATCTTTCCATAATGGATCTTCATACCTTAAGTATACTCGAAAATCATATATTAAATAAACCCAAAAATCAGTTTTTGCTTCCAATAAGGATTAATTATATATTAGTTGGGATCAAGTACAAGGTACTGTTTTATTACTAAAATGAAATAATTTTTAAAATTTTGGATTATTTCATTATAATGGAGTCTATGGGAGATGGCCATTCCGTAATTCAGAGCTTACTGGATAACGGGTTTCCGGATAACAGATACCTGTAAAACAATATGCAGGTGACTGCTGGGTAATGTAGTTTCACTGTAAGCTGGGGGCTGGCAGCGCATGTGGAAGTAAAACTACAATAACTGATATAAAATGGGCACAGAGGGTGGATCACATAAATCATGCAATGGATACAGAATGTTTTAGTGGTGGGTGACATTGGAGCAAGTGCACTGGGCATGGTCAGTGATTCTGCGCTTGAGACTAGACAGCTAAGAGGGGGTGTATTTTCACATACTGTATATTCTTTTATATATTTTTATTTTTTGGTCAATTTTGAGCTACTTTTGAAATGGCTTTTGGGTAACGTAGAACTCCCAGCATATTGGTCCTGGAACTTTTAATTGGAAATGTGCTTAGTCAGTGAAACATGGTTTGAAGTTCCCAGTTGTAAATGATTGCAGAGTGGTGTTGGGAGTTGCAGGAGATTATGATGTACCATGTGACCTGTGCTGTATGCTGCCTAGAGAAGTGCAGCCATTCATTAGATTTATGAGGAGCGCATTGCCCCATGCAGGATTGCTGTTCCTTTACAGTGTCTGACTGGGACACCAAGGGCCCACCCAAAAACCTTAGACCAAGGACCCACCAAAGAACCATAGACCAGGGGCCCACTCTCAGTACTATTATTATTCTTCTTCTCCTCACTCAACCTCTAGTCTCCTATTCTCTATTCTTTACATACTATTATCTATTATTCCAGCTATTTACCCTCTTTGTTCTCAAAGAAATATGAAATGGCCATGAAATAGGTCACATGTTTAGCAGCATTAGGGCCCACTGACACCTGGGCCCACTGGGAGTTTTCCTGGTATCCCGATGTTTCTTTAAAAAAAACAAAAAAACGCTGTATGACAGATATCACACACAGAATTAGCAGCTGCAGCAGGAAAAAAAATATCAAAGAAATGCAGAGATTTGTAATTTCTTACATCTCTCCCCCAAATACATTTGCATGACTCAATGCAACATAAAACCGAAAAGGAACACAATGTGTCCTTTAACTGTGGATTAAACCATTTTTTGCCTGCAGTGGCAATGTAACTAAACTTTCATGGGAACTTTTTACTTTGCATGAAAATGCTGGAAAAACTGAACTTTTGGGATGTGTGTAGTCTTTCAGAATACCACCAATATGACACGCACTGTAGATATGTGTTGGTCCAGAAGGATTTAAACACATGAAAGCCACAGCAACAGTGGGGTATAAGATTCTTTCTCCACGGAATTTGTTAATGAGGAAAAAAAAAATCATTTTGTTTATTTGTATGAGTCTTGGGACATGGCCCCTTGTACAGTATCGGTCTGTTTGGCCTATCACTTGAATACAGGGTCGGCTCGGATATGGCCACTTTTTAGTCTATTCCATGCTAGGGGAGCAGGCCACTAGCTTGTCATTCAGTGGGCTCATGGTATAAAGGAGCCCTGTCTTTACCCAGGCAGTAGTGATGTGTGGGTTGTCAAAAAGTTTACCCATACCTAACCCACCCTCTCCCAACCTGCACCCTGCCTAGAGCTGCCAGTATTTATATGTCTGCAGCTGACCCACCTATCTATGATGTCACCAAAGGGGGCAGGGCAAAGCAGGTGTGAGTATATATATATATATATATATATATATATATATATATATATATATATATATATATATATATATATATATATATATATATATATATATATATATATATACCGATTGCTGGAGGAAAGAATGGGGAATACTGACCACTCAAGGTGGGCTGAGGACAGGGTTTGGCCTGCATCTGCCCACGATCTACAAAGGGAGTGTGGTATTTGCTGGATGTTGATTGTTTTGGGCCAGCCCACAGATAACTACCAGGTAGTAAGTACAGGACTGCCTTGCACCTGCCAGTGCTACAAGCAGGGAAATGCAAAAAAACTGACAGTTTTGTTTGAGAAAGCCCAATGAATCATAATGACCCTTCAAACTGGATTTTATAGCAATGTACCTGTAGTTTTTCTGGTAACCTTACTCTCTGTGTAATGTCCAATCAGACACAAGTATTAACATGATTATTGGCGCAAGTACATCATACACAAGAATAGACTGGCACGATTTCTCATGTGAAATTCACAACAAATTACCATCAATAGGAAATATATAGTTAAATGGCAACTCTGCAGGTCATACACGCCTGAATGTATTATGCTTTGATGCAGTCATATAATATAGAGAAAGTGACAACAGCCCAGGAAAAATCTGTACCAAATATTTTCTAGTGGTTACAAGGTATTAAGAAATGAATCAGTGAAAATAGGATGGACACCTTCTTCAACCATAACAGACACTGAAATTCATATCAATAAAAATTAAATTAGGACAAAATTAGTGATATGGTTCATCTTATTCACCTGATAAAAGGATTTGTAATTCTGGGCAATTTAGCTTTTGGTTAAACATGGATGCCTAATAGGCCATCTAGCACCACTCAGGTTAGTTTCTAGATCTTTGGTATGATAATATTGTTAATAGTTGCCTTCAAAGGGGCAAGTGATATAGAGGTGGCAGTTATACAGAAAGTGCCTTTCATTTTACATGCCCCTAAAAATCACTTACAATTGCAAATATGCAACCAAACATAAATTATTGGACCAATTTGTCTCAGTTCCAGTTTGGACCAAACATACTGTACAGTAACTTGAATTGCAGAAATAGCCATTGTTGCCTATGAAGGCACATCTATCTATTATCTATCATCTATCTATCTATCTATCTATCTATCTATCTATCTATCTATCTATCTATCTATCTATCTATCTATCATATATCAATCCTATATCTATCTATTATCTATCATCTATCTCTCTATCTATCTATTTATCTATTTATCTATCTATCTATCATATATCAATCCTATATCTATCTATTATCTATCATCTATCTATCTAGCAGAAAATGTTTATGTCCAAAAGGGTGTACCCTCTGCACCCATCTGTATGTAAGGAAAGTGTTTCCTGTTTGCATGTATAATTTACATGTTATATTTACACTTGTTTTTTCTGTTTATGCCTTGACTTTCACTTCATTTTTCTATAAATGTTCTGTAAAATAAGGACATGGGCTATTCAGTTATTTTGCACAGAGAGTTCTTTTCATCTACTTTTGTGTGTTTGTGTGCCTGGGAGCACCTGTCATTGCTCATCCAAAAACTCTAATGAAACACTGACCTCTTCTGCTCATGTTTTCAAAGAAAATCCTGGAATGCTCACTGGTCTTTGCAAAATGCTTATTTCTGAACAAAGTATCTTCCCAGATGTGGGGGGTAAAACCAAAAAAAACATATGCAACGTGTGTGGTTTTCTAAACCCATGGTTATATAATATAATATCCTTGAAATAGGAAAAGGTAAATAATGTATACCTGGCAATCATGGGCTTACTCATTTCATAATCAAATGGCACAAGAATTCATGCAAGCACATACAATGCAGTGTCAACCTGATACATGAGGCCCCAGAATATAGTTTCAGTGCCAGTCATGTCAATTGTCTCCATTTGGTAACATATTAAAATAGGGCCAACTCTCTATATAATAGGCCTGAATACCCCACAGTGTAAACAAGGTCTCAGTTCAATAGAGACTCCAACAGAGAACAGGGGATATAAATATTAAAAGTGCCATTCCCATTTATAACACACCAAAAAACACAACAGAATGAATACAGTGCCAATAACAGTGGTGTCAGTTCCATTAATAATGCCCCTAGTAAGCATGGTTGAATAGATACACAGTGCCAGTTGTAAATACACAGTACCAGTTGTAAATACACAGTGCCAGTTGTAAATACACAGTACCAGTTGTAAATACACAGTGCCAGTTGTAAATACACAGTGCCAGTTGTAAATACACAGTACCAGTTATAAATACACAGTGCCAGTTTTAAATACACAGTACCGGTTGTAAAAAATAGCTCAGATCACATGGGAGAGTAAATAGGGTGCATATATATATACACACTCATACACACACACATATATATATATACACACTCATACACACACATATATACACACGCTCATACACACACACATATATATACACACACTCATCCACATATATATATATATATATATACACACACTCATACACACACATATATATATATATATATATACACACACACACATATATATATATACACACTCATACACACACATATATATACACACTCATACACACACACATATATATATATATATATACACACACTCATACACACACATATATATACACACTCATACACACACACATATATATATATATATACACACACTCATACACACACATATATATATATATATATATATATATAATTATATATATATATATATATACACTCATACACACACACACACACACATATATATAGACACACACACACATATATATATATATATATATATATATATATATATATATACACACACACTCATATATACACAGTCTTGATAAAGGTCTTAGAGAAAGACCAAAACGTTGGCCGGTTCCTGTTTTAAACTTATTTAATAAACATGAAGTTTTAATTGAAAAATCCTGGTGTGCACCTTTTTCAGTGGAATATGGATATATACACACTCATACACACACACACATATACAGTATATATAGGCTTACAAAGGCACTGCAACAAAAGCAAATGTAACAGACGCACTTACACAAGAGAAATGATGCCAGTGCTTAGCAAACACAATAATACACAATTCATTAGACAACAACACAAAGATCTGGGTCAGGTCCAGACACACAAATGCAGACTCAGATACACTAAGTAAAACACACATGTACATGTCAGACATACACATACACAAGACATTAGAAGATTAGGACAAATCTGGAGCTTTCACTGACAATACACTTTAGTACTATTACCTTATTCAAAGCCAGTTGCTGCTGCCTGCACAAACTGCTCATCTTCCCCTCAGTCTAAATCCCGGTAGAGCTGCACAGGGATTGGCTAGGCTGCACAGTGAATCCTTCCAGTCTATCCAATCATGTACAGTTGCACGGCGATTGGCTAGACTGCAGAGTCAATCCCTCTAACCTATCCAATCAGTGTTCAGCTGTACCGGGACCTAGACATTGAGTGTCTACAGGCAATTGCTTGAAACAGCTTTAATTCAGGCCAGAAACTCCAAGGGGAGGCAAGTGCCCTCCCTTGCCACTATTTGCGGACGCTCGTGCTGCCATTGAATAAAATTAATTTATTTTAAAAATCTTGCAGTTTGGGAAGCATTATATGGAGCATGTTACTTAATGCAAATGGAGATGGGTCACCTTTAAATTAGCTTTTAGTGCAATGTAGATATTCATGTTGTAAGACTATTTTCAATTGGTTTTTGCATTATTTCATTTTTTGTTCATCAGCTCTGCAGTGTGGAATTTCTGCAGCTATCTAGTTGCTAGGGTTCAGTTTACCTAGCAACCAGGAAAGAGGGACTGTAAGATGATTAGGGCAAGGCTGGAACAGAAAGATAATTTATAAGAGCAATAGTTTTTTGCCTGCTAGGGTCAGTGATCCCCCATCTGGAAAAAATGCAGAAGAAGGAGACAAATTACAACAAACTAAAAGCTTATGTTTCCTCTCATGTCCTGGTTCATATGCTTAAAATGATAGAATGGAAGGGTCCACCATACCCAGAGATATCTGATCCAGGGGATTTTCTGGCTAATATGTATGTAGACTTTTCTCTATGATATAGGTATATCGACACAAGGGTTGAACTTGATGGATTGTTGTCTTTTTCAAGCCACACCAGCTATGTAACTATTTCAGGAGCTCATAGAAGAATTCCCGCTGCAGCACTCTGAAATGGTGAAGATCTGAATTTATTAGTGCCAAAGACAAGGCAACGTTTCGGGCTCCTGCCATTTCTCAAGCCTACATACTTGTGCAATACACCCACTTAAATAGTGTAGCATAAGGAGGAGCATATATCGGCTCCACCCATTCTCCTATGGGTACAACTCCCACAATCCTCAGTGAACCATTATCACAAGTGTCAATTACATACATCAAGAGCTCATATCACTGGTCTGTTGTGATGGCACAAAAGAAGTCTCATGTTTGGCATTTTTAGTAACATTTATAGACCTGCTAAAAGCGACTGTAACATGGTTTAGTGAAAAGAGCATGTCGCCTGTAGTCAAATGCTTCACTGAGTACGGTGGCAGAAAATAGTGCATGTTGTGTTTATATTAATGTCCACCATGATAACTGATACTTATATAGTATTGTATTAGTATTGTATAGTATTGTATTAGTATCACTGCCAATGAATTGAAAGGAATGCTCTTGGAATATTGCTGATCTACAGGTTTGAGTTTTCTTTCTGAAATTCAAAAATCAGAGCAAACACGACAGTTTCATTACTGTTTATGAAATTTTACAGCAAATTCAAGATAGAATTTCAGAACTTAATAACGACTAGCCATTTTCCTTCAAAATATCCAGGATTCAAATTCCTCCCCTGTAACTAAAACAAAATAAAATTCCTCCCTGTGTACCACCCAAGGATGCAGACTTTGCATTGAATTGTTGTCCAGCGGTGAGAGGAATAAGTTGTGTGTTTGGAAAACGACATTGGATGAAGCGAGACAGCCATAACCAGATGCTAAAACTACTTATAGATGAAGCATGGATGATATTTTGGCAATGATAAAGTACTTTATATTAGAATAATGTATTCTGTAACATCCAAACCAACAGAAGTACAAGACCACTGACCAATGTAACATATATACGGTATGTAGGGAATCCGTGCAAAACCATTGCACTTATCCCTGTAAGGGCAGAGAGCCTGTGTCTGTGTGCTCTAAGCTGTTACCTAGCAACCAGCTATTCAGTGCAGTAGGAAGTGACACAGCAGCTAAGGAGTGGCTGGCAGGAAAAGGAAGTCACAGAGACTGGCAAAAGAAGAAAGCCTGGCATAGAGAGGCGCATGGTGAACAGAGAAAGAGGCCAGAGAGCTGCTGGTGGGGCCAGAGAGCTGAGAGGCTGCACCAAAGGCATTCATTTGGATCGGGCTGGCACAGGGAAGCCACATACTGTGCCTGGAAAGACAGAGTGTTATAGGAATACAGACTGGAGGAACAAACAGCAGGAGATTCCTATCTGAGCATCCAAAGGGGTTGGTAATCGCACTGTATGCCTGAATGGGCTGGATTCACCTAAAGAGAGCTCTGAAGAGGATTTGTGAGTATCCTGTTTAAAGGGACAGTACCCTAAAGAGTGCTGAAGATAAACAGACTGTGCATTAAAGGACATTACCTTTTTTCTTAGTTAGCTAGACAGATTGTGCTAGCAAGTTAGTTAGGGAGGCCCTATTGCCACGGTTAGGAGTGCTGCATGTATTAGGTGCCCATTTATTTTATATAAACCGTTATTTAGTTTAACCAATAGTGTGTGTGTGTTATTACTGTATTCCTAGTGGGGCCAACCGTAGGTGCATCCCCGAATCCCACTAGGTGGAGGCACTGCGCTAGTAAGTACCAGGTACCCAGTCTCTCCCAATACCACTGCGGAGTGGCTCAGGTTTGTCCGGTGTCATCAGGTTTGCGCCACACGTGGAGTGTAACACAGACAAAGGGGTGTCAAAAGGGTTACATATATATTTAGTTATCCTCTTAGTGTAAGTTGTTTAACGTCAGTTGCCTTTGGATTTCAAGGATTATCATATATGTAAGTGTTTTTTATGATGTATATTCATGTATAATTATAACAAAGTTGAAGGCATAATGTTTTCTCACAGGCAATGATTTTGCTACCCTGCCTGGTAGCACACATGGCTTCAGAAAACATTACCAGCCTTTAAAGGGGACCTGGCACCCAGACATAAAAAGCTGTACAATAAAAGTCATTTTTAAATTAAACATGAAATCCAAATTCTTTATTACAGCATTCATAGCTGTTGTAAACGCAATTAAAATTCTTAGCTGTCAATCAATGATTGCCTGCCCCTCCTCTATGCCTTAGGCAGTTACTTTCACTTTCCATTCTGCACTTCCTAGATGTCACTGCTCTCCCCATATTCCCCCTCTCTCTCTTTACCATTTAATTGTGTAGCCAGGGCATGGGGTGGTACATCAGGTCTCCCATTCTGGTGCACAAACAAGATTTTGAGATGATGCAAGGCTTGCGCTTAATAACAGTGTCATCAAAATGGCTCCTGCCTGCTTCCTATAATTAATTTCCAGACTGAAGGAAACAAGATACAAATAATTTATACAGTGTAATTAAAGTTCATTTTGCTTGATTGATGTGATAAAATAGGATTTGAAATATTTTTTTGGGTGACGGGTCCCCTTTAAAGGCTCGAGCAAATATGAAACCAAGTGATCACTGAAGGTGATGATGACTGTATTTAATGAAAAGGTCACGCTTATGCGACTTTATCAGTTACATATCTAAATGATTGTGGATTTCACCTTGAAGGTCAGGTGTAGCTATTATCCTTCCTAACCCACTAGTGATCCCAAAGTGGCAAAATAAAGGCTTTAAGCTGCATTTTATATTGCCGAATTTTATTTTCTGTTGGTTATGATGTAGTGGCTAAGTGAAAGGGAGAGTAATGTGCAGCCCTCTGATGTGCATGAAGCGAAATGGATGTAAGTGAAGTGAAATGAGGTCAGAGGTGCCTCCTTAGTAAAAGAACTTATTACAGATGACAGAACAATGAGATGTGACATAATAGCAAAGCAAGTAAAAATCCAATTTTTCAGGGAAATGGCCTTACTGGAGCCATTATTTTCTTTTGAAGACCTTTGGCACAAGGGTAATTTTTAGCCGCAGCAGGGTTGTAGCAGAGAATTAATGGCAGTCATAGCACCAACATCATCTGCCACTGCTTCTTATAGCATAACATCCACATAACACCACAACATCTTATAGCATAACATCCACATAACACCACAACATCTTATAGCATAACATCCACATAACACCACAACATCTTATAGCATAACTTAACACTTATAACACCCAACTTGCTACATGTGCCATAGACGGAAAATATTCTGTTTGTAAACAGTAACCCAACCCTACTACTGATGCTTGTGTTCAGAATCTTGGCTGAATGATTGGATTTAATGATCTGATGTATCCATTTGCTAATTGATTAAAAGTTATGTGGTTTGACCAATGAAGGTGTCCATACACATGCCGGCCTTAGAGATACAGTATAAGACCATGATCATCCATGAAAATGACCAAAGACCATTGTTCTTTTATTTAGCCAGCGGCTGCAGCTCCAATCACCTCATCTGTAATTGCCCAATTTATGCACTTCTCAAGAAGTCTATTGATGCTGGCCACAATTCCCCTGAGGTTCTAAACACACTCAGTCAGACAGTATTGGGGTTTGTGTTTTTACATTTTTACCTTGCATCCCCAAAAGCATAGATGATGCACAGTAGTTTGTTATCAAATGTCCTTTTTTATTAAAGGCAACCTGCGCAAACAGGGGCCAGGAATAAAGGGAGATCAAAGTATTGCCTCCCATTAAGCAATGCCTTTTACATACTTGTACTGTGTTGTTGGGGGGGGAAGGGCTAATGTTACATGGGGTTGATTCTCTAGGGATTCTCCAGGGCTCATTCTCGACCTGAGCAGGCCCGGGGCGAGGCCACATAGGCCCGGGGCTAGGGCGGCACATTTTTCAGGGCGGCATGCCACCCAGCCACTCTATGGGGAGCACTAGGGACGCGCTGTTCGCCAGTACTCTTGCGCCTGCATGAGGTAGTGCGGGCGGGCAGCAAATCCAGCGCTGAACCTGAGTTTATGTGCAGTGCCCTTGTACTGGGTGCATGTGTCACTCTTACTCTATACCAGGGGTCCATAACTTTTTGCTGATATTTTGGGTCTTGGGGACCCCCAAGTTGTTTGTGTAATGATTTAACAACTTTATCCTGCAGTTACTTAGTGTTATTATTGAGGGATAATGATAGAAGGCCTGGGGTTAATACAGGCCATGAATTATTCTATTAATATGATCTATGGCAGTCACTGACACGCACTGATGAAACACTGGCAGGCGTTGCGCTCTTAACTCAGCAACAGATGAGGTGTTTCCATTGCAGTGTTTTCTTAACAGAAAATGTGGTCATAAGAGCACCTGGAGTTGCCATTGATTTGTATTTCTTACCATTATTGTCAGAATGAAATAAATGGCTAATGGAATAACCACGCAAATTAGCATTTTCTGCACAGACAAGAGCATATCCAAATGGGCCCCATGTGCCGTTGGAAACAGAAAAGTTGAGCAGGTAGTCATAAGCCATCCGCTCTTTAACCGAAGTCCCAACCCACCAGCAAAAGTTGTGTGGGGACCAACCTGAACCTGCCGACCTATGGGTTTCAGGCCGGCCCACACATCAATAGCACTCGACCCTAACCCAAAAATATGTAAAAAAAACAATACGAAAAGATAGTCCTTTAGATTAGTTAACCCTTGTCAATCCTTTTCCAGTCTCTCAGCTGTACATAAAAAAAATCTCAGCGAATCAGGGCCTATGGCAACAGAGAAAACAGACAACAGAACAAAACTATTTTTTCAGATGACACCATGATGGGGCACATTTACTATGGGTCGAATATCGAGGGTTAATTAACCCTCGATATTCGACCATCAAAGTTAAATCCTTCGACTTCGAATTTTAATCCATCGATCAAACGATTTTTCTTCGATCAGAAATTGCTAGGAAAGCCTATGGGGACCTTCCCCATAGGCTAACATTGGTGCTCGGTAGGTTTTAGGTGGCGAAGTAGGTGGTCGAAGTTTTTTTTAAAGAGACAGTACTTCGACTATGGAATGTTCGAATAATGGAACGATTTTTAGTTTGAATCGTTCGATTCGAAGTCGTAGTCGAAGTAGCCAATTCGGTGGTCGAAGTAGCCAAAAAAATAATTCGAAATTTAAAGTATTTTTCATTCTAATCCTCCACTCGAGCTAAGTAAATGTGCCCACATGTGTTGGAAAAATAGAAAAACGTTCTCGTGTTAGTTCCCTGCTAAACCTTAAAGGAACAGTAACATCAAAAAATGAAAGTGTTTTTAAGTAATGAATAAATAATATAGTGCTGTCCTGCACTGGTAAAACTGGGGTGTTTGCTTCTGAAAGACTTATATAGTCCATATAAACAAGCTGCTGTGTAGCCATGGGGGCAGCCATTCAAGCACAAGACAAATAGTGGATAACAGATAAGCTATGTAGCATTGCATTGTATACTACAGAGATTATCTATTATCAGCTGTGTAACCTGTCCCTTTTCTATTTTTTCAGCTTTAAATGGCTGCCCCCACAGCTACACGACAGATTGTTTATACAAACTGTTGTAGGCCAACAGTGCAATATATTTTAATTAATTTAATACGCTTTCATTTGTTGGTGTTACTGTTCTTTTAACCTGCATCCAAACCTAAACCACAAAACCTTAGCATTCATCTGACCCTAACCTGTAAAACCTTAACCTGACCCTAAACAGCAAAACCTTAACCGGCACCCAAACCTAACCCACAAAGCCTTGACTTGGACCTAACCCACAAACCTTTACCTGAACTCGACCCGAACCAGCAAAACATATAAAGCAATATAAAAATATAAAACAAAAATGATAGTAAAATTTACTTTTTTTCAAATTGTGTATGGATTTTCAACAGTTTTTTTTGTTCATAAAAAAATATGATATGTTCTAGAACAACACAGATGTAGGTTCCCCTTTAAGACACTAAAAGATAATGAAAGGTGAGGAAGAGCAGGCCATGGCTTGATATGAGATGCTGTGTCAGTTCCAGGAAGGGCAGAATGCATGCAGAAATGCTGACCCAGATCAGTGGTGTGTGAAGGAGGTCAAATGATGTGGGAAGACAGCTGTCAACTGACTGTGCCTTTGAAAAAGAGAGAGACGCAGCTTTTCCTAGGAAAGCCCAAGACATGCTTGTTGTGTATATAGTGGCTAAGCGATCCTGGTATTTCCTGCCATGCTCTGTACTACTGCACTTTGCGGTATATTCTGGAACCCCCGCCCCAATTGCATTTCATAAACATTGTATTCCATTATAAACAAAAACACTGGAGCTGGAGCGGCTGATAGATGTCTTCTTCATACTTGGTCTAACTATGTCCATGCGGCTGTCAGTGGGGATTGGAATTATTTATGGATGGAATTCAAGGGGTTCTGCTATTTTTAGAGACTGCAGCACTTTGCACTTCATCATTTATTGATCTCTGTTTTTATACAGTAATCCAGACTCATAGACTGAATATTTGTATGGGTTGGGGCAGCAATGGGGAGATATGAAATGTAATTAATAGTAAATTTTATTTAATCACTAATGGACAAACACCAAGGGGCAGATTTATTAAGGTTCTAATTGTAAATTAGAATTTTCGTGTTGGATTTTTGGTCAAATCTTACAAATTTGAGTTGGCAATAATTCAAATTTGAGATTTATCATAGCTTGATCCTGGGAATAACTCAAATTCGACTATTCGCCACCTAAAACGTGCTGAGTTCATGGAGAAGTCAATGGCAGAGCTCCATTCAAAGATGTTAATAGCCTTCCTGACATTTGAGTTTCTTTCGGGGAAAAACTTGATTCAAGTTTTCCGGTCGAGAATATTCATTTGAGTTTTTTTTTCTTAAATAACCTTCCATCCCAATTGTGAGTATATTTGAATTTATTAGAGTTAAAAAAATTCACATGAATTCGAAATTTGACCTTTGATAAATGTACTGGATCCATTGTGTGTAGAAGGCATGTGTATCCACCGCGTTTATTAGTTATTTACCATTTGGAGATGCCATGGTAATGAAATATACTGAATATTTATGGCTTATAAGTGTCTGAAGATTCTGTATTGCTGATTAGATGAGTCGGAACTAGGGTTGCCACCTTTTCTGGAAATAAAATAACGGCCTTCCTGAATATTTTTTTTTTTTCCCTATTAATAACATTGGGATCAACTATCATTTTTACTGGCCAGGCTAGTAAAAAAACGGCCAGGTGGCAACCCTAGGTGCACACAGAGAAACTGCAAAGCATTTTTTATTCAAAATGGGACATTTTAATTCAAAACAAAGGGGCGTTGGAAATGTTCATCAGTTTAGGGGGGCTGCAGTGAGTTGTAACTGAAGGTAAAAGAGGGATCTTTCAGATATATTGCATGTATTATATTGCTAATCTCTTGAATTTCCAGCAGGAGCCCCTTTGCTGTTCACTCCAGCTTAAAGGGTTAGTTTACTGTTCCTATTGCTGATATTGTGATGGAGACGCTGATATTAAATGACAATGTGCAACTGTGTTGTGAGGTTGTGGTTTTTAGATCATTTAGTTTTATGTTCAGCAGCTATTTGGTTGCTAGGGTCCAGTTTGCCCTAGCAACCAGGCAGTGGTTTGAATGGAAAACAGGAAGATGAAAACCCCCTTAGTATTCCCAATACTGACATTTTTCATTCCCTTTGAATGGAATTTACCTTAAAATCCCCCAATGTTAATATGGAGGCATTTGGCTGAGTTTGCCCCAGTGCCTGATATTTCCAATCTTCTTTTTCTTATGTGGCGATGTCATTGCTCTTTTCCCGTATTCCAGAAGGAAGATTACTGGTGGTTCTTGGCTTTCTGATATCAATTTAACAGCTACTGAGCAAACATGAAAACAGGTTCGGAATGCAGCGTTTACAGATCTGCAGAATGTGGGCTGTGCCTGCAGACATTTAAAGGAAAACTATACCCCCAAAATGAATACTTAAGCAACAGATAGTTTATATCAAATTGAATGACATATTAAAGAATCTTACCAAACTGGAATATATATTTACATAAATATTGCCCTTTTACATCTCTTGCCTTGAACCACCATTTCGTGACTCTATCTGTGCTGCCTCAGAGATCACCTGACCAGAAATACTACAACTCTAACTGTAACAGGAAGAAGTGAAGAAGCAAAAGGCAGAACTCTGTCTGTTAATTGGCTCATGTGACCTAACATGTGGTTTGTATGTGAGTACAGTGAATCCTACGATCCCAGGGGGTGGCCCTTATTTTTTAAAATGGCAGTTTTTTATTTATGATTACCCAATGGCACATACTACTAAAAAAGTATATTATTATGATAATGGTTCATTTACATGAAGCAGGGTTTTACACAAGCTGTTTTACTCATTATCTTTTAATAGAGACCTACATTGTTTGGGGGTGTAGTTTTACTTTAATAGTAAGCTACAGTACATACATTCCAATAACATTTTGTGTACCCTATAAAAAACGCTCAGGTAATAGCAAAAATACAATTGCATGCCCAGGCTTTGTCCATTACATGACCTAGGACCATCACCATTAATAGTACTGAGGCTCACATTAGGCAGAAGGATCTGCGCCCAAGCTGTACCCCATCTTCTCACTACTTTTGTTGGTGCCTCTAGTTCCAAGACAGGGAATCTTCAGCAGCAGTGGAGGAGTGTACTTCCCCAGTCTGACCCACACCCAAACCTGCAGTGGTTGGCCAAATTTCACCCTGAACCCACCCAACTGGTCTACTGTGGGTGACAGATCTCCAAAAAAAATGACTTGTAGTGGGATAAGACCGCTGCAAGTAATACATTACTTTCGGCAATCTGGGTAAATTGCGGGAAAATGTGAAATGAGGTGATTTGTTGCCCTGCGATAGTACAGATCAGTAGGTACAGATAGTACAGATCAGTTCCCCAAGATGAAAGATAACAGAGAGCCCAATAAGGAGCAACAATCAAGATACATTTTTATTACCTTTAACACTTTTAACTAGGGATGCACCGAATCCACTATTTTGAATTCGGCCGAACCCCCGAATCCTCTGAGTTTAACCTCTGAGTCCTGCTTCCTAAATCAGTTCATCTAGCTCAGCAGTCTGTTCTAATTAAAGAGTTTTAACAGCCATATGGAGGGTCACATCTAGGCCCTGGACCTCCACTTGGAAAGCCCTGATATAGGTAAACTGACAATTAAGTAGAATTTTGGAAAATTTACCATATCTTTGCCAGCAATCACAATAGTGAAGCTGGTGGAAACTTTGGGCTTTTTAGTTGAAACTGCAAATATATATTAGTAAATTGCAGATAAATCAGCCCTATAGATTTGTGGCGTAACTATGGATGAAGCAGACCGGCGACTTTGGGAGAGCCTGCGGATACAGGGGTCACACATATATACCTGCACACATGTGATAGGTACCATGCAATATTGTGCAGGGGGGGCTGGAATCTGACATCATTATCTGCATAAACAATTAAAATGTAGATTTATTGAGTGACCTTCTCAGATGTAGAAGTGTTGCTTTTTCCAGAGACTGTGCAGTGATTGTTCAGTCATTGTCCCACATCAAGCACAGCACGTTACAGAGCTCTGACAGCACTAATGATGTGTCTCACGTAAGATTAAATGCGTCTGCAATGTGCTGTGTGGTAGTCTATGGGCAGAAGCCGTCTGATGGAATCCGGCCTTCCTTGCCTGGGAAGCCCTAATGGAACATTTGAGAAAAGCCAGGAGGGCGCCTTTCTGCTTATGGTCAATCACAGGTAAACGCTCTTCCAAAATACAGTAGTTAAAGAATGATTTTATAGCATATTAAATGCACAGCAGCTGCATAAGCGCTACATTGCAATGTGTACATATTGGAACTGGAGACTAATGACAACAGCAGAGAGCTGTAATATTTTCCCCGTTTCTATAGTTACAAACATCATTTCTTGGGGTAAAACAAAGCTTTTTTGCTTATGGGTAGTGATGAGTGAGAGGTTCATGGGTAATACTGATGGCTAGTGATAAGCCAAATTTAGCTGCAGCTTATAGATTAATGGGTGAAACAATTTGTCTAGCATCAAAAAAAATTGTCACCCTTAGACTAGTGCATTTTGCCAAATTTTTGCAGTTTCGCAAATTTTTGGCAAAACGGGTCAGATTCACCCCTCACTACTAGTGGGCGGGGGGGTTATTTTTCTTTGGAAAAGCGTATGCTGGTAGGCAAAAAGCCATAGAAGCACGACAGGCTATTGTTTGTCCTGCAAAATCTCCATGTAGCATTTAATAAGCATGTTCCCCTCTGTGTGACTAGTTCTATAGGCAGTGGCATGATGAGACTCACACAAATAAATAAGTTGACTAATATAGTTTTATTGTACACTTTGAACATTGTATTTCTTCATACTATAGCTAAAAATTGGGATAAAGTCATAAAAAGTCTCACGTTTGCCCACATCCAGTAACTAGGGTTACCACCTTTCAATAAAATTTGTACCGGCCAGTGCTGGGGGCGGTAAAAAGGGCGGGAATTGATGGCAAAGGGGTGGAGTGTGACGTCAAAGGGGCGGGGCGTCAAAGGGGGCAGGGTCACAGAATGCGATAGGCAAGGTGCCGAAAAAATTAAGTTTTGAGTAGGGATGCACCGAATCCAGGATTCGGTTCGGGATTCGGCCGAATCCTTCTGCCTGGCTGATCCGGATCCTAATTTGCATATGCAAATTAGGGGTGGGGAGGGAAATTGCGTGACTTTTCGTCACAAAACAAGGAGGGTACATTTTTCCCACCCCTAATTTGCATATGCAAATTAGGGTTCGGATTCGGTTCGGTATTCGGCCGAATCTTTCACAAAGGATTCGGGGGTTCGACCGAATCCAAAATAGTGGATTCGGTGCATCCCTAGTTTTGAGCAGATTGGGCCGGGCCAAGGGCTTTATTTAGGGATATTACAAATTTAACGGCAGCTACATTGCCGGTAAATTTGTAATACTGGGCCCCGGCCTTGGCCGGCCAGGTGACAACCCTACCAGTAACCCACGTTAGAGTCCTGCTCAGAACCAATTTGTTAAACCCATCCCGCACCTGGACCGCAAGTACCTTATCCATAACCCGATCCGCTGGCCATCAAGAAACAGAAAGTGCTCTCATTGTAAACCGGAATTTACATCACTAGAAGTTGGTGTGATCAGAAGAAAAGGAGTAAAACAGGAAGTGCTGTCATTGTAACCGGAAGTGACATCACTGGAAGTAGGTGTGATCAGAAAAAAAGGTAAAAGTAAAACTTGTGACCCGCAAACCCAGTGAACCTCTGACCCACGTCTATATCCGCTCCAGAAACCTCTACCTGCAACCGCAGGTTTTTACGGGTAACCCACGGGTACCTGCCCCGCTGCAGGACTCTAACCCACGTGTCTTATAGAAATATCACTTTACCGTTACTTGTCGGTTAACAATGTAATTCTCTTTATTGATTGCTTTCCAATTTACCCAATTGACCGTATCAGTCGTCCCTTCTGTGTTCTAGACAAGATAACATCGGGAATAAAATGATATATTCATAGGTATTCTATCGTCTGAATCAGCAATTACTATGTAAACAAGTTTGGCCTCATTAGAGATTGTGCTGTGATTTATTAAGACTGTACAGTGTGAGATAAGAACTTAAAGGATAGAAATCCAATTCAGGGAATCTGTCATCTAATCCGATACCTGCTGAAGGCTGACATCAGACGCACATGTGCAGTGGTTTCACTCCTTCTCATATATAGTATATAACCATCACTTGTGAAAATTGAAACTTGCATTGTGGGTAGTGATGGGCGAATTTGTTGTGTTTCGAATAATGTTGACATGCGCGGGTTTTGACACAAGCGAGTTTTCTGATGCGTGTCCAAATTTTTTTGACGCTGGCAAATTTTTTCAAATGTATTCGTCGGAAATTTGCAGCGAATTTGTGCCTGCCGAATTTATTCACCCATCACTAATTGTGGGACTTTCTGCTGAGTAAACCAAAGGGTGAGTCTGAGAGACTCTTAAAGGGGTTGTTCACCTTTACATTAACTTTTAGGCGCGCATTTACTTAGGGTCGAATATCAAGGGTTAACTAACCCTCGATATTCGAATATAGAAGTCAAAGGATTTACTGCATTTGCTTCGTTCGTACAATTGAAGGAAAAATCATTCGATCGAACGATTAAGTCCATCGATCGAATGATTTTCCTTAGATCAAAAAAAGCTTGGAAAGCCTATGCGGACCTTCCCCATAGGCTAACATTGAAGCTCGGTAGGTTTTAGGTGGCAAAGTAGGTGGTTGAAGTTTTTTTAAAGAGACAGTACTTCGACTATCGAATGGTCGAATAGTCAAAAGATTTTTAGTTTGAATCGTTTGATTCGAAGTCGTAGTCGAAGGTCAAAGTAGCCAATTCGATTGTCGAAGTAGCCAAAAAAATACTTTGAAATTTGAAGTATTTTTTATTCGATTCCTTCACTCGAGCTAAGGAAATGTGCCCCTGAGTATTGGTGTAGAGAGTGATATTCTGAGACAATTTGCAATTGGTTTTTATTTTTTATTATTTGTGGTTTATGAGTTATTTAGCTTTTTATTCCACAGCTCTCCAGTTTGCAATTTAAGCAATCTGGTTGCTAGGGTCTACATTACCCTAGCAACCATGCATTGATTTAAATAAGAGACTGGAATATGAGTAGGAGAGGCCTGTATAGAAAGAAGAGTAATAAAAAGTAGCATATTTGTAGCTTTACAGACCATTTTTTTTAAGGGACCCCCATTTGAAAGCTTGAAAGAATCCCAAGAAAAAAAAGATAAAGACCAATTGAAAAGTTGCTTAGAATTGGCCATTCTATGACATACTCAAAGTTAACCATCACTTTAAGATTTATAAACAACCGTATCTGTTGCCGAGGGTGGTTGGAATGTCTGTCTGTCTGTCTGTAAAGCAAATAGGACTTTTTCTGCCTTTTATTTCTCGCTTCTGTTTGGCTCTCTGCACAAGTCATAGTATATGGGGGGATTGGGGTAGATCATGGTATTTAGAGATATTTTATTTAATGGGTTAACACTAACAACTGGAGAGATCAGTTGGTCCTGTCCGGGTGGATGTAATTATTACATTATACAAGTAATGGGAACCCATTATCCAGAAAGCTCTGAATTACAGGAAGGCCATCTCCCATAGACTCAATTTGAATGAAATAATTCAAATTTTTAAAAATGATTTCATTTTTCTCTGTAATAATAAAACAGTACCTTGCATTTGTTGAGATAATTAATCCATATTTAATTTAGTTTCATTTTGTGGTCACAGCCTCATTGCACCCCCACTTAATATTTTTTACAATTAGTGGTGAGCACAACTTTCCCTTGTTTGTTATAGTTATACAGGAGCAGTGACCAGCTCCATGTTGTAGCTCCCACCCTTCCCAGCTATAGTCAGGTGATCCCACTGGTGTCTAATAAAAGGGCAGCCAAGTTTGGGAGTTTTACTTTGAAAGCAGCTAGTAAGTTGCAGGTAAAACTTAGTCCCTTTGTAAAATGTATAATGAAGCAATAGAATTCTTAATGAATCAGATGAAAATTAAGCGTAGGACTGGCCAGATATGGGATGACTTTGACGTAGTTGGCCAGTTTAAATATATTGCAATATATGGACAAACAATCCCTGTGTTGTTTAAAGGGTAAGGCATTTTTAGTAGCTTAAAGTGGACCTGTCAACCAGACACAAAAATCTGTATAATAAAAGTCCTTTTCAAATTAAACATGAAATCCAATTTCTATTTTTTTTTTTTATTAAAGGATTCATAGCTGTTGTAAACTCATTTAGAAAATCTCAGCTGTCAATCAAATATTGTCTGTCTGCCCTCGGCATAGAGGCGGGGCAAACAATT
Source organism: Xenopus laevis (assembly GCF_017654675.1). Taxonomy (NCBI): domain Eukaryota; kingdom Metazoa; phylum Chordata; class Amphibia; order Anura; family Pipidae; genus Xenopus; species Xenopus laevis. Next base: position 95,040,692 of record NC_054383.1, read on the forward strand.
ACTTTCACTTTCCATTCAGCACTTCCTAGATATCACTGCTCCCCCCCCCTTTCCCAGTTCTCTTTACCATTTAATTGTGTAACCAGGGCATGGGGATGGACATCAGGTCCCCCATTCTGGTGCACAAACAAGATTCTGAGATGATACAAGACTTATCTTAATAACAATGTCTACAAAATGACGCCTGCCTGCCTGCTATAATTATGAATTCCCAGACTGAAGGAAACACTATTCAAATATTTTATATTGTGTAATTGAAATTCATTTTGCTTGACTAATGTGATAAAATAGGATTTTTGAATCATTTTTTTGGGTGACGGGTCCCCTTTAAGGCACAACATTTCTAAATATCTTAAATATATTGATAATAGTTGCGTGCAGAAGACTCTTGTATTTGTCCATATATATATATATATATATATATATATATATATATATATATATATATATATATATATATATATATATGGACAAATACAAGAGTCTTCTGCACGCAAAATAGACGTAATACCGATGTAACGCTTTTGTATCCTAATAAATCTTTTGGAGAAAAGAAGATTCGGTGTGCGTGCTACCTTCTGTTCCTGTGCATTGTTCAACTACAGCACAGTACCCGACACTAATCAACTGCCAGGTAGCGTGTGCGGATATTGGAGACAGAAATATATATAAATATATATATATATATATATTTATTTATTTATTTTTACTGAGCCCAGAAATTAATCAGGGAGGGGAAAATGTTGGCTTTGTATTTCAGTCCATAGGCTGCTGACTATCTGGTCAGATCTAGAGTTATACCAATTATTAGCAGGGCTACAACTGTGGGTAGGCAGAGGGGGCACATGCCCAGGCTTTATAGGGTTACAGGGCACAGACCTCTTTTTCTGAGAGTCTGGAGCACATAATCCCTCTGCTTGTCAATACACTGGGGGGGGGGATTTGGTGTATCAGGGGCAGTGCCGTATCACCCCCACCCTCTGACGTGAGTGCGTATGAGCTTCAACTACGGAGATACGGAACACCATGGGGCAGTGAGGGGACATGGGCCCAGACTAGGGGCAGGCAACATAGTGTTCCGGCCCTGGAATTCATTTTATAGAAAATATGTAATATTTATATAACACTAGGGTAAATATTAGGGAGCTGCAACTCTCACAAGCACCTTGAGAACATACAATTTCCATGCAAAATAGGGCCCTCCTCAGAATCCAATTCAGTCTGCAAGGCGGTGTGAGACCAAGTTGGTTGGTTGCAGGCGATGTATTCTAGATTTCACCCCTGCACGCGGATAAAGGTGGACACACAATCACACTGCACCTGCACCCAGGACAAAACGACATGTCTGCACAGGCTCCATGTGTAGTTCTATTCCACATGCACCTCGGATCTCCTACTGTGCTTACTCAATTGAAAGTTAATTGCTCTTTAACTGGTACTTAACTCAATCTTTTTCATGTTACTCTAACTTCAACCCCCAGGTTATCTCAGCTGGATATTGACAGCCATCTGGCGCAGTGCCTGTCTGAAACAACGGTCAATGTGATGTGCTAAAGACCTTCATTCAGAGAAGAAGAATAACGGTTCTTTTCTCTATCCAAGTTGGTTGCAATGGCAGGAGCTCTCGTTCCAGCAGATTCTATGGCTTTACAGTACTTTGGGTCAATGCTGTACAACATGGAGCAGGTATCTTTGTGCAGGTGTGAGGCTGGACTTTGTTACATGAGGATGTCATACAAGCTGGGACCATGAAAATCCTTTTGTGGCCAACATCTGGCCCTTGTGCCTTTAGCTTGACAGCCCGGTAGTCCAAAAGGAACTAAACCAAGCTGTAATGTGCTCATAAAAGCTAATACAACTGCAAGCGTATGGGAGGGTTACATCAATGCCAGTGTTTATTGTAGGGATGCACCAAATCCAGGATTCGGTTCGGGATTTGGGCAGGATTCAGCCTTTTTCAGCAGGACTCGGCCAAATCCTTCTGCCCGGCCGATCCGAATCCTAATTCCCCAGGGAGGGAAATCGGGAATTACAAGGAAGTAAAAAATGTTTTCCTCTTTCCACCGCTAATTTGCATGTGAATTCGGTATTCAGTGGAATCTTTTGCGAAGGATTCGGGGGTTTGCCCGAATCCAAAATAGTGGATTCAGTGCATCCCTAGTTTATTGGGAACAACATGGCAATTTTGGGCCTAAGTGGTAGGGCTTTAGTAGCTTCTATTCCCAGTAAACACTGACATTACTTTAATCTGTTGTGTAAATGTTCCTTTATAAAGTATATGTGCTGCTCTATGAGGTGCTAGAGAACTGCACATTGGACTCTATTAATGTTAAAGGAAAACTATACCCTCGAAATGAATACTTAAGCAACAGATAGTTTATATTAAGTGGCATATTAAAGAATCTTACCAAACTGGAATATATATTTAAGTTTATTGCCCTTTTACATCTCTTGCCTAGAACCACCATTCCGTGATGGTCTCTGTGCTGCCTCAGAGATCACCTGACCAGAAATACTTCAACTCTAACTGTAACAGAAAGAAGTGTGGAAGCAAAATGACAGAACTCTGTCTGTTAATTGGTTCATGTGACCTAAGAAGTATAGTTTGTTTGTTATGTTTGTGTGCACCGTGAATTGTACAATCCCAGGGGGCGGCCCTTATTTTTTAAAATGGCAGTTTTCTATTTATGATTACCCAATGGCACATACTACTAAAAAGGAAATTATTATGAAAATGGTTTATTTACATGAAGCAGGATTTTACATATGAGCTCTTTTATGCAATATCTTTTTATAGAGACCTACATTGTTTGGGGGTATAGTTTTCCTTTAATTTATGAAATAGATCTGTTCAGACAAACAAGACTAAAGACCCATTACATTTAATTTTATCTTTCATAGAAAGCTATGTACAATATACTGTAACAATCTAATGCATGGGCAGTTTTCATGCTAATAAAATGATTCTAGTTGGAGGTTGGGGGATAGTCCATCTGTTCCAGGACTGAATACACAGATCTCATTCCTCACAACGGCTGTCAATCCTGTGATGTGGAATCACCCACTCCTGTATTGGATCATGAGAACTGCTCCAAGTGTTCCAATATATACATTATATATTTATTCTGCAGAATGCTTTACCTGAGTAAACGGCTGTTTGTTTAGGATAGCAGTTGCCATATTAGCTTGGTGTAACTTCACTTCCTGTCTGAGTCTCTCCCTGCTCACTCATAGCACTGGGCTCAGATTACAGCAGGGAGGGGGAGAGAGGAGCAAACTGAGCATGCTCAAGCCCTAGCCCTGGAGGGTTAAGATAAAAACAGGAAGTCTGATACAGAAGCCCATGCGTACACAATAGAAAAAGAAATGTGGGCGTTTCTTTTGACAGAGAACTCAGAGCAGCACTACTTTGAGGGTTTACTGGTGTATATTTATATAGATCTTTCTGATAAAGCTTACTTACGTTTAACCTTTACTTCTCCTTTAAAGCAATAGTACACTTATAACTGACCAATACTTTGTTTTAAAAAGGTTTAATCTGAATAAACACACATACAGATAAATACGGCTCCCTGTTAAGACTAACCTGAGCCAATAAACTACTTGTTTTTTTTTTTTTTTAAGAAAAAGTCCTTGTAAAGCCTACATATGAACAGGGTTTATTTTCCCTTTATCAGTTTTGCATTGTCCATTAGCGGATGATCATTGCATCTTCACCCTCAGAGCGGCTGTTTAGAACAGAAATCCCGTACTGGTGGAACATTAGGAAAGTTAGGCAAGGCAGCAGAAATAAAAACCTGTTTTTTTTTTGGTAAAGTCTTTAATGTGCAAGAATATAAATGATCTTAATTGTTATGCATTAGTAGAACCATCCTCTGCACAATTAACTTGGTCAGCAAGATCGGAAAGTTACAAAACTACAAGAACATATTTTACTGTTTTACAATCATTCATTTCGCTAGAATGTTCATTTACTATTCCAAATAATAATAATAAGAAGAAGACAAGGAAATAAGATTCAAAGTCATAGTGTTCATATATTAACCCCCTTCTGCCCCAAAACCATACAATTAATTACAGCCTTCATTTTCTTATATAAAACAGATACAGGTATGGGATCCGTGATCCGGAAACTCGTTATCCAGAAAGTTCAGAATTACGGAAAGGCCATCTTCCATAGACTCCATTTTATCCAAATAATCCAAATCTTTAAAAAACTATTTCCTTTTTCTCTGTAATAATAAAACAGTACATTGTACTTGATCCCAACGAAGATATAATTAATCCTTAACTGGAGGCAAAACCAGCCTATTGGGTTTATTACACGACTTCCTAGTAGACTTAAGGTATGAAGATCCAAATTCCGGAAAGATCCATTATCCGGAAACCCCCAGGTCCCGAGCATTCTGGATCACAGGTCCCATACCTATACTTTTATATATAATATATATATATGTGTAAAGAAAAAAAATTCTTCATTGTGAACAAAACCATTTGGCAACACAGGAACGTTTGTAATGCCGTAAATATAGAAAATCAAGTGTTTGTTAAACTATGAGCAGATAAACATATTATTCTCCCTCTCCTGCCAAACCCGGGCCCCGATACCCCCTTCTGTACAGTTACCTCCCTGATGCAGTAGAGTTTGGTCTCACAAAACGTGGCCAATCCTGGATGATATGAGCTTGTACTGAGATACGACATTTAAGCGATCACTACAAAGGAATCCCAGGCTGTATAAAGTGCAATCCATTTGAACTCTGTGATCCCAGCACCAGGCACATGATGCCCATGAGAAGAAGGTGCTGACATGACAGAATACTTTGAACAGTAATGCTGAAGGAAGAATCATTCATTTGGGGAAACATAAGGGACGAATTTATTAAAAATGGCGGCAACTAAATTAGGCATAATCGCGATTGCACTCCATTGCAATTACCATCACAAATTTCCAATCACGGGGATTCAAAGTGGGGGTTTCGTAAAGGAGAAGGAATAGCATTTTACAATTGGGGATGTCAAAAGTTAGGAACCCCGAGTGACTACTTACCCGACACCCCGGGCGGGCGCTCCTATCAGCAGAAAACCGCACCGGCCTGGGGTTCTTCTAGCGACTACCATGAAGAGATCCTCTTCCTGCATCTTCGGGTCTTCTCACAGTTGCACATGCGCTGTAGACTGGAAAGCCAGACTTTAACGAAAAAGCCGGTTATTTCACTCTACTGCGCATGCAGGGAAATTTGAAAAACGATGAGGCAGGAAGAGGATCTCTCAGTGGTGTAAAAATAGTCACTTGGGAGTGCCTAATATTTGGCACCCCAATTGTAAAATGCGATTCCTTCTCCTTTAAGAAAAAAAAAGTAATTAAAAAAAAAAAGTAAAAATCAATTGACCACATCCAAAAATGTTGAATGTCCGCTGATCTCCATGGCATGGTGGTAGAGCTAATGAGATAAAGCATCATTTTGAGTTTGTTGTTTTATAAATCACAATTTGCCATTAGCTCCCAGTTGCCTGTAAAATATCCGTATCTCTGAGCGCGAGCATTAATAAATGTGCCTCTTAGGCTATATTGGCACACTTTAGGGAGGTTATTTATCAAAATCTGAATTTATCGCATTACTTTCTGAAAAATACTCTGACCAAATCCGCACAGGTTATGTCCTCTTATTAATCGCTACATTTTCCTGAAAAATTCCAGTGCAGGAAAAAACTCGAAAAAATCTCACAAAAATTCAAAACGTATGAATTTTAAAGATTTACCGCACGAAAACTCCAGATTTTTGCTTGAAAAATCACAATCTTCAGATTTTTGCACGAAACCCAGCCCAGATCAGGATATCTTCTCCCATTGACTTATATACAACCTCTGCAGGTCTGAGAAACCAGATTTTCAGATTCAGACTTTTTCTATCCTCTGGGTGTAATAAATCACAAAAAATGTAAGGTTTTTTTTTTTTTTTCACAAAAAAAAAAGTGATATTATAGTCAGAAAACTCAATTTTTTTCTAGTTTTTGGCATTCGGACTTTAATAAATAACCCCTGAAAGTGTTTCCTCCAGCTTCCCTCAGCTGTGCAGCCCGTTTCTATACACATTTCATTGCACTGTTCCTGTCTGCCAAGGCATGGAAAATAAATAATCATTTCTATATAAATTAAGTATTAGTCGTCGTTCGGAGAGCTGAAGTGATGGGATAAAGGGATGCTGGGCAGGCTGTAAACTAGAAGCTGCATAGAATGGACTGTTAATATGTACTGGAGTAGTAAATCAAGTATCTTACATCCATATCATGACCAAAATGGTTCAAGTGATCGTATATTCACAGTCCCACCCCCCCAAACAAAGAGAGGGGTGGAGGTTGACCCGGAAACTGCCTTCATTACTGTTCTGCAGCTTCTGCCGCATTATATAACATGGAAATACTGGAAAGTACAAAACAAATATGCTGAAGAGGATGTGCTTGGTGTGAGACGCATAGGGCTTCTATGGCTGAATATTGTTTGCAATGGAACACTGAGTTGCGGCTCATCGTCGCACGCTACAAACTAAGAATTAGGCACATTGCAATCTTGATTTTCCGAAAGCCAATTGTTTGGTTTTTTTTTTTCATCCCAACAACTTGTTTTAGTTGCTTATTGCTGAACCCAATTTGTTATTTTTTAAGTGCAATATTGCTGATTTAGACTCTCCAAATGTGATTAATATTGACTTGCTCCACATATATTCTGTACCTGGGACCTTCTCCAGTGCAAATATTTTATATAGCGTTCCCATTACATCAAGTCTATAAACTGCATAAATCTTAGAGCCCCCATCCCACAGTGATGACGGGAGGAGAAGACTTTGGGTCCATCATTGCAGCTTTCTTGCCCCGACTCTTCATCTGGTTCTGGAGCACATTTGTTTATCAGAAATTTGTTTATTGGATTGCCTGAAATGAAGAGTTCCTCCACACACAACCTCACAGCTAAATGAATTGGCAGATACTGGGGAACTTTCATGAGGCACAAGAAAATGGATCTACTGTGTAACGTAGCCAGAGATATCGGTGTTGGAATAGGATGGCAGCTACAGCCCAGAGACACTTCTCCTTCATTATGGAATTTCAGCAGCAGCAGCAAATCTTGTAGAACTGGCCTTTTATTCACAACCCTGCATTAGTTTCCAGCCTTGCATGCATATACTGAAGTTAAGGATACAAGTTCGGGATCAATCGTATAAATTGTCTATAGAGAGATTCCAGTCCTTCATACGGTCTCCTCCGAAGAAAGCAACAATGGGTTAATGTATTCAAAGCCTTCAAACTCAGATTGGTCTATTCGTTTTATTGTTTCTCTGCAAAAGAAGAATAAAAAAAAAACAAAAAAAAAAACAATCAACAATGGACGGTAAATTGTTAGAGATCAGTGAGTGTTTATTGAATAGGGTTATTTTGTTCTGTGACCAACAGGTGTCACTGCAATCTAAGAGCATATGTAAATATTATTATCTAAGGCAGGGGACCCCCTGGGAGCAATGCTGTGATTGGCTGTTTGGTAGCCCCATGTAGAGCGCCAGCTGCTGGAGGCTCTGGAATTTTGAAATAAGCACCTGCTTTGAGGTTATGAGAAGTGACCTGTTGCCTGCAGGCCTCTGGTTGGGGATCACTGAGCTGAGGTGTTTTCATTCCTGCTGCATACCTCCCAACATTTTTGAAATAGAAAGAGGGATAAAAAGATTTGCCACGTGGAGCCCAGATATTTTTTACTACGCCCATTTTTGTGGCCACACCCCCTAATTTCCTTGTCCATTTTACAAAATTTGGCAGGTTATGAAAGTTTGAACACAACTATGTGGTTTTCATGTGTTATTACAGTTTTGCTAATGAAGGTGAATTGCCCTTTTAGATGCAAATCAGTTTTCCCCAAGAGACCTGCTTATCTTAAATTGTTACAAAAGTATTTAAGTATCTATTCTGGGCTCTCAGCCAAAAGCCAATAACGTTGTATCTTTGTCTGGCTGTTCCTAGCAGGAGATCAAAGAGAAAGTCGGGAAATTTCAGTAACAAACAAGGGAATACGGGTTGAGCTGTCAAAATCAGGACTGCCCCTCGAAAAACGGGACAGTTGGGAGGTATCCTGCTGGTCCAATCAATACAATGGGAGTAAAAATAAAAAACAGATGCATACATGATAATATGCTGCGGTATAAGTCTGTGTAGGTCTGTATAAGTCTGTGTAGGTCTGTATAAGTCTGTGTAGGTCTGTATAAGTCTGTGTAGGTCTGTAGGTCTGTATAAGTCTGTGTAGGTCTGTATAAGTCTGTAGGTCTGTATAAGTCTGTGTAGGTCTGTATAAGTCTGTAGGTCTGTATAAGTCTGTGTAGGTCTGTATAAGTCTGTAGGTCTGTATAAGTCTGTGTAGGTCTGTATAAGTCTGTAGGTCTGTATAAGTCTGTAGGTCTGTATAAGTCTGTAGGTCTGTATAAGTCTGTAGGTCTGTAGGTCTGTAGGTCTGTATAAGTCTGTGTAGGTCTGTATAAGTCTGTGTAGGTCTGTATAAGTCTGTAGGTCTGTAGGTCTGTAGGTCTGTATAAGTCTGTGTAGGTCTGTATAAGTCTGTGTAGGTCTGTATAAGTCTGTAGGTCTGTATGTCTGTATAAGTCTGTGTAGGTCTGTATAAGTCTGTGTAGGTCTGTATAAGTCTGTGTAGGTCTGTATAAGTCTGTGTAGGTCTGTATAAGTCTGTGTAGGTCTGTATAAGTCTGTAGGTCTGTATAAGTCTGTAGGTCTGTATAAGTCTGTGTAGGTCTGTATAAGTCTGTGTAGGTCTGTATAAGTCTGTAGGTCTGTATAAGTCTGTAGGTCTGTATAAGTCTGTAGGTCTGTATAAGTCTGTAGGTCTGTATAAGTCTGTATAAGTCTGTAGGTCTGTATAAGTCTGTGTAGGTCTGTATAAGTCTGTAGGTCTGTATAAGTCTGTAGGTCTGTATAAGTCTGTAGGTCTGTATAAGTCTGTGTAGGTCTGTATAAGTCTGTAGGTCTGTATAAGTCTGTAGGTCTGTATAAGTCTGTAGGTCTGTATAAGTCTGTAGGTCTGTATAAGTCTGTATAAGTCTGTGTAGGTCTGTGTAAGTCTGTGTAGGTCTGTATAAGTCTGTGTAGGTCTGTATAAGTCTGTAGGTCTGTATAAGTCTGTAGGTCTGTATAAGTCTGTAGGTCTGTATAAGTCTGTGTAGGTCTGTATAAGTCTGTAGGTCTGTATAAGTCTGTAGGTCTGTATAAGTCTGTGTAGGTCTGTATAAGTCTGTAGGTCTGTATAAGTCTGTAGGTCTGTATAAGTCTGTAGGTCTGTATAAGTCTGTAGGTCTGTATAAGTCTGTATAAGTCTGTGTAGGTCTGTGTAAGTCTGTGTAAGTCTGTGTAGGTCTGTATAAGTCTGTGTAGGTCTGTGTAAGTCTGTGTAAGTCTGTGTAGGTCTGTATAAGTCTGTGTAGGTCTGTGTAAAGCTCCCCATAGACGCGACGATTCTTCTTGCCGAACGACCGATTTTAGGGAAGTCCGACCAATCCTTCGAAATTATCGTGCGGTTAGTGGTATTCGAACGATCGTACATCTTACGATTATACGGCCGACATCTGTCAGGAAATTGATCGGCCAGGTCAAAAAATCTTTGTCGGTCCCAGTGCAATCTATCTATGTTTGCAGGGCCAAGCAGGCAGCTCCCCTTTGTTTTCCTGGCAAATTGGTCTTTTTAGTTGATGGTCAATTCGTACTATCGTTCCGAGAAGATCGTGGTCTCACGATCAGGATCTGATCTTTTAAAAATCTTTACATCTATGGCCAGCTTAAGTCTGTGTAGGTCTGTATAAGTCTGTATATGTGTTAATCATAATGTCAGCCGACACTGCCTCTATTAGCTGTGCCACTACAGATGGTTTAGCATTGTACTGTACATGCACACAAGCCATAAAGCAACATACTCATCATCGGGGGTAAACTGCACGGGCTCACTGGTGAACTGAGTGTCGAAGTTTTCCAGCCCATAATCATCAGTTATCTGAGGTTTGAACGGAGGGACGACTTGCTTCTTCTCCAGCTACCAAGAAAGAAGAAATAAATAGTGAAACATATGTTCCAGTCTGTGACACCAGATCATGTGCCAGACGGTTGGGACAAACGGATGCAGAAAGTGGAAATGATGGAAACAAGTGGCTCAGGACTGGAGATTTCTACTCCACTGCAGCATGGAGCAACAATGACAACTAGAGTGGTGTAACAGGACAATTTATCCATAAAGGGAAAATTAAATACTTCATTTAACACTAACGTGTGCACTTTTTGGTGTAAAATAAAGACGTTTTATCGGGGCCCCAAGGCTGAATCAGGACTCCTATAGTCAGGAACAGAGAAGGGAGGAGGAACATTGGAGCAATTACAAAACATGAACATTTCCTATTACAATTGAGTAAAGCACAATCCATGGTAACTGGTCTTTATCAATGAACTGGAACACTTTCCCCCATGTAATAAACGTCACTAAGTTTGCCCGGGAGCAGTCACCCATAGCAACTAACAAGATCTTACCTTTTAAACAGGGGGCCAGTAAATACTAACTGCTGATTGGTTGCTATGGGTAATTGCTCTGGGGCAAACTTAGTGCCTTTTCTTACATAACCCGGTTTGTGTACTGGCACATGGGGAGATTTGTTGCCGGCCTTTAAATGGCAGATGAGAAAACATACACATTGCTTCATTCACCAGTTCCCTCTCCCAAGGTGGTGCAGATTTAAACATGGCACGCGGCTCCCTGTGTGTCAGTACCTATACCCTGAGAGAACATTGACAGAACTAACAAGATACAGAACAAAATACCTAATAGAAAAGAATCCTGGGCTCTTCACCCAGAGTATTACCCCTTTCCATGTGCTACACAATACTCCGTAAGGTAAGTCCAGATAACCAGTAATACAGCAATCACTATATATTTATCTGCACATTTGGGACTCTACTTCAGGAACAGAAATGCCCTTGCAAATCCAAAATACAGTATTTTCCTTAAAACAAGAGCAGTTCTAAGCAGTAGTCATAGGGACCTGTCCTATACATTGTACGTACAGTAATGTGGCTCCCAAAGGGGGGAACAGCCGGGGGCATTGCATCTGTGTTTGTCCTGTAGTGCAATTTAGGAGGTTCCATGAATTAGCAATGGCAGTGGCTTCATTCTGCCCCGTGGGCTTGTGCTCGTGGGAGAACAATGGGAAATACAGACAAATAGATCTTCATGAGTTTCCTCTGCTAGGAGTGTCCCTTGGGTGCAGAGCCACAGGGCAGAATGAAAGAATGATTATATGTAAGGCATGATGATGATGATAGCGCAGGTGTAAGTGTACGTGGGTATGTACTGAACTCTGCAGTTAGTGGCCATAGACTGATTAACATGGTGCTCCCTGCACTTACTGTACCACTCCAACTCTTACATTAGCCTCTCTCTCTATTATCATAATACCACTTACCAATAAGATAACATTATACCAAGATCCACACTTATTATACTTTATATTAGATGTGACCTTACATATATTATTACATACTCGACACACACACACAAAAGGATAACTGTACATGCCTCGTACACTGAATTGTATTACACAGAATTGCCATATAAAATGCTAACTCTTGTTATTCTAGTCGACAAATGGATTTTTGATACTTCAGACCAGATATAAGGCGCCTTCACAATACAATCAGAGATGCACATTCAACGCACAGAATCACTACAAACAAATGCAATAAGTGAGTTTGTTCATCAATTGACTTGGAACAGTGTGTTTGGGCCCAGAGCACACAATGTACGAATGCTGGAAACTGACAGTTGCGCCACACATACCAGTAAGTGCTTCTCAGCTGCCCTACAGTTTCTCACTCTCAATAGAATGGCCTTCTGCTGGGAGTTACCCAAAATAACTACTGACCAACAATCAGTGCCGGATTTCCCTTGGCAGTGCATTGAGGCCGCTTGGTCCTAGCGCCTGCCAGCTGTATCTCGTGCACACCCCGCCCCCCCCAGTGAGTGCATGTGCTGGAGCACCAGGGACCTGTGCATCTGACACAAAACAACTGTTATTATCCTTTTTTTTATAGGGTTCCAGCTGAAAGAGACTCCGTTTCAGTCCATGCCCCAGTGTTGCTTACAAGCTGCATTAACAGGTTATCACTGCCCAACTCATCTCCCACAGCCAAGAAATGACAAAGCAAATGCTGGTGCTGAATTTGTCTCTCTTGGGCCTGTCCCTGTGTGTGCTTCTCCATACTCTCTATACTCACAGTGATGCCTTCACATCTAATACACCAAGGCATGCTGGGTAATTCCAAGCAACCGCTTGCCAGACCAAATGCTGGGAATCTGCCACTATTCCCTTGTACTGTGTAACCCGTAGTGTAGGGGCCCCCAAACTTTTTTTTACCCATTAGCCACATGTAAATATAAAAAAAGTTGAGGAGCAACATAAGCATGAAAAAAATCCTAGGGGCTGCTCAATAAGGACTATAATTGGCTATTAGTGGCGCCTATGTGGACTGGCAGCCTGCAGGAGACTCTGTTTGGCAGTACAGCTGGTTTTTATACAACCAAAACTTGCCTCCAAACCAGGAATTCAAAAATAAGCTCCTGCCTTGAGGCCACTGGGAGCAACATCCAAGTGGTTGGGAATCACTACCTTAGTGATACAATCCCTTTAGCGGCTTCTCCTTACTAGACTATTCCTGTTTGCTGACCATCTGCCCAAGCAACATACACTCATATCAATCTCCCAGAACTGAATTTAGGTTTTGGCCACTCCTACACAGGGCCGCTATCAGGGGGGCACAGGGGGTACTGCTGTACCGGGCCCGGGCCTGCAAGGGGGCCCGGCATGTGCGCATGCATAGCATGTATATGTAGATGTACTCGCTCCGCCCTCTACACGTCATCGCTTTTGCGCAAGCGTGCTAGGTGCCCAGGTGAGTCGCTTGGGGGCGGAAAAAGTTGGCTACGGAGGCCAGCGGAGTACCGGCTTGAAGAGGAGGAGGAGGCTCGGGGGTGGTGGCCGTTGCCGACATTGCCGTATCCCCGCGCTGACATGTCCTCCTCCGGCACAATGCCGCTGTTTCTTCTGCCTCTTCCTCTGCGGCAGTGGGGATCTTGTCGGCCGCTACAGGTAAAACCAAGACCAAAAAGAAGCACTTCGTGCAGCAGAAAGTAAAGGTGTTCCGGCCCAGCGACCTGCTCATCAGTGCGTTCATATGGGGAGTGAACCATTTGGTAAGAGCGGGAGTGTACTCAGGCAAACTCTTGCTCAAGTCATAGTCAAGTAGCCAAAGACCAATGGCACAGCAGAGATATGAGCAGTGTGCACTGCTGCCAACATTACCTACACTTCCTATGGGGCCCACAGCCATATAACCCCTTTAGAATAAGTATAGGCTAGGCTTAATTGGTATTTAGATAAAGGGGATGTAAACCCAAAGTTACAGTGTTGTCTGATGGAAAATAAAATAAATTTAAAGGGAATGTCAACCCAGAAAGAAAATCTAGTTCTAAGCAACTTTGCAATATACATTCATTGTGCGCGATGTCACTTCCGTTTGTTTCCTCGGCCTCCCTACCTCTCACCCCCTCAGGGTGAAAAGCCATAACATGTAAGGGGGGCCCTGGCTCCAATGTTTTTTTTAAAAATATTCTCTGGGGCCCCAATTTTTTTTAACATGTAAGGGGGGCCCTGGCACCAATGTTTTGTTTTTTTTAAAAAAATGTATGGGGGGCCCTGTCGCCAATTTTTTTTCCTTTAACTTATAGGGTACCCTGACCACCAATTTTTTTTGAAAAAATTTTTTTTATGGGGAACCCTGGAGCCACAGTTTCTTTTAACTTACAAGGGGGCCCTAACCATCAATAGCTTTTTATAACTTGTGTGTGGGGGGGGGTTTACCTTTTTTAGAGCTGATGCCTGTGTGGTCTTTTAACTGTGGTGTGGAGTGGGCGTGATCTGGGGTGGGTGGGGTTTATGGGGGAGTGGGCCCAGGGGGCCCTGAAAATTTTGTTATATGGGGCCCAGAGATTTCTAATGGCGGCCCTGCTCCTACATCATGCCACACCCTTACATTTCCATCTAGCATGCAGTCACACCCATTACTTCCAAGCCACACCCCTTACTCAGAGAGACTTAAACAATACAGGAAGTTAGACATGTCTGTATTCAGCATGGTGATGAACCTTGTCCTGTTGTTGCCCAAACTACAGATGGATGATGGAGGGCACACTGGCAACCATAAATCTGTAAAGCTAAAGGAAACACAGTAGTGTCTCATTATGGAGACTGGCAGCACTGAATACAGATAAAGTGATGCCAACAGCACAGAAATCTTTGTCATCTTTGCAAACCTCCCCCACCCCAAAAAAATCTGGACTGTACCACTTTAGTCAGCAGGACTGTGTGTTATTAGTAAGCCATCACACAAACATGTATAGCCACCCCCCCCACACACACACAAATACACACACACACATACACACACACACATACACACACACACACATACTTTGACTACAGAGTTAGGAAAACGCATAACTAGTAAATGGCATTTTAACAAACACCAACAATTTCCTCCCAATTGAGCTAATAAATTGCTTTATAGGAAAGGAAACAGTGTGTTTTGCAAAACAAGAAGGTCAAATGAATAATAATAAAAAAGATTACTCATCTAAAGAACCAGCAAAAATATTCCACTTTAACAAAACTCAACTATAAATGCACATGGGGTGGGGGGGGTTATTTGTTTAATTACTGATAGAATTTATGTTGGGAGAGTAGTGTGTGCAACATCATGTTTCCCTCCCATTGTTAGCAGCGGGTTTGGAGCTATGAGCCTATCACATGTATTTAGGTGCCAGTTATAATGTGAAGACCTATGTCTGAAAATAAATATTATAGTGAAAATATATAGATATAGATATATATAGATGTATATAGATAGATATATATATATATATAGGCTTATGCTTGGAATTGTGCAAGGTTGTGGCCCAATAGCCCCTGGGGCCAATACTAATATATAATAACGCACATTGAATCAATCTGTTTAAAATGAAACTTGCAATATAAACATAATCAGTGGCGTATTTGGGGCTGCTGCCTCAATGCCACACTCTGTTCTACTCCAGCTTTAACCTTTAGCAGCGGAGCAGGTCGGTGGGCACGATGCTAATGCATAGAGCACTATTGCACTCGCTTCACTAGCATTTCCAGAAATTTGGCTTTTAGGTTAAATGGATACTGTATTGGGAAAACATGTTGTTTTCAAAATGCATCAGTTAATAGTGCTGCTCCAGTAGACTTCAGCACTGAAACCTGTTTCTCAAAAGTGCAAATAATTTTTTTTTATTTAATTTTGAAATCCAACATGGGGCTAGACATTTTGTCAGTTTCCCAGCTGCCCCCAGTCATGTGACTTGTGCTCTGAAAAACTTCAGTCACTTCAATCTCCCCACACGTGACAAATATATGTGGGGTATCTCTGCCCCGAGTCAGTCACTAAGAAGAACGCAATCAACACAACAACCATTTCAGCAGCACACTCCGGAACCACCTTGAAGAACGACTTCCAGATAGGGTTGTCAGCTTTTCTGGCCTTCCTATATATTGTTCTTTTTTCACTAATAATAACATTGGGATCAACCAACATTTTTACCGGCCAGACCGGTAAAATACCGTCCAGGTGGCAACCCTACTTCCAGATCACCGGTAAAATCTGACAATCTTTATTTTCATTTGCACATCTGATTCACAAACATAGAGTCCGAGGTCGGACGCGTTTCGTGGCTACGCACTTCCTCAGAGACCAGAAGCAGCTCCCTAACACAAGACTACAGCTGCCTGGTAGATCTAAGAACAACACTCAATAGTAAAATCCAGGTCCCACTGCGACACATTCAGCTACGTTGAGAAGGAGAAACAACAGCCTGCCAGAAAGCAGTTCCATCCTAAAGTGCTGGCTCTTTCTGAAAGCACATGACCAGGCAAAATGACCAAAGATGGCTGCCTACACACCAATATTACAACCAAAAAAATATATATACGTTTTGGTTTATGAATGAAATTTTATATTGTAGAGTGAATTATTTGCAGTGTAAATATTGTAATTTAGAAATAAAAATTACACCTTAAAAATCATGACAGAATCCCTTTAAGCCTTTTCTGGAATTGGAATAATGCTTTTCTTGCCTTACACATTAACTGGACTGAGGTTTCTTTTGCTGCCTTCTGCATAACTATAAATGGTTGTGACTCTAAGGCTGGACACATTAGGCATGTTTTTTTTTTCTTCCAAAACTGAATTGATAATTCATTAGCTGCACAATTAAGGGAAATAAATTCAATGCACAAAAAAATGATGATTACACTTGTTACCATAATCATCCAAGGAACATTTCATATGTGTGTCATAATTAGGAATTATGGATATTATTATATAAGAATTATGGATATTATTATAATGAAGATACTATAGATGAAAATATTTTTACAAACAAAAGTACAAAAATTATTTTTTCATCTTTGAGCAACGGGCTATATAAAAACACAAAAGGGCCACTAGATGTCAGTATATAATCATTAGTTTGGATTACGCTGGTTAAAATGAGGCCGTGAAGAATGTAAAAGCAGTGCAAATATATACATATAGTACCCCCAAGCTTTCAGCATTTGTCTTCCATGATACAAAACACTTCGGCCTATATGATATAATAGGTCATCCAGTCCCTTCTAAAATGGAACTTTCCCGGGCACACAGCAGTGCCAATTATAATGTGGGGCTGTAAAGATTTTGTTGCCAATTAAATATAATGGCACATTTCAATGTGACAAGTAGTCACCAGGTCAGGATTAAGAGTAACAATGTGTCAGTTGCTATGGCAGCCTCTCTGCCCAAGTGTTTTATCCATATATTCTGGTATACAAGGTGCCCACACGGACTTATCCAGCTTATTTAGTCTCGACCAGTCTCTTACTCTTATGCATAAATAAATATCTGTTAGAAACATTTATGACAAATCCTGAAAAATGAAAGTACTTTTATTCAATAAAGACAAGATTCTGCTGCCCCCTACTGACCATCGTAGAGAACTTGGATTTGATCTTGCCATGTGTTTGGTACATCTGTACATTGGATTGGGATAAAGTAGCCCATGGGCAGGTCAATTGCACCCATATGGGCAGATAATATAAAGCCAGACATAGGGGAGAAGTGTGTATATATGCAGTGATGCACTAGCAGTGGATTAAGTTTACTATGCCGTCATCACACTCACAACAGAGCACAGAATGCAGTGGATTTTCAGCATAGAAACCTTTCATTTGCAGCTTGCTTTGTATAACTTAGCTTGAAGGGGCAGCAGTTATTGCCCTGATTATGGGTCAGAGGACACAACACAAAAAAACGAGAAACAAACAAAAAATATTTCTAACATTTTTAGTTGATGTGCCTTTGTACATACAGTTAATGCATTTCTAGATGCACTTCCCTATTGCCTATAGGCACCCCAAGTGATCGTATTTACTTACCCGACACCCCAGGCCGGTGCTCCTATCAGCAGAAAACTGCACCGGCCTGGGGGTTCTTCAATCGAGCATCACTGAGTAATCGGCTTCCTTCTTCTTTCTTCAAATTTCCCATGGCAGATGCATGTGCAGTAGAATGAAATAGCTGACTTCTTTGTTAAAGTTCGGCTTTTCTCTCTACTGTGCATGCACAGCCCTGGGAAGAAAAAAGAAGCCAGAAGACAATCGCTCCGTGGTGCCCAAAAATAAGAGGGAAATTGGTTGTACATTGGACAATGGAATGTTATAAACATCTGAGAGTAAAGGTGGCCATAGACGAACAGATAATAACATACAAAAACATTTTCATCGATATTCAGTGCATGTATGGTGGGAAAAGAGCTGACCGATATCGGCAGGAGACTTGTATATCGGTTGGCTCGGAAGGCACCCAAACATCAGCCATTGTTAGTGCTGAATCATAAGATACAGGTAGAATTCTATTGTTTCTACCTTTATACGATTCAGCTCTACACGTGTGTATTGAAACGAGCGATCTTTCTTGGAAAGATCTTTTCCAAGAAAGATTATGTTACGTCTATGGCCACCTTTAGATACCACCATGTCTAAGCATTGGTTCCCAAAGTGTAAAGGCCCTGTCTTAAGAGTATTTGATGTAAATGGAAACTCTAGGTGCAATCATGGGCTTCCTTCCCAGAATTCTTTCTGCATCGGTTCTACATGCAGGGCAAGGGAGAGCCCATTGTTTATCTGGATACACTTCTCTACAATTGATGAAAGCTGCAAAAGTGTCCAACCTGATCACCAATCTGAGGTGCAATATCATCATCCAAAAATGCAGTATTAGCAAAACCCCAATTTTACATTTTCCTGGAATAGACGCCATTTTTTTCACAGCCTTATACATTCAAGTGGTGTTTTTAATTTGTTCAGGATTTTAATTTTCCCCGAAGTTACTCCGTTTTGATGACAACCCCTGGGAAACACAACATTGGGGTCCTACTGTATATTATTTGTGTGTGCATATATCTATGTATATATTTTAATAAGGAATCCCTTGTTTAATTAAAACAACTCATACATTATTTAACTGAAATCAACACAATTCTTTGACAGCAGAACATGATAGAAGCGAGAGGAAAAATAATCATTCTTACCATATCCCAGTCTATGCTGCGGAAAAAGGTATGTGACTTAATATCAGAGAATCCAGTTTGAGGCTGGCACCCGAGTCTTTCTTTTGGATCCTTTAAATGCATTTAGAAAGGTTTGTTAGAATTGTTATAAACCTAGCATCTGCCCTTTAATTTAGCAAATAGAGCTGAAATCAGTGGGCAACCAGTGGCAAAGGCTATAATTACAAATGACAAAATAATTAAGTGTAATATGTACAAATATGACCAATCCTTTCTTTCTTCTGTGTGCATGAATCTGGACAGCTAGTCGGAATGCAGCCTTTTCCAATGTTCCCTCAAAAACTCTGCATGAAGTTCATTTTCTCCAACCGTCTCATTATTATTATGGGAATGAGTTTTAAAGGTCTGTGTTCTTACATTTATATAATGATAAAAGTTACCTTTCTGATTTAATTTGGATTCTGCCCAGGCGTGGGCAGGAGCAATTTATAACCACTGCAGGTCGAGCATATGTGTCTGCATATGGTTATTGGCTGCCTGCTCACCTGCATCTGTTGTGCTAGACTTCACTTTAAAGTAGGGATGCACCGAATCCATTATTTTGGATCCTTAGCGAAAGATTCGGCTGAATACCGAACCAAAGCCTAATTTGCATATGCAAATTAGGGGTGGGAAGGCGAAAATGTTTTTTACTTCCTTGTTTTGTGACAAATTTCCCTCCCCGTCCCTAATTTGCATATTTGGTTCAGCCAGGCAGAAGAATTTGTTCAAATCAAATCCTGCTGAAAAAGGCAGAATCCTGGCCAGCGACATTTTGTGCATACTGCTACTGAAAAATGCCTTACCCTTGAAACAAAACAGGGAGCGTTTGTCCATATATTGCAATATATTTAAGCTGGCCAACTACGTCAAAGTCATCCCATATCTGGCCAGTCCTACGCTCTATTTTCATCTGTCTTAAGTATATATATTTTTTTTAACAATTCGTTTATTGAAACAAACATACATTCAGTTATCACGACTGTAGTAGATACAATGTTTGTTCCTGTTAATATACATTACATGTAAGTAGTTCAGTTTTAACAATAAAACTTAAACAGATAACAATAACATGGTGTCTTTGTCGTTCTTCAGATTCTTGTCTTAGTCATGACTTTGCATCACTATTATTATGTTCCCTATGTTTTCCTCGTCATATTGAGTAACAAATATTACAATACAGTTCTATCCCGATACATCTGGTAAACCACAGTGCATCCACAGCAATACACAGAGTTGCCATAGGTTCTCAATTTAACACAGTATAAAGACATTGACCTTTACCCATCCCCCGTTTCCCACACATTATCGTCCCCTATGCATTGTAAGTGATAAACCCCTCAAAGTAGTAGTGAACCAATCGATAATCCCCTTACACTCGCACATCCCACTAGAATAACATGTATATATAAAGGATAGCATGAACTCAGCGTGAGCAGTCAGAGAGTCAAGGAGGATCTAGGTCAGGGTCCTCCTCAAGCCACAAGCCCCATATCTTATTAAATTTCTCAGGGCAACCCCTTTTCATGTATGCAAGTTTGTACAATGGTAGGGAGTGTTCCACCAATTGTTCCCAGTCGTTAACATTGGGGCCATCTTCAGACTTCCATTTAATTGCAATCGATTTTTTTGCATACATACAGAGTACAGATAGTAAGGTGCGATGCGCCCTCCTCGGGGACACGTCGTCCATCTGACTTAATAAAAGTACTCTGGGTTCTAACGGTACGAAAAGGTCGGTTTTAGCCACAATAAGCTGCACGACCGCCCTCCAAAATGATTTAATGACAGGGCAATCCCACACCATATGAAAAAAGTCCGCCGGGGAGTGTCGACATCTGGGGCACTCTGAGCTAATGGCCGGATTCATTTTATGCAGCCTTTGTGGGGTAAAGTAAACTCTATGTAGGTAGTTAATTTGTGTCATTCTGTCTTTACTACTGATTACTCCTTCGAAGATGGAACTCAGTGATTCTTCCCAGTGTTCCTGCGTGAGTTCAGGGATGTCCTGCTGCCACTTGGTCCACAATCTATTGAGAGGGGTACCCTTAACAGTCTGTAGTTGTGAATAAAAATATGATAGAGGCTTGCCTAACACCTGTTTATGTACCCCTACCTGTAAGCTATTTAGCGTGGTGTCTACCGTGTCCCCCTTAAACTGAGTCACAAACGCGTGTCTCAATTGCAAATATCTGAAAAGCATATTATTTGGCAAAGTATAAGTTTCTTTTAGGGCCTGAAAACCAATGAGTTTACCCTCCTCTGTGATATCTGATATATATTTTATGTTATATCTCGCCCAGAGCTGAGGGTCAGGGATCAACTCTAACTGCTTCAGATAGGGGTTACACCACAGCGGGGCAAAGCCGGAGCATTGAGAGTGTAGCTTAGGGTAATATTGATTAACCAAACGCCAGGCCTTAAGTGTCTCTTTCATCAGAAGGGAGACCGTAACATTATAAGTAGCACCCCGATAAGGTAGATTTTTTAGACCTTCAAAGGACCCTGCCAATTGAGCTTCAAGAAGTACAGACGCATTGGTGTCATCAGAGTTGGCCCAATTCCTCACAAATACCAACTGAGATGCCAAATAATAAAAGAAAAGGTTAGGGGCCGCCAAACCTCCCTGCTGAGTCGGGAGTTGTAAGGTGGTGAGAGCTAGTCTAGGGGTAGCATTATTCCAGTACATCATAAGTGCAAGGCTTTTGAGTTTAGAGAAGATCATATGAGGAATCATTATTGGGGATTGTCTAAAGATATAAGTTAATTTCGGTAGTATCACCATTTTAAAGAGGTTTATCCTACCGATTAAAGATAGAGGCAAAGTAGCCCATGCAGTTCTTTTCTGTTCCATATATCGTATTTGAGGCAGAATATTAAGTTCTATGTATTTATTTAGATCAGCATGGATCCAAATCCCCAAATATTTGAAGGTGGTCACCCAATTAAGTCCCAAAGTCCTCTGAGGATTATCCGGTGGAAGAGTATCTATAGGAAAGAGAACCGACTTGGACCAGTTTATCCTGAGTCCAGAATAATTAGTGTGATCATTTATAATGTTTAGAGCTTGCGTCAGTGCCAGGTGTGAGTTAGGCAGGTATAGTAAAGTATCATCAGCATACATTGAAATGACCTCAGTTAGGTTCCCAATCCTAAGCCCTTCAATGTCCCGGGAGGCCCTGATGCGACAGGCCATGGGCTCCATGGCCAGTGCAAACAAAAAAGGGGAAAGGGGGCAGCCCTGCCTGGTTCCTCTGAGGATTGGAAATGGGGTGGATAATTTGTTGTTTGTACGGATTTTCGCTACAGGCAGCTCATATATTGCTCTTATCCAGTTAATGTACGATGGGGGTATACCTACTCTGTTCAACGTGGCCCATAAATACTCCCACTCGACTGAGTCAAAAGCCTTTTCGTTATCCAAAGAGGCAACCAGTCTACCACCTGGATTATCGTGTGTAATAGAAATATTCGTGAACAATCTCCTAATGTTTATATCCGTGGAGCGACCAGGCATAAAACCTGTCTGGTCCGGAGAGATTAAGTGAGAGAGTAAGGGCGCTAGACGGGATGCTAGGACTTTGGCTAATATTTTTGCATCAGCATTAATGAGTGCTATGGGCCGGTACGAACTACATTCTAGCGGGTCCTTACCTGATTTTAATAGTAAAATTATTAAAGATTCTCTCATCGAGGTTGGCAATAGCGACCCTTTTTGTACCCCATTATACAAGTCTGTCAGGAGAGGTGCAAGTAACTTAACATGTTGCCTGTACCACTCCATTGGTAAACCATCGGCACCTGGAGTTTTCCCTGATGGGAATGAAGCTATCGCAGCCTCAACTTCCGATTGTGTGATATTCTCAGCCAGTGCTACAGAGAGGTGTGGTGCCAGTTTTGGGATATTTATGTCACGTAGATAGTCCCTTATTTCTCCCGGGGTAGTGCATATTTTGGGGCTGTACAAGTCAGAATAGAAACTCACAAACCTCTGATTTATTTCATCTAGTGAGGATACCACTGTGCCATCTAATAACCTTACTGCAGGGATAGCCATGCTAGTCGTCTCCTCCCTTGCTAGCATTGCCAGTATCTTCCCGTTTTTGTCCCCATGTTCAAAAATTGCCTTTCTGATAGAGTATATGCTTTTTAGTAAGCTCTACTTGGGCTAGTTTCAAGGCACTTTGACTAGCTTGCCAGCTCTGGAATGAATGGGTTGTGGGACATTTGATATATGCCTCTTCCTCCACCTGTGCTGCTATCGTCTTTTGGGCTATGTCCGCTTGCGCCAGTTTCGTTAAAGCTGCAATATTACAGATAAACTCCCCCCTGACATAGGCTTTGAGTGCATCCCACTTTACATGTAAGGGATGTCTTAAGTATATTGATAATCGGTGGAGATGAAAAGCCATATTTTGATTACTTTATATATCTTTTAATGATGCACATACTTTTTGATGCAGTAAGATTTTCAACGCTTTCCCATGCACTTACTAAATACATCAATAATTCAAAATAGCAACAAAGAAAACCCCCAAAAACTCAAGGTGAGTCAGTGGTTTTTCTTTCTCTCCCTGTTGCTATATGATTATATCCAAGACACCAGGTTTCAAGATAATACCTAACAGCAAGTAAGGTGGACTGACACTGTACCAGCTTTAATGCACCTAAAAAGAACATTCAGGAAAATGAGGATATGGTGTGGAAGGACTTAAGGCAAAAACAACCTTGTTTATTGAGTGGGACAGTTTTATTGCAACAAGAAAGGACTGTCCTATAGGTGTTCTTCAATCAGTGGTAATGCAAAACCTGTGTGTGTATTCGGGTGGTGCTTAATCTGTAAACCTTGCTGAAAACCTTGGTTTCAGTAATCCGTATATAGTAGAAAATCAGATGGTACACACTCTGGCAAATGTGCAAAAAAATTGTAGTCTATTGAGATCCACACACGACGTTTCAGAGGTACAACCTCCTTTTTCCTCCTGAGAGCACTTGAGAAAGGAGGTTGTACCTCCGAAATGTCGTGTGTGGGTCTCAATAAACTACAAGTTTTTTGCACATTTGCCAGAGTGTGTACCATCTGATTTTCTACTATATACTGTCCTATAGGTGTCTATACTGAATGCAGAACACCATACTCTACCTTATGATATTTATTTTAAGAGATCATTTATTATCAGGGTAGCTGATATATACTTATGTTCCCAACAAATCTATCATTTTGGAATGACATTGCCTTTAGATGGATTTTTGAATCTAAACGAATACATACCTTGTTTAAAAATCCCTTTAAGACATGGGAAGCTTTCACAGAGAGGAACCTTGGAATCCGAATTGGCTTTTCAAGAATAACTGGGTAAAGATGGAAAAATAGCAATTTAGCCGGTTGCAAAATCTGTTCTTTAAAAACCATCACAGTGGTATCATTGTGTAATTCAAATATATATATATATTCCTTCTTCTAAATCAAGCCTCTAGGAAATAGAAGATTGTGATGCAGGTAACAAATATTGGCTAAACCCCTGCTTTGCTATACATTTGTGCTTCTTGACTTTTCCCCGTTTACTTTCTATCTATTGCTTTTTTTCCGAGATTTGAATGAAAATCTGTGCTACTGAGAGGAACCAGCCTTGGCTGTAAGTGATGAATCCCTTCCCAGGAGACAGATCTCCCCACTGGTGTGAAGCTTCCTTCTGCATTAAGCTGCAAGGGGGTTAAAGGAGGTCCTTGTGATATTCATCCTTAGTTTGTAAAATGTATTGTTAGCCCGTGCCAATCAATACAATATCTTTAACTCACTGAGTAACATGCCTGTCTGATTAACCAGTTACACAAGTAACAGATTACTATCCAGTACAATGAAGTACAATAAAGAAGAAGGCAGCAAATCCATGACATATATTCACAACACAAAGCATTGTATTGCACAGAGCATGGATTGACTACTATTCCCATTACAGTTTTTTCTCCAAGCATCACCAAACATGACCAAAACATTAGAACAAAGCGTGACCAAAGCATGGCAACCACTAGGCACTTAATAAATTGCAGTTTCATTTTTAAGAGCGTGATCTGCTGTAATATTTATATACATATAAAACATACATACATACATACATACATACATACATACATACATACATACAAATAGTGACAAGACTGATCACAAACCTTGGAAAAGATAATCTTCTGTGTTCAAATCTGGATTGTCTGTAATTATGTCAAAAGGAGACCTCCCAGCCATCATCTCAAACATGAGCACCCCCAGAGCCCACCAATCCACACTGAACCCTGACAAAAAGAATGAAAATATATTCGCAAAATTAATATTTGTTTCAAATAAGTATCTGGTAAAAACCCATCTGAATGACTTCTGACTGCTGAAGACAATCACAAGAGGCTCACCACTATTAGATATTCCAGATCAGAGCTTATTTAATGCCTAATTCTCATTATATATAATATATATAAATTATAAAGTTTTATAATATATAGAGGGTTATTTTTTACCAAACAGAACATTTATTTAAACATGCAAGTTGAGGACGTAGCTTATAGGCCGAAATAGAACGGACTTTCCGTGTATATTTGCAATTAAAACATTGAGTGATTTTTTAATGTTCAAATTCAAAATTTTGCTACAATTGCATTTTTTTTAGCTTAAACACTTGAATTCGAATTATACTTTCGAAAAACCAGACTCAAGGTATTTGAGTTATTTTTCTCAATTTTATTCAATCAATTTTTCATATTCAGATTGTTTTTGAAGGGGTTGTTCACCTTTAAATTAACGTTTAGTATGATGTAGGGAGTGCTTCTCAGATCGTTTGCAACTGGTCTTTTTTTTTTTTTTGCGGATTTTGAATTATTGCGTTTTTGTTCAGCAGCTCTTCAGTTTGGCAGCTATCTGGTTGCTAGGGTCCAATATAACCTAGCAACCAAGCTGTGGTTTGAAAAAATAAACATGAATAGGATCAGAGAAGGGCCTAAATAGAAAGATAAGTAATAAAAACGTATTAAAAACAATAAAATTGTAGCCTCACTGGGCAATAGTTTTTGACTGCTAGGGTCAGTGAACCTGATTTGTAAGGTGGAAAGAATCAGACGAAGAAGGCAAATAACTATTTGACCATTTGAAAAGTTGCTAAGAGGCCATTCTATAACCCCAAGGTGAACCACTCCTTTAATCAATTTTTAAAAATTGAAAACATAATTATCTTGCTTACCATATTCTTCTCCCCGTAGTATCTCTGGAGCAATGTAATTTGGAGTGCCACAGAATGTACTAGTGGTGTCTCCTGGCCCTAGCCCCTCCTGTAAGAGAAAGAAAATCCTATAGTAAATTAAACACATTTTCTCCAACAGAACTCTAAAAATTCTACAGAAGACATTTTTATGATCATACATAAGAGCACCAAGAAGGCAAGAGATGGGCACCTTGCCCAGCATGCCTCAGTTCAAACAATGGATAAGAACTAGTGTCTCCAGCTAAAAAACAAGATCCCAGACAGCAATATCAAATGCTGAGCCAACATCTCCTGCTACTGTCAATTTATGTAAAAATGAACACAACAGACAAATACAAATGAGGGCAACCTCATTATTCTTATGGGGAAAATATATCAGATTCACATCATTTCTGTAACTTCAATAGCCTCACTTTATAAACATGTATACACTTTCAATTGCAATCATAATGCAAATTCCAGGAACAATACAGACCCTGTGGAAGAAACATTCGTCCACATCCTAAGTATATAGTGTTCTCTGGTGAATTAGGCTGCATGCAGTTGGACAAATGTTTGGCCTCCTTACCTTACACATGCCATAATCTGTTAGCTTGATATGACCTTCAGCATCTAGAAGAACATTGTCTAACTTTAGATCCCTGTAGATGATTCCCCTTTCATGCAGGAAATTCAAAGCAATACAGATCTCAGCAGCATAAAACCTTAAAAAAGGAAATCCATATTACTATTAAAGCAATGGTTATAAACTGTACACACACAGTGCAAGGACCAATAATGCCATCTAGTTTGTAAAAAATACATAAATACTTAAATTTTGTACTTTGTTACTGGCAGCATATGTCCTACTTTTTATGAGATATGATATATTTTATATGATTTTATTCCATGGTTCTGAAAAGAGACATAAATTACATTTGATCCCAATCTATCTTCCTGTGTAAGGGGCAGGGCACACAGGCAGATTCAGGGAGATTATTCGCCCGGCGACAAATCTCCTCTTCTACTGGGCGACTAATCTCCCTGAACTGCGATTTACATTTTAATCAGCGGGATGGCAACTTTGTGCGACTTCGGAAAAAGAATCGCGACAAGTGCCATCACGCCGTTGATTTACATTTTAGCTGGTGGGAAAACAGTTCAGGGAGATTAGTCGCCCCGTAGAAGAGGAGATTTGTGGCCGGCAACTAATCTCCCTGAATCTGCCTGTGTGCCCTGACCCTAAGAACTAAAACCATTGTATACTTGAAATACAATAGAATGCATGTGCATAGTGGAGCAAATTTTGACCACATCCACAACAAGTTCACCCAGGCAGGACCACAATCTTTCTGAGGCTGGTGGAAATCAAGGTGCATTTTTTATGGGGTTGTTCACCTTTGAGTTAACTTTTAATATTATGTAGAGAGTGATATTCTAAGACTGTGCTGTCCAACTTCTGTGGTACAGAGGGTCGGAAATTTTCTGGTCTACATGCTGGAATGCGGATAATGGAAGCCAGTGTTAGCCACTCCCTGTTTTAGTCCACACCCACTTTAAACCACAAGACCAAGTCCACATTACTAGCACACCAAAAAACCAAATGGTTGGTGCTCACTGCAGGAATATCATTCATATGTGAAGTTAAGTCATATTAAGACATACCCTTAAATCCATATACCTCCTCCTCCACTGTGGATAACACAGTACCCCAACACATGATTAAACACCTTAAGGGCCCCTATTAATAACTTTCAAATGCTAACAAACCCCCAGAACAAATACCAGGCTTATGTTCCACAGGCAGAGCAGGGCACACACAGAGAACATAGAGAAGGCAGAGTATGGCACATACTGGCAGAGAATGGCACACCCAAGGACAATAGGGCAGGCAGTATGGAAAGCATTTTAGGACATCATCAGGAGAACACACACTCCTGCATGCTCTCTCCTAAAGAAGTATGCAGACTCTTCTCTTATTATACTCACTTATCCGAAGAAACTGCAGTCACACCACGGTGCTGCCCACATTATTTGCAATCTCCTCCCTCGTGGCTCATTCCTCAGCCCTCCCTCCTTTGTACTCAGACATCCCTCCTTTGTACTCAGACCTCCCTCCTCAGTCCTCAGACCTCCCTCCTCAGTCCTCAGACTTCCCTCCTCAGTCCTCAGACTTCCCTCCTCAGTCCTCATTACAAAAGCCCTCTGTACTCAGCCCTCCCTCCTCAGCTCTCAGCCCTCCCTCCTCAGCCCTCTTGTAAGCCAGGCTGATAGCTTTACAGATCCCCATTTGAAAGCTGGAAGAGTCAGAAGAAGAAGGCAAATAACTAAAAAAAGATAAATATATAATGAAGACCAATTAAAAAGTTGCAGTAGGAACTGACCATACTATAACATACCGAAAGTTAACTTAAAGGTGAACCACCACTTTAAACATAACTGGTAAAATTGGACAAGAGAAACCCAATATACAATATATTTGTAATATACACTCTGGAGCTCTGTTATCTGTATAATTGCAATAGGTTTGTAGCTTTGTGCCCTATCAGGGAGGTGGGAAGTGGGTCCAAGACAATTATACATTTTATTAGGGATGGGGATATTTCTATTAATATAAGTGATATAAAATGTCAAATCCATTCCAGCATGTTCCTTTCTTTAAAACGATTTAGTTATCACACACATACCTGGCGTGCTCCTCCGGAAGTTTTCTTTGTCGTTGCATATGAAACATGAGGTCACCTCCATTCACATATTCTATAACCAAAAACAGCCTTAAAGTAGAAGAAAAAAAAAAAAGCATTTACCGGTGTGTCTCACTCACATGTAATACAGCTTTAGTGGGAAATGTCACAGCTTTCCATTTTTAAATATATTCATTCTCTCTTCATGCCGGTGTCAGAGTCAGATTTGGATTGACAGAAAGACAGCTCAAATGCATAGTTTAGTCAAAGGGAGAACAAACCAATGGTGTATTAGAACTGTCATTCAAAACTCTGGCTCCTGCATGAATGAGCGAGGCTACTGAGATGGGGAGAGTGGAGATGACCATGATTATTTCAGAAACGGTACCAGATTTTTAAATTATGCTTCAAAAGTTTTTTTTTATTTTGTGAGATGAAGCCTATATTAAATTTTCATGAGAGTTCTCCTTGTCAAAAGTTGTTTTGACATTGTTGAATCAAGACATCTTTGAAGGTGTCGCGAGATAAACTAGAAAGTTAGTTCCCATTATACAGTAGCTGAAATTGAAAAGGACATATGTGCTAGTTCAACTTTTACACAAGTAAATCGTACCTATCCTTAAAAAAGCTTCATGGAACAAGAATGGGCACAACGAATACAGGCATAACTTCTCCATCACGTCCAACTGTTGTGTTGTTTTTAAACCGCTACTTATCCCTGAATACATCTTAGTAAAACAATAGCTAGCAGCAGGTATAATAAAAGTGCTTACCGGCTCGGCGTCTGAAAGCAGGAGTGAAGGCCTACTAAAAATGGGTTACTGGATGCTTGTTCAAATACATGCTTCTCTGTCTGCACCCAATCTATGTCCTAAAAACAATGGCAGTTGTATTAAGAACAGGTTAACTGTGTTATATATCTATATATATATATATATATATATATATATATATATATATATATATATATATATATATATATATATATATATATATATATATATATATATATATATATATATATATATATATATATATATATATATATATATTGAAGGCAACACTACATTCAGACAGAGAGGGTAACACAAGCATGTAGGAGTTTTTAACACAATCATCGTTTGGAAGAACATGGTCACAGAAGCTTTTAGGCTAGGGCCAAATGGGGCAGAAATCAGCCTGTTGAAATTCGATTTCAGCCCCCAACCTCTAGCAGAATCCTCTTCTGTGTCTGTTCCAGAGTGTAAAAGAAAACGGATCCGCACACACACCGATTAGTGCAGTTGGGGATTATCCCCTTTTATTCAGCCACCAAACATCAATGTTTCGGGGGGAACACCCACCCTTCCAGAGTGAACACACTGAGCGGATTTTGAAGAAATGTGAGACTTTGCATTTTAAGCCAAAATCTGCAGAGTGTGTTTGCGCTTTCAGACGAAACACAGAGGAGGATTCTGCTAGTGATTTTGGATTTCAGCAGGCTGATTTCTGCCCTGTTTGACCCTAGCCTTAGAGTGCATTCTCCTTATTTGCAATCAGTGCCAGGGAGCGAGGAAGCAAAAGTGAAGTGAAGATGGCGGCTGCCCACTCCACTGAGTGTAGAGCCATTTTGGGGAGCAAGTTTGCAGTGGCTAGGGAGGTGGGACTGTGGCCCTATGTTGACTGAGTTTAGTTCTCCTTTAAAGGAGTATGAAAGGCTAAAAATAAGTAAGCTTAGGAAGTGATGTCAACCCAAGCTAATATGGCAGTTGCTATCCTAGCCAAACAGTGAGAGATTCTAGAGCATTTTACTCAGGTATGGTAAAGCATTTTGCAGAATAAATGTAGTTTAATACCTTGCACTATTGTGGCTAATCTATTGGTTTATTAATCCTAAAGCATGATTCTAAAATAATACATTCAATCTCAGGATTCCTGAAACAAACAAAATTCCCATGTTTTTTATGGTCTGCGTTTAGAACCACAGAACTGGTTTTGCGTAAAAAGGTTTCTCTAGCTCAGATTTTATTTCACAACGAATACATATTTTACACATCTATGTGGTTTTCAGATTCAGGTTTAAGAAAAATGCAGTTATTGTTACAAATATCTGTAAATATAATATTTGTTAAAGTAAGCATATATCGGAGCAATCATATTAACATGGTATTCATACTGATTTTTGAGACATTTCTGGAGGACCCAACAAGTACAAATAAAATAAAAGTATTTTAATGGTAGCCCTGACTAGAATATTGTTTTATTATGTCCTACGTGACACATGTCCATATGTAAGAAATAGTGTGCATAAAAGCAGGCAGCTAGTGGAATTAATGAGATAGAAGAAAAGGACATAAGATAAATTGCTGTAATTAATGAAACACTAAGCACACATTATGTCATCTGGCTGGAAGACTAGGGATTGCCTGGACAGTTTTGATGCCTGTAATGTAGATTAGCCACTTATCACATTGTCAGACACTCGCTGCAGCTTATTAAGATTAAGTTCGTTCCCATAATGACAAACTGTAATTCACACAGGTTCTTTACACAATGCATGCTCTTCTAATGGCAAACAGTACACTCAAAAATCTATAAAAGGCTCTTCAGCAAGAGCAAGTAAATGGGTGCCATTAAAGAGCAGTGACAAAACCATAAAAAGAGAGATATCTTTGTATCACACCAGGGCTCGCACGTACCTCGTCATCGTGTACAAGCTCTTTCTTCACTACTTTCATAGCATAAGTCTGGTCGTTCTTTTTTAAGCGCACCAGAAGTACTTTGGCATAGCTTCCCCTTCCAATCACCCTTATAAGTTCGAAGTCTTGAAGTCCTAATTCTTGGGAGATTTTGATCCCGTCCAATCCATCAATGACCGGCTTAAGATCCTAAAACAATGATAAAGAAATTGCAGCATGTTGGAAAGTGGTTGATGCTTGTGGGTATTGTTTTGCAGCTCTGCCATATGTAGATTCAGCTAACCAATCAAACTGGGCACATATGGACAGATACATCTAACCAGAAGCCCGTTTCTGTCTATGCAACAAAGCAAGGAGACTTCCAGTCAGGACCTGCACAAAATTGAGACAATTATTTCGAACTGTCGGCAAAACAGCAGAAATAATATTACAAAGCAAGTTATTAGTCAAAGAGAGTACATGGCTGCACGGTTAGATCTGTTTTCAAGACCAGATGTGTGTTAATTGCATGACCGCCCCCCAATGTTTCATTTCTATTATTTTTTTCCATAATTACGTAGATAGGTAAGAGGGCTGGCTAACTAAGCACAGAGCGTTCCTCATATGCTTACAGATATCTATCCACATACTTGGGGGCTGTCAAGCATTTATTGCAATATTTACGATCAACATCAATAGAGCAGCTTCCACTAGCAGGAATCCGCAGTCTTTTTTTTTTTTTTTTTTATAATATCCAGTATTACAGAAATTTCTATCAAAGAACACAGTATGATGATGTCATACAGGCGCAGATCGAAAAAAAGATGCCCAGTTTACCCATTAAGAAATGCCCTCGAATAATAGTCTATTCCTCCGATTGATTGGGGAAATTAACACTCAGACTACTTGTTTCTTTACAGATAAAACCAGATCCTAAAAATTGTAGTGGAAATCTGGGGGAGGGTGTTATAAGACCCTATAGTATAGGATTGTGCATTGGAAAAAATAATTACTTTGTTAGCTATACAGTAAAACAAACAGATGCAGATATTCTGCACAGAGAGCTCTGATATTCTGCATAAAGGTTTAACCGCAGAATTTGACATTTTGGTTACACGAAAGATGTTTTTGAAACATTTTGTGCTCTCTCACTTTAGGGACATTTTCTGAAGGGAAACCTTTAGTTTACCTAGTCTCCAGCTTTCAAATGGGGGTCACTGACCCCAAACAGATGCTTTGTAAAAGCTACACATTTATTGCTATTGCTACTTTTTATTAATTGTCTTTCTATTTAGGCCCTCTTCTATTCATATTCCAGCCTCTTATGCAACTCAATGGTTGCTAGGGTAATTTGGAGCCTAGAAAGCCGATTGCTAAAATTGCAAACTGGAGAGCTGCTGAATACAAAGCTAAAAAACTAAAACAAAAAGCAAAAAATTGCAAATTGTCTCAGAATATTATACTCTACCTCATACTAAAAGTGAATCTAAAGGCGAACTCCTCTTCCAATAGCAGGAGAGCTTCCATATTGCTTCTACTGCCCATTAACAATAAAATAAAAATACAAAGACCTGAGCAGTTAGCAATGTATGAATCATCAATGCTTGTATGGACCTAACAAGCCCTATTGGGTATCACAGCCAGCCATTAGGCCTCACCTATTGGAAAAACCCCACCAAAACACAAGTGTTTGCAAAAATAACTAATTTATATCATTATATGAGCATATGTAATGCAATCCCTGGGCACTCTTCAGTGAGTCAGTTTGCGCCTACGTAAACCACACAAGTTGTCTCACCCTTCTGACTCATACCAACAAGTGAGAATCCAATAGATGGAAAGATATCTACTATGCACATTTTATGTATTATTCCTGATTTTTAGTGTTTTATTGTACATGCCATATAAGAGGTATATTTTAGTGATGGATTGTATATTAAGGATATCACCTTAGCCCGCCCTCCTCTGCACAAAAATGTACAAAAGTGTTACACATATTATGAGGGAGGAGCTATGGGGCTATGGAGCGTGGCAACATCTCTGCTTTTTGGAATGAAATGATGTTTTATTGTATAATGTGCACCAAATAAAGTGTGGAACAGCTATGCGTTTAATTATGTTGTAACACTGCGGACAACTATATTCTATAACATTTATAGATACTGCTATGTGAAGAGATGATTTTTTTTAAAGTAGCATGATAATGTTCACTAACATTTGTACATATAGGAGTAAAAGGAATATATAGGAACACATACTCCATTAATAAGATGGGTCTCTATTTAATTATTTCCCCTATTTATTTAGGGTGAAATATATAATACTGCCATCATGTCTTTATATTAGAGATGCAGAGAATCTTTCGTGAAGGATTCAGCCGAATCCAAAATAATGGATTCTGTGCATCCCTACTTTAAATACAGGGGCAATTCAGGTCGATGCCAACACCCGCACTTACATTTTTCGTGTTGGCTGATTGCTAGTGC
The DNA here is from genome assembly GCF_017654675.1 of Xenopus laevis. NCBI lineage: Eukaryota > Metazoa > Chordata > Amphibia > Anura > Pipidae > Xenopus > Xenopus laevis. The sequence continues at coordinate 95,074,496 of NC_054383.1, forward strand.
AGAGAGAGCAGCAATGTTACTAAAAAAGCAGAAATTCTGATTTAATCAGAATTTCAGCTCTTTAGGTTACCAAGAATGGCTTTTTGCTGTGTCCCTGGTAACTTGTGGACTCACCTCATTGCAGCCGCGACCCCTGCTTATATGAACAGTATTACCATAAAGCACCTGGTCAGAAACCACCATTAAAGCTCATTTACATACTGTAAAAAGTGGCCTTTGGTGGGCATAAATGTCATAAACAAGAAGGTAATTGCTTGCACAGCTATGAAATCATTTATTAGTTTTGAGACTAGGGGGGGGGGCATTTACCAATTTTGGGAATACCTGTTTATCAGTCTTATAAAAGGCTCCAAATATGATAAACATGGTACACTGAATTGGGAGTCCCCTCCGGATCACCAGAGGCTCTGTTTAAAGCATCGCTCCAAGATGATGTGACTTTGCTTCTAGAAATGTGTATTGTCTGACAGTGAAATTGTCTCTCTCTTTTCTATCAACAACCAGGAGCCGTATCTCTCCTGCAAAAGGAATTTATCATCCAAACCCAATTTGTGCTGAAATAACCTAAACAATAAAGTCATTTAAATAAAGGAAGGGAGGTCATTACTTAGGTATAAAATCTTTCAATGTCCTGTAAATTCAGCCGATACAAATGTTGCTATCTTTAGACTCTCACCTCAGATCCATCTTTACGATTCTCATGTTTTCTTGGAGGGATAATTGAAACTAGGAAAGAAAAAGAAAAATTGAATAAATTTGCTTTCATAATACAGACTGGTACTATTATAGAGCCAAATGTAACAATTTTGCCAGTTTTGACTTAAGGTCAAACGTGAAAACCTGATTTTTTTTTTTCCTGGGAACACATTTAGGGTAATGTCCCACAGGGAGATTTTGTTGCCTGAGATAAACTGGGCTACAAATCTCCTGAAAATGCTTCTTCACCAGCAGTAATTAAAATTGCCGGTGGTAAAACCTTCATGACGCAAAGTGAAAGTTACCTGTGAAGAAACATTTTCTGAGATTTGTTGACCGCAGTAGCTTCAATTTCTCGTGGGTGACAAAATCTCCCCGTCGGACATTGCTCTTTGATATAAAGTGTAAGGTTATTTGCCTTATGTGGTATATTTCAGTGTGCTCCACCTCATGGTACACACACAAGGACAGAGCTGGACGCTGAATACAGTGTTGGCCTCCACCCTTGCAAGCACAGGCCCAAAGATAACCAAAATGCAAACACAGTGCATACCCACCCCAAGTTAAGACACTTGTAGGCACAAAACCATAAACCCATAGCACAAGCAATGTTATACAGTTAAATTGGGTTTAAAAAACAGACAATGGTCCATCAAGTTCAACTCCTTCATGTTATACCCCAGCATCACTACAATTATGTGTGTGTTTTTACAAAGAGAGTAATAAAGTTAAACATTCACTTATATGCCCAAAACTAAATGTAGCCTGGAAGGTTACTGTAACCCTGGATATTTTGTCCGTCCAAGGTTCTGATCATCATGGTGCTTTCCTAAAAGGAGAACTAAACCATAAAAATTAATATGGCGGCAAATACAATATTTTATAGAATAAACTTATTGCGCCAGCCTAAAGTTTCAGCTTGTCAATAGCAGCAATGATCCAGGACTTCAAACTTGTCACAAGGGGTCACCATCTTGGAAAGTGTCTGCGACACTCACATGCTCAGTGGGCTCTGAGCAGCTGTTGAGAAGCTAAGCTTAGGGGTCGTCATCCCCTAAAATGATGTTGACCTGTAATATAAGCTGATGTTTTATTAAATTCTTATGCTAATTGCACTGGTTTCTGTGCTGCCATGTAGTAATTATCTGTATTAATTACTAATCAGCCTTATATTGTGACATTTATATTCTATGTGTACTGTATATTTTGAGTCGGTCCCTAAGCTCAGTAAGTGACAGCAACACAGAGCATGTGCAGTGAATCAGCAGAAAATAAGATGGGGAGCTACCGGGGCATCTTTGGAGATACAGATGTGTGTTTGCTTTGGGCTGGTATAGAAGCCCAAATCATAATGTACAATATTTTTAGCCTACTTCTTTAGTTAGGCTTTAGTTCTCCTTTAAGAACACCCCCTTTTCTACAATCATCTCCCATTCACATGAATGGAATTGCACTACCAACAGCAGATACTGCCGCTGTCACGTAAAGATAACTCTTGAAAGCCAAAGCCAAGTGATCACCACCTGACAGCCATAGGCAGAACATTTCCCATTTATTTGAATGGCCAATTACTGCAGACCGAGAAAACAGAGCATGTGGAATGGGAATTTTATTTATAGATCTAGTGAAGGAAGAGCAACATCAAAAAGTTACTGTTGCTTATTATTCCAAATAACATGCTGCTGATCTATGCCATCACTTGTTATATTTGCCGACAGCAGGGATTTCAATAACGGGCATGCTTCCTCAGACTATCATGCCTCTGTACAAACAAATGCTCCACCTAATACTATGGTGCTCAAAACATTTGAGGTTTTTTTTTCCAAAATGGGAACTACATTATAAACAAGTAACAGAGCATTTGCTGACAGTACCTATAGCAAGTTCATGAATTTTTAATATTAAAGGAGAAGGTGCACTTGGGGGTATTGACTTACCTGAAACCCCGGGCTGGTGCTACTATCAGCAGAAAACTGCACCGGCCGGGGTTATACCAGTGAGCACCACGTAGCGATCCTCTTCCATCTTCCTCTTTCTTCGCAGGGCAGCACATGCCAACTAAAAAGTCGGCTATTTCGCTCAACTGCACATGCGTCTGCCCCCGAAAATTTGAAGAAAGAAGAAGCCGGAAGAGAAGTTGTCCGTGGTGCTCACTGGAATATCCCCAGGCCGGGACAGTTTTCCGATGATAGGAGCACCGGCCCAGGGTTTCAGGTAAGTCAATACAATCACTTGGGGGTGCCTAACATTTGGCACCCCAAGTGCAAGATGACTTTCCTTCTCCTTTAAGGGGAACATCTATGGCTTCTTTTTTGGTATCTAATTAAGTATTGGAACAGATGAACGTTGTCTGATTGGAGTTCACAAGTTTTTTATACTGCACATCAGTTGTTACAGCAGTGCAGAGCAAACAGTTGTGCAACAAGTTCTCAGTTCCCAAATGATCATTCTGCAAAATTCAGCCCTGAAAATAAGCATGTGGAAGGCAGATGAAGTCTCTGGCATTGTATGTTCTGTTGCACCTTGTAGATTTTGTATCCATGCAATCAACCTACTTTCATCAATTTCTTCAGAGGGAGGATCAACTTCGTCGCTTTTGTCATCTACTTGCGGATCCTGGAAAGGCATGACCAAATCCTGTTATAAACATACACAAGCTGGGGGTTAAATTTCCAGACAATCATGAGATTCTCCTACTCCCTAAATCGAGTGCTTTAAAGCGAGAAGTAATTGTGCGTGTAGCAGTGTGACAGTCTGCCCCTATCAATGAAAAGCACAAAACATATCTTTCAATCTTTTCGGAGAGGGAGATATAACCAGAGTTGTGCGTGCCCTGCATCCTAAACACCTTTTTGTCCGTTAAGAGGACTCATCAAGATGCTTGGTACACAGATTACTGATAAAGCCCATCTTAATTAATATGCACTTTTAACCCTTCAGAACCAGAGGGTAGGAAAGCTATTGAGCAGGACAAAGTCAGCTGGTTTGGAATACTGCCAAACTGGTATATTTAGTATGATGGCTGTAATGTTGTGCTCACGGTGAACAGTAATGTCCACGTAAATACAGCAGTGTGCAGCACTAATGGTAACTGACCTACAATTTAGTCAGCAAATAAGACATTTAACACTTGCATGCTCTCTTGGTGTAAGATAAACAGGAGTCAGATAAACCCTAGAGACAATGCTGTCCATATACTATGAGGTCCCTGCCCAGAAAAGCTTACTATTTATCTACGTTCAGGAGTGTGTTAGCTTGATACTAGATTATCGTATTCTTCTGTCTCCTTAAAGGGGTTGTTCACCTTTTGATTAACTTTAGCATGTGACTTTTTTTGTAGCAAAATATATTAGAGCAGGGGCACTGAAGTGAATGGACGTTTTTTCACTGCAGATTTTTGATGCAGTTTCACAGAAAAATCTGCCGATTGCGAAATATGGTCCTTTGCCATGAATCTATGCATGGCGAAAAAATTTGCTTATCACTAATTATAAAAATTTCCAAACCAGCAAAAGGACATTTAATTAGTAATTAATAAGTCAATGCTTTATAATTAGGGCATTGTATGAGAAACACTTATTTGTAATATATTAAAGAAAAATGCTTGCACAACTGTACGAGTGTAACAACTTTATTCATTTATGTTATCTACCCCCCCCCCAAATAAAGTATTAGGATGAATAAAAACTAGCATCCCTCCAGAAGTCTAGGATTGTTACAATGCTGGAAAATGAAACTCAGCAATGATTGGTGGAAGTTTCTTTTACTTGCATCAAAAAATAACAGATAGGAAAATGCTTAAAAAAACGTTAACCAGTGTATGGTAGGGTTCTTTGATTGCAAGCTCTAAAGTAAATGACAAGCAATCTCTGTAAAATAGAAAAACACTGGCACTCAAGGAAACTTCAATGCAGGGTTACCCCCTTGCTGGTTTATTAAGGGGTAACCCTGCATTGAAGTTTCCTTGAGTGCCAATGTTTTTCTATTTTGAGGATTCACTGGAGGATGCCGTACTCCTAACACTGTGCACCAGGTGTTCTCATTATAATAAGTTTCAGGAGTGTGCTCTGCCTCACCTTCCTTCACTTAAGCAATCTCTGTAAAGCACTGTGCTCCCTATGGTTCAGGTTAGTACAGCAGGGTAATGTCAGAGACTGAGAGGGAGCTGGGCAGTGAGCAAATACATGCTATAACTTTGATTGGCTATTGGGACCCCATCTGCACAGTGCATCCACTTGATGATTGATGTAACACCCTTTGATTGAATGATTTAGAACAGGAGTGACCAATCTTTACTAATATGAGCAGGGTCGGACTGGGAGGCCCGGGGTCCACAAGAGCAGGGGACCCACTGGGTTTTTCCCGGTGTCCCGTTGGCCCAGTCCGAACCTAAATGTGAGGTCTGCTTTTAGTAATGTTGTCCCATTATGATCTACATCAATAAAAGCATTGTTAGCATTCTGTTCCATGGAAAATATTACTTAAATAGTATATTGATTTATGAGAGAATTTATATTGCTTTATTTAACAAAACTATTTCTTTTGTAACCTTAATATAATAAATATCTGAATGAAAAGCATGAAATAGGAGGGTGATTTAGACAAGCTGTTTGTTAACAGTCTCTTGAGATCTACTGATAGATCTACCTTTTGGGCACCCCTGATTTAGAATGTACTGACTGCACTGAACAGATCATTTAAACCTATGTCCAGATATGTTAAAATTAAAAGTGGCCAGAAAAAGCACAATTAAGCATTTTCCTAACCAAAATCTTCTCCATATGAGCATTCATGGCACTTAAAACATACAAGAGGCGGCAATGGGAGTGTGACATGGCCCTAAGTGTAGGACTACAGGCGTCATGTCAGATGCGACAGAAATAAGGTAAGTAATAGCATTGTCTGATGGTGTCACAGCGTTGATCCACTGCGTCTGCATCTGACAGTCGTGTCGCGTCGGATCAACGCTGCAACACCATCCGACATTTCCATTTCTTATTTCTGTCGCATCCAACGTGACGCCTGCGTTTTTGCACAGCGCGTCAGATCACGTGAAAATCGTCCATGTAGTCCTACCCTAAAACCACAGTGACAGTCTCATAGTCACTAATGGACTGAAGCAGAATATAAGGTTTCATTTGTTGTATCCAGTTAGAAAACTTTGCAAAAAAATCAACCTATTGTGACCATTTAAAACTTGGGGTGGGGCATAAAGCAACAAGAAAAGGTAACATCACTAATTGCTTCCACTTCCCACAATTAATTAAGAGTACCAGCCATGCATCTAAGAATGTATGTTACTCAAATAGCCGTGGATTACAATAGAAAGATATTTGTAAAAATCAATATCCTATTTAAAAGATGATGCGCACTGTACTAGCAAGATGCTCTAAATATATATTCCATTACAACAACTGAACTAAAATGACTTTAGATCGATCTACTTATTATAAACACCGGCTTTAAAAAGGGAGTGCTAAATAGCTGATATTTTTAAACAGTTTTCTGCTGCCCTTATGATGACAATAAGGTCTGTATCCCAGCACTTGCCTAAAAGTGTGTCTGTGACCCACCATATGTTTTTGGCCATTGTTGTTAAGACCGCTGTTTGCTATAAATTAATGTAAAATGCTGCATAACTTTATTACTCACCTAAAGGGGTGGTTCACCTTTAAGTTAACTTTTTGTATGCTATAGAATGCCCTATTCCTGGCAATGTTTTTTTTTTAAATTTTTTTATTATTATTTCCATTCTTCTGCCTCATTCCAGCTTTTAACTGGCCCCAGCAGCCACAAACTATCTGTAAGTCTACAATTGTATTGTAAATGTTCCTTTTTTTACATATGTTTCTCTGCAGGCCCTCTCCTATTCATATTCACGTAACTCATTCAAATAACTGCCTAGGATAAATAAGACCCTAGCAGCCTTATAGCTGTTGAATTAGCAAACTAAGGAGCTGCCAAACAAAAACCCAAATGAGAAATCATAAAAAATAAACAAAGACCAACTGCAAATTGTCTCAGCATATCAGTGTCTACATCATACTAAAAGTAAATTTAAAGGTGAACTACTCACTTAAAACATTTAACGTACTCAACTCTCTCTTTTAAGGGGTGGTTCACTTTATTTCCACATTTTGTAGTATGTACCAGCATCTCTGCTTCACGTTGAGTTTAGGAAAGGACTGTGCGCTTATTAAAGGAACAGTAACACCAAAAACAAATGACAAATATGTTTTAAAGGGGTTTCTCTTTAAAGGAGAACTAAACCCCCTGTACCAAAAGCCCCCTAAACGGCCTGCCATTGCCCCCCTCCCGCCCCGCGCATTAGTAAAAAAACTGACCCTAAAATGCAGAGTAGCGCAGCGGAGCTCCAGTGCACCAACTTCCGCAGCTAAATTTTCTTTCGGGGCTCTATGTTGACACGAGGCCTGCAAGAGCGTGCGCAGTTGGGCCAAGTCATGAATCGGCTTTAACTGTGCATGCTCAAATTGTCGTTGACCCTTGAAAGAATACAAAGCGGCAAAAGATGGTGCCAGGGAGCTCCGCTGCTCTGCATTTTAGGGTCAGATTTTTTTTTTTTAAGGGTTGCTTTTTTTACTAATGCACAGTGCGGGGAGGGAGAGGGGGGCAATGGCAGGCAGTTTAGGGGGGCTTTTGGCATGGGGGTTTAGTTCTCCTTTAAAGACTTTAAAGAGAAACCCCTTTAAAACTTATTTGTCATAAAAATGTGCAGCTATAGCAAGTTGAGAAAAATCAGGAGACTTCTCATAATCAGCCTGAGAGACAGTGTGAAACTATAGGGACAAATAAAGAACAACATTTTAGAAGACTGCCACCCATGAAGATTTGACCTAGAATGGAGTCCTTAAAGTAGTGTGTGCTTTCTTTTAAATATATGAAATATTGGAGTATGCACTAAAATCAGTTTATTTCAACTTACCATATGCTTTTTACAGGTCAGCGGGACTAATATATGACAGCGTTTATGGACAAGCAGTTTGCAGTTGATACACTTGTAGCCTTGCCTTCCAAGACCCCATATCCTTTCACTGCACTGGCCACAGTAGGCTTTCTGAAAATACATCATATAATACCATTATATTTCGGATACTCCATTCTGATATCTAAAGGTTATTTTGTTGCTTAGATGTTAACATAAAGGGTTTTTACAAGAATCTGAGTGGGGAAATGATAAGCCAATCCACAATTAACAGCGTAAAATGAAAATGTCAATTGTGAAACGTTAGATGTTGTAGAAGAGAAAAGTGGAATAGAAAATGCCCCTTGGCAGCTCTTTCATAGCTGGCACAACAATCAGACTTTCCTTACAATGGCAGAGTAGAAGGCAGAAAAGAAAGAATGCTGCTCTTGGTCTGTGGCCTAATGGCTATACAATTCTAGTAGCAGTCACCTAAGGTTATGTACTTATGTGCAATGGCCACATTTACCACATAACCATGACCATAAAAAAATAAGGCCCTGCAATATTATACAAGGCCTGAACCACAGAATGTAGCTGACTAAAGAAGCACACATTTTACAAAGAAATAAAAATGGAAACATACTAAAATAAAATGTGACTTCTGTGCAAGTTACACAATGGTTCTACATAAAGCAATGATCAAGCCCACCCTCTGCACCTCATGCTGTATCTCACACAGTAGAAATGCAGTGAATCAAGGCATACAGAGGGAAAAGGCAGACAGGAATATAGTGATTACGTTTCTGTGTCAATTCATTGCTGAGTTCATGCAATTACAGGATACACAATGGAGACTAGGGATGCTGAAAGCAGCCTTTTCATGCTTTACTCACTCTGTTAAAGCGTTTGGCTTGAAAGAGATGTCCATTCACTCGGTACAGTTTCCTCCATCTTCTGGCCCCTCGACGGTAGATTGATTCTAGGAAAAAGATAAACGTGTAAAGAAGCAGCATACTAAGCCAGCACTGCCAGGCACACAACAGCAAGCTGCCTACAACTGAGAAAACAATTCAGCTTTTTTATAAACAATCAATGGCGAGTGCTGATGCTCGAAAGATCACTCCTGACAATAAGAGCAGAGCTTCCCATGACAGATTTCAGATGAGGAGCTTTCTGCAGCCGCTTTCTTTCTTCCAACATCCGTTGCCTCCTACCACAATTACACCCTCACATGACTGTACTCTAGTCACTGAGCTTCCCCACACGCCACTTGCTGGCTGACAAACAGGTGAATCTGGGCAGGATTTAGCTACACACAATCCGGTTATTACTCTTGCATGGGAAATCTGACTGCTCACATTGGCGCCATAGAAGTCTGTTCCACTGGACTACCAATTGTGCAAGAAGCCTGAAATTGTTCATACAAATTGCAAAATATAAGAAGAAACCCTAAATAACTGTTTTTACACTCATTCCTATATGGCGGCTTTTTTTTCCCCTGAGTTCCACCGCATGGGAAGAAGAGTTGACAGAGGCCATTCTTTTCTATGGTGCCTTTACCCACTGTGCTGAACTGCACCATCAAATACAGGTGGAAAGGTGAAATAACTGGTGGGTGCCAAATGTTAGACCTGTAAGGGTGGTGCCACACAGGGAGATTTAGTCGACTGGGGTTTTCAGAAGTTGCCCAAACAAAGGCATGCTTGTGCCATCCCTCCGGCGATTCACATTCTTGCCAGTGGGAACACATTTCGAGTAACTTAGTTGGCCGCAGTAGCAAAGATTTATCGCAGGCAAATAAATCGTCCCGTGTGCCACCACCATTACCCTGGGCCAGTGCTCCGGTTAAAAGAAAACTACACCTACCCAGGTACTTCCCAGCGAGCTCCATGGAGCGATCTTCTTCTTTCTTCAACAGCCCTGGCCCGATGCATGTGCAGCAGAGTGAAAAGGCCAGCTTTTTTTGCTTTTCTTCTACTATGCTTGAGCTTCCAAGAGGGGAAAAAGCAGTAAGAAGATTGCTCCATGGTGCTTGTTCCGAAATACCCTGGGGTGGTGCATTTTTCTGCTAACAGGAGCACCAGCCCAGGGTATCAGGTAAGGGTAAGTCCACACAGGGCGTTCTGGGGTGACTTCGGAAGACGAATTGCCGCGTGTGATTAGTACCGGCGTTTTTTTTTTTTCATTTAAGCCGGCACATATTCAGTAAAGTCGTTTGGGGAGATTGGTCGCACAAAAACGAGGTGATTAGTCGCCAGGCGACCAAATCTCCCCAAAACGCCCTGTGTGGCCTGACCCTACGATTATAATCCGTGGGGAAGTTTAACATTTGGCACCCCACAGTGATTAAAGTGACTCTTTCAAGCACAAGGCTGCCCACACCATTAGGATCATTTGTTGACAATGGGTAAATTTGCACCTGGGCAGTAACCCATTGCAACTAATCAATTTTGCATTCATTATTTTAGATGCAGCTGGCTGGACAAAGCTTATCAATGATTGGCTTCCATGGGTCACTGCCCAGGTCAAAATCTGCCCAATGGTAGTAAATGATCCCCATAGTCCAGTACAAATAGCCAACCTAATAAAACTGGATCTCCTGTACATTATCTCTACTCAATGGTAGTAAATAAGCCTCAAAGTCCAGTATAAATAGCCAGTCTAAAATAACTGGATCTCCTGTACATTATCCACTACATGTATATACCCAGAAAGCTCTACATTATGTAAAGGTCATATCCCAACCAGTCCATTTTATGTAAACAACATGTTTTCAATTATCTTTTTTCCCTCTGTAAAAATAATTCAGTACTTTGTACTTGAGGGTAACTAACCTTCATATATTCATATTGGTGGCACAGCAATTCTACTGGGTTTATTTAATGCATGGTGATGCAAATTTCAGAAAATCCCAGGCGTTTTGTATAATAGATGCCATACCATTATAATAATTAACTCACTACTTTAGAGAACATAGCCAAGATGGCCGAATTTTTTTTTTTTTACATTTTATGTTTAGGATGTTAATTTCTTTCTAAGAACAAATCAGAATATAAATATATAAGGTTTCATGTGCAGAATGACCAGTTCCTGCATGTTTTATTGAATGTTTATAAACATATATGTGCACTGAAGTTTTAAATGCACACAGAGACACAGGGCAGCTTAAAGAGGATTTTTTCTTTATGTTGTTCTGAGGTTATGTCCTAATGTATGTCGAACACTGAAGAACAGCAGAAACTACTAATAGAGGAATGTGATGGTTTCTGCTGTTTTACTTTACTAAAATCTGATGAATTACTGTTTAAGTCAATGGGAGAGGTGCAGGGATCAATTTGGAGATGTTTGCAGTCTTCCTGAGAAAAAACTCGAATTGAGTTTGATCGAATTCGAATCAAATTCAATTCAGATTTTTGGGTAGTTTAAATTTGTTAGAGTCTATATAATTCGATTTTATTAATAAATTTCCACTAGTCAAAGGAGTTTTTGAGAGTTTTAAAAAATGTACCTGTTAACCCTGGGAACCTGGGGGTTTCCAGATAAGGGGTCTTTCTGTAATTTGGATCAAGTTACTGTTTTATTATTATAGAGAAAAGGGAAAATGTGAATTATTTGTTTAAAAAGGAGTCTATCTGATCCTATACTAGTCTAGCTGCCTAATCATTATCCCTACACCTTTCCAATACACAAGAGTGAGCAAGTAGTTAGAGCACCAGTAAGTGTACCACTAAAGTAATTCTACTTAAGGCTTTGCTGTTTAATAGCCTGGGTACTGTATATGGAACAAGTAATGGTAATCAAATCCTTATATATAGTGTGTATGCTTTCATAGAGACACAAGTATCATATTTTAGGAGCCATAGTGAACATTTGCAAATAGATAATGTGACATAGGAGTGCTTTTTAATCTGCTATGTATCACTAAGAATGGCTTTTATGAAACAATGTTGCTCAAGGTTAAATGAATACAATAACAGTATGTATCTGCTCTTCTCTAAAGAAGCACATCGATATGGGAGTGTAAAAAATTCATGTTTCTTATCCATCTTCCCCGAAATGGAAAAAAAGACCAAACCATCTGTATAGTGTATATAAAAAGATAATAAAAAATGTCTCTAGAAGCAGCACAAGCATAATGCAAATTAACCAGGTATAAGGTAATTAACAGGTGGTTATGAAACATGCATTGACAGCCTACACGTGGTTTAATAAGAAACCTAAACACGAGCTATCCTTATAGTCAATATGAGTCTCTGCTGAAGTGATCTGGAACAAGCACTGAGCCGCGGTATCACCAATATTGCTTTTTCACAGTGCATGGAATATTTAAAACAAAGAGAAGAAATCCAAATGCAGACTGTTAATTAAATATATATGCAGGTATTTACAAGATCCACAAAAGAAAACACCGTTATTGGTGACATTATTGGCAAACCAAATTGTATCACAGAAAACACTTACACAAGCTTTGAGTGGAGTATAATTCTAATTTAAAGGATCAGCAATGATATATGCACAAAGGAAGCTACGGTGTATCTGAAACATATGCAACTCACATACATGCAACTACTTTAATCCAGATTCTCTCTTGGCAAAATATTAGCCTGTGCATGTTCACCTTCACTCTGGATTAATCAAAAAGAGTCATATTAGGAGCCCCATGTCCTGCGTAATAACACCACCACACAAGGTATTATAAATATTTTTTCAATCACATAAAATAATGACATAGTAATTACACAATGCAATTAGAACACACAAAATTGAATCAAAGTATTTTGCCTTAAAAATAATTATTATTTCATGGCAAAACAGATGTATTCGAGCAGGGTTAGAACAGTATATTTAATGAAGTGCCTTGAACAGAAGTGTCGGACTGGGTGCTAGGACCACCCCCACCTCCAAGGGCCCTGACCTTAGTGGGCCCTTTGCCCTTTCTGAAACACAGAACATTTACTCTGTTGTACCTTTCCAGGTTCAGCTTGGGTTTCATTTATTCCCAGCAGTGAGAAAGATAGGAAATAGTTATGGTGGCCATACATGGGCAGATCACTCATTCAAAAAAGTTTCCGCAATATCCCTACATTGAGTGGGCAATACCGGGCTGATCAAATACAAACCAATCTGATCCTCGATCCAACAGGATTTTTAAACCTGCCTGGTTGACATCTGGCAGATTTTCAGCTCAGATATTGGTTGGGAAAGCCCGTCAGAGGGCTCCATACACTGGCTAGTAAGCTACTGACTTGTTCTGCCAACAGCTTTTATCAGCCCTGTGTATGGCCACCTTTACTGGCCATAGATGTAAAGATTTTTAAAAGATCTTTTTGTTATCGTGAGATCAAGATTTTTTTTTTTGAAACAATCGTTTGAATGTATGATTTGTCCATCAACTAAAAAGACCATTTCAAGTGATCTTGTCTAGTTGAAGCCAGGAAAACTGAGGGTAGCTGCCTGCTTGGCCCTGCAAACATAAATAGATTTCACTGTGACCGTTGAAAGTTTTTTAACCTGGCCGATCAATTTTCTGACAGATGTCGGACAAAAAATCGTTAGATGCACGATCGTTAGATTCCCACTAACCTCACGATAATTAGAAGGATTGGTTGGATTGCACTAAAATTGGTCATTCACCAAAGAAAAATCTTTGCGTCTATGGGGACCTTAGGAATCTGTCATGGGGACAGGGAATTGACAGAGGCCAAATTTACAGACACTAATAAGCAGATAATTAGGGCTGGCAGGGGGAGTTTCTTAGAATGAATTTGCACAGTAGAAATGGGAGAGCAAAAGCGAATAGATCCCTCAACCAACCATACAGTTTGACCTGTAAACAGCACAGATATTGTAATGTTCTGCTTGCACACTGTCTGTCTATGCTGTCTTTGGCAGTCTGTCTGCATCCACTGTATTGCTCTGTGCTCTCCCTCAGCTTGTACTAGCAATAAAGAAACAAACGGAGCACACGGCTGCCCACACATAATAAGTCCTGGATGTATCTTTTTGGAAGGAATTGCAGTGCTGTGTATAAAATGTTTTTCCACAGACTTTAGTGAACTGGCATCTGGAGGGTAAAAAACAGTGCCTTTTGGGCTATAGTTATCTCACAATTATTTACTTTTTAATACAGGTATAGGATCTGTTATTCAGAAACCAGTTATCCAGAAGGTTTATGGGTAAGGCTGTCTCCCATAGACTTCAATTTAAAATAATTCCAATTTTAAAAAATGATTTCCATTTTCTCTGTAGTAATAATAAAACAATACCTTGTTCTTGATCCCAACTAAGATATAATTAACCTTTAATGGAGGCAAAACAATATTATTGGGTCTATTTAATGTTTAAATTTTTTTTAGCACAGCTAAAGTATGGAGATCCAAATTAAGGAAAGAAAAACCCAGGTTCCACGCATTCTGGATAACAGTTCTCATACCTGTAAAACTTTTAACAATGAGCTTCACACGAATGGGCATAACAGAAAAGGTTTTAAAGGAGAAGGAAAGGTTAATACTAATTAAAGGAATTGTTCAGTGTAAAAATAAAAACTGGGTAAATAGATAGGCTGTGCAAAATAAAAAATGTTTCTAATATAGTTAGTTAGCCAAAAATGTAATGTATAAAGGCTGGAGTGATTTGACGTATAACATTTCAGTCAGTACAATACTTCCTGCTTTTCAGCTCTCTTGGTTTACACTGACTGGTTACCCTGGCTACCAGACAGTAACCAATCAGAGACTTGAGGGGGGGCCACATGGGTCATATCTGTTGCTTTTGAATCTGAGCTGAATGCTGAGGGTCAATTACAAACTCACTGAACAGAAATGTACCATGTGGCTCCCCTTCAAGTCGCTGACTAACTCAGAGTTATAGAGCTGAAAAGCAGGAAGTTGGATTCTGGCTGTTTTATTAGACGTCTGTGCACTCCAGCCTTTATATATTACATTTTTGGCTAACTAATTATATTAGAAACAGTTTTTATTTTGCACAGCCTATCCATTTACCCAGTTTTTATTTTCACACTGAACTATTCCTTTAAGCCTTATCAGAAAGGTCCATCTAAATATACCAGTAAACCCCCAAAGTAGTGCTGCTCTGAGTCCCCTGTCAAAAGAAACACCACATTTCTTTCCTTCTATTGTGTACACATGGACTTCTGTATCAGACTTCCTGCCTTCAGCTTAAACCTCATTGCCCTGGGCAAGAGCATGCTCAGTTTGCTCCTCTCCCCCCACCCCTCCCTTCTCTACTGTAATCTGAGCCCAGAGCAGGGAGAGACTCAGGCAGGAAGTGATGTCACACCACATTAATACTGCAGCTCCTATTCTAAACAAACAGAGTTTCTAGAGCAGTGATCCCCAACCAGTAGCTCGTGAGCAACAGGTTGCTCTCCAACCGCTTGAAAGTTGCTCCCGGTGGCTTCAAAGCAGGTGATTATTTCTGAATTCCAGGCTTGAGGGCAAGTTTTAGTTGTATAAAAACCATGTTTACTACCAAACAGAGCCTCAATGTAGGTTGTCAATACAAATAAGGGCTACCAAATTGCCAATCACAGCCCTTATTTGGCACATTTTTCATGCTAGTGTTGTTCCCCAACTCCTTTTTCTTCTAAATGTTGCTCACAGGTTCAAAAGTTTGGGAATCCCTGTTCTAGAGCTTTTAACTCAGGTATGGTAAAACATTCTACAGAATAAATATAGCATTCTAGCTTGCACTATTGCAGCTAATCTATTGGCAATAAAATGCCTCTGTAGCTTTCCTTCTCCTTTAAGGTTCCACCTGGTAGGCCCTTGATATCAGGTTCCCTGGTGGGGCCTTGGTGTCCCTGTCCAACCCTGTGAGTTTCCAGTGTCTCGAAAAAGTTTTTGTTTTTGTTTAATAATTGCAAATACAGCTGCAATTATTACTATATTAAAAAGCTAACATATTCTAAAGAGTTTTACATAAGGGCACATAATAAATGACATATCTAAGGTGTATTAAGATTTAGAGGTTTATTCTAAGTCACACAACAAATATTTAAAAGGGTTGTTCACTTTTGAGTTAATTTTTAGTATGATGTAGGGAGTGATATTCTGAGATAATTTTATTGATGCACAGAATCCAGTATTTTGGATGTGGCCAAACCCCCGAATACTTTGCAAGAGATTCGGCCGAATACCGAACCCGAATTTGCATATGCAAATTAGGGGTGGGAAGGGGAAAACATTTTTTACTTCCTTGTTTTGTGACAAAAAGTCACGTGATTTTCCTCCCTGCCCCTAATTTACATATGCAAATTAGGATTCAGATTCGGTTCGGCCGGGAAGAAGGATTCGGCCGAATCCAAATCCTGCTGAAAAAGGCCGAATCCTGTCCGAATCCCCAACCAAATCCTGGATTCGGTGCATCCCTAGAAAATTTGCAATTGATTTTTATTTTTATTATTTGTGTTTTTTGTGTCATTTAGCTTTTATTCAGCAGAATACTGTGTCTGGGGCAATAACACTTTAAAAGCAGTTATTGTAACATGTTAAACAATGTTTGTGCTGTTTGTTTGCAAACAGCACAAACATTGTTTAACATGTTACAATAACTGCTTTTAAAGTGTTATTGCCTCAGACACAGTGTTCTAGACACTATGGAAGACTTATGTCATCTTGTTTTCCTATTAGAAGATTCCTGAAAGGAGTGTCGCAAGATAGGAAAGTACAGCCAATAAGTGAGTAGTTAACTTCTGTCATATAATTTAACAGTTGCTCTCTAGGGAACATTACCAGATATTTGCAAACAGGAAATCAATAAGTAAATGAACTGCACTGCAGCAGTCGCTTATGATAATTGTATGTGTCTTGCATCACCATAAAGCACTTTTCATTGAGGTTTGATTGAAAACATATATTTAGATATGCATACAGGAAATGGCTGCAGTTAGATAAAATTGCTTGCCCATAAAAGTGATGCTGAACGGTGTGATTTTATTTTACAGCACTTACATTAGCCAAAAACACCCTAAAGTAATCTAGAGGAGGAAGAGGAATGTGCAAATGCTCACGGGATACGTGGAGGTTTCTCTGCTGGCACTTTTGCATCTCCCTACACTAAGATGAATGATTAAAACCATGTACAGGCATGGGATCCCTTATTCAGAAAGCCCTGAATTACAGAAAGGCAATCTCCCATAGACTCCATTTTATACAATTTTTGAAAAATGATTTCGATTTTCTCTGTAATAATAAAACAGTACTTGTACTTGATCCAAACTAAGATATAAATAAACCTTATTGGAAGCAAACCAAATGTTTATATATTTTTCTCAGTAATTTCTCATAATTTTACTTAAGGTATGAAGATCCAAATGATAGAAAAATCCAGAAAACCTCAAGTCCCGGGGCATTCTGGATAACAGATACCATACCTCTATTAGCTTGTGGGTAGCTCTTATGCTTTAACCACTTGAACCCATGATGTGCTTCCATAATGGAAATCTGCCTCATACTAGTGACAGAAAACCTCATTACAATGGATAACCCATTCCAGTAGCTTCATCATATTTTAAAAGATCATACTCCTCCATTTATTTAATACTAATTGTGCTCATTTCTTTTTTGTTCCTTGTCCATGCAAAACAACATGTGAATGCCATTATTTTATTCAAAATGGCACCTGTCTACAGCATATAAAAGGAGGAGTCAGCAGTGGTCCATTAGATACATTCATTATGACAAATTTACTAACCTTACTGCTTTGTTCAATGTTTTGTCTCAAACCCTCCACAGTCCACACTGCCAGTAATGTGTACATGATGTGTAAGAAGCTCATTTATCAAAGGTCGAATTTTGAATTCATGTGAGTTTTTAAAAACTCCCCTAAACTCCCATTAAATTGAATTTCGACAGATCAAAAAAAATTGTATTAAAAAAATTGAATTTTTTAAACTTGGGTGAATGTGATCGACCCGAAAACTCGAGTTGAATTTGATTTGAATTTTAAAAACTCGATTACAGTATTTTCTCCAAAAAAAAAAAAATCTTAAATGTCAGGAAGGCTGCCAACAACTCAAACGTCTCCCATTGACAAACAGCAATTCGGCAGGTTTTAGGTGGCGAATAGTCGATTTAGAGTATGATAAATCTCGAAAATCAAATTTTTTTTAAAAACTTGAATAGAATTTGAATAACTCCCTAGTCGAATTTGACAGTTTTAACCATAAAAAAAAATTTTGAATTCTCAATTCGAACCTTGATAAAGCAGCCCCTAAGTGTCTTTGCTCCAATAATCCAGTCGACAGGATTGCTTGAATTTAGTAGCCACCCTTGCAAAAGCATTGACTATATTACTTTTGTGGCATACCTAATAGTATTCTCTATGCCCTAAAGCTCTATGTTAGACAATATTTATCAGTCCAGCAGACATCATGTGCATTTTTAAATATAGTATATTAACATTTTTAGGACAGTGCCTTTTTCTTACCAACCTGCCTTACAGATCATTATCATTCACTTTTCTTCATTGATAATTTAAATTGATGCATTTTTACTTCTCCTCAGCCAACAAAGTATATATGCTCCAACATATTGTACAGAGCTTTACAAAGATTGTTCATCATATTCATCAGTCACCTGTCCCCGAGGAGCTTACAGTCTAAGGTCCCTTTCACATTCACAAATTCTACTCTTTGCCTCTCAGTAGTTTCCCTACAAAAAGGCATCTTCTTCTCTTCTACACAAAAGCAGTGTGCATAGTGTTATTTTGAGTCTCACAATATTGTGTTTTCCCCATAATTCCAGCATAAGGGAGGTCTCACTGTGGTAATGCCCCTGGCACAATTGTGGGTAATGCACTAAAATACATGCACTTCAATGTATAATAGAGGCAACTGCCATGAAATATTTTAAGCTGGGATGTTGTCACTTCCAGTGCTCTGTATTGAAAATATGTTCGACTCCTAACACAAGGTTTTGTGTTATAGACCTGCTATTCAGAATGTTTGGGACCTGGGCTCTTCAGAGTAATTCCATAATTTGGATTGTTATACCCAGGGTCAGACTGGACCGGTGGGACACCGGGAAAAGACACGGTGGGCCCCCTGCTTGTGGGCCCTGCCAGCCCAGATCCGCACCTTCTCCCTTTGTCAGGCAGTTGCGGCAAAAACATTGCTTGCATGAATGCATGCGTCGCAGCACACCTGCGCACCAGATCAACAAGGGAGGATGGAGGGGGGCCCTTGGACAGCAGCCCCGATGGGCCCCCTATTCCAACCCTGTCTACTAAAAAATCACGTAAACATGTAATAAACCCAATAGGCTGGTTTTGTTTCCAATAAGCATTAATTATATCTTCGTTTGGATGAAGCGCAAGGTAATATTTTATTATTATAGAGAACAGGGAAATCATTTTTAAAATTGTGGATTATTTGGATAAAATGGCGTCTATGGGAGATGGCCTTCCTGTAATTCAAAGTTTTCTGGTAATGGGTTTTCAGATAACAGATCCCATACCTGTACTGTATATATACAAAACAACAGTTGCTAGAACAGTCCTAGTCTTACAGTCAGGTAGTATTAAAATAATTTCTACCCTAGCTTTATTAGGAACCGTAATGGACCATCTCATCATCTATATGATTCATGGCTAAGAGATACCAGCATGTAGTAACAGAACCTATAATTTCTTTAAAATAGAACAAAGTCTTGCCCATGTCAGAAAAAGTGTCTTCCAATAATGACTTCTCATTTTATCTACATGATTCACACCTGCCCCTCTGATCCACACTGTATGTGCAATACACATTTAGGAACATTAATCACATTAAAGGGAGTATTGATGATTCTTGCTAGATAGCTATTAATAGACTGGCCACACTGGATTTAAATGTTCTTGTTTCCATAGCAATGTGGCGTCATCCCAGCTTGCCTGGTGTGGAAATGTATTTATCTCTTCTGTCTGGTATGATCTACTTATTTTCTCTTACTAAGCCCGGAGGCCCATCATAAAGACCAGCTTTCCATACTAAACACATTTAAAATCACTTTGGTACGTCTTCCTAAGCAAAAAGAGTCTTCTCATGCTCTGGGCATCTTGTTAAAACAGAAGGAAGAATAGATGGTGCAAAATACAGGTGAATAATTCAAAGATCCAATTTCTTGGGTGAACTTATACAAAGGCCAAATCATAACCTTGATATCAATCCAATCGAGAAACTCTGACATGGTTTTAAAAAGGCGATGGACAACTATTATCTGACTAACCTGAACCTGAATCAAATCTGCTTGGTGCAAACTTTGGTCATAGTCTGTAAACTTTTGCAAAACAGCACTAAAACTTTCTGCCAATGCATGTTCTCATCCTATCCTACTTAGAATAGTGTAACCTGCTGGGTCTCCCTAACTCCCATCAATCCCCACTACAGTCTGTATTAAAGAGACAGTATACACCCATTTTAACATTGGCTTAATTAATAGAGCTTGTGCAGAACATACTTTTTGCCTATTGTTTTAATTAAGAAATATCGATGGTTTCTGTTATACTTGGCACTAAACAAGAGTTTTAAACCAGTACCTTCTCTCACTTCTAGTCCTAAAGAACTTCAAAGGAGTTGGTAGAACTAATTACCTGTCCACTGAGAAACCCCTTATAATAAGCTGCTCAAATGCTGCTTTAAGGGTCAGGGAACACAGGCAGATTCGTGGAGAATAGTCGCTCAGCAACAAATCTCCTGTACTTCGGGGGGACTAATCTCCCTGAACTGCCTCCCCTGCCTTCCCGTCGGCTAAAATGTAAATCGCCGGCGGGATGGCACTCGGAACGGTTCATTTTCCCGAAGTTCCTACTTCGGACGACTTCGGAAATCGAATCGCTCTGAGTTCCATCCCGCTGGCGATTTACATTTTAGCCGACGGGAAGGCAGGAGAGGCAGTTCAGGAAAATGAGTCACCCCGAAGTAGAGGAGATTTGTCGCCTATTCTCTTTGTGCGCCCTGACCCTTAAGAAAAGGGATTGGTTTGCTTGTTTAAAGGTAGATAGGGAGCTCCGAGCAAATTGCCCTGTTTATAAAGACAGGGGGAGGTGAATTCGGTGAACATAGCCCAACTTTCGAATTAGAGCTCAGTAATGGCAGAACTAGGACACTATTCCTCTTTACATGAAAACAATAGGCAAAATGTAATAATATTGCATGATCTCATTGTTAGCAAAGGTGTTTTTAGGCATACTGTCCCTTTAAATTCTTGGCTCACTGGATTCTCTGATAAACACAAACTTCCGCAGACTGATGGAACTTTAAATGTATAATTCATGTAGTGATTTTTACACCCTAAAGAGGTGGTTCAACTTTAACTTTTAGTATGTTATAGAATGGCTAATTCTAAGCAACTTTTCAATTGAAAAGCAATTTCAATTTGTCTCAGAATATCACTCTCCACTTCATACTAAAAGTTAATTTAAAGGTGAACAACCCCTTTGAAGCATAGGCAAAAACAATTTATCTTGCCTGCACCATTTTTACATTACATAGCAGGCCAGAAAACAGAACTAAGAAGCTCAAGAAAACGTGCTTTCCTCCTGCTAAAATCACATGCAGTTATACAGTATTCCACGCATAATTATAAATTTAGCAACAATCAAGTCATAGAGTAAGAAATGGAGCACTCGTGAATATATCAGCCAACAATATAAGAAGAATTAAAGGACCAGTAACCTTAAAAAAAAATGTTTAAAAATCTGTTAGTGCACAACAAAAAATAAACACCAAGACAAATGAAACTTTTAAAAAGCAAAGCCTTTATTAAGAAATAACTTACAGAAAATCCACTTCCTGTCCTCTTCAGAAACGGCGAAAAGGCGACCATCCACACTGCATCGATCGATTTCTCCTCCCTGGCTCCTCACTGACGTCCAGCAGCAGCAGTGTCTCTCCTTCCCCGTGCATCGGCTTCCCTCCTCCGCTCTCCTCATCTCCCTGGTGGGTGCATTCCAGAGCTGGCTATAGATCACGAGCGCATATGTCTCTACTGGCAGCAGTGTGCGCAGCTTCCCAGCGGCAGCTCCTTGTCAGCGCTGGGGAAGAGGACAGAGGGGAGGGCTGGGGCCGGCACGAGCATATGTGTCTCTACTGCCAGCACTGTGCGCAGCTTCCCCAGCGACGGCTCCTCGTCAGAGCTGGGGAAGAGGCAGCGCCGATCCGCGCCTTTATGCCGCCTGAGGCGGCCTTTCGTTGCCGCCCCGACCCCTCCTCCCGGCGCTCACATTTTCTGCGCAGGAGGGGGTCGGGGCGCTGCACGACGCTAGTGCAGAGAGCGCAATTGCGCTCTCTGCACTAGAAGAGCCGAATTTCCGGGTTGAAAACCGGAAATTCGGCTCTTAGTTACCAGGAGCGGCATTTTTGCCGCCCCTGGTAACCAGGGGGGCGCTGCCGCCTGAGGCGAGTGTCTCAACTCGCCTCATTGGTGGAGCGCCCCTGGGAAGAGGACAGAGGGGAGGGCCGGGGCCGGCTGGGGATTTCCCTTGTGCCTTCAGAGACTCTGTTTACGCATATTGCTGCCCCTAAGCAGACAGCCATGCTCCTGCACAACAGCGACCCTTCCTTTCTCCTGCACAACAGCGAACCCACGGAAGCCAGGGTGTCTTCTTTCTTCA
Source organism: Xenopus laevis (assembly GCF_017654675.1). Taxonomy (NCBI): domain Eukaryota; kingdom Metazoa; phylum Chordata; class Amphibia; order Anura; family Pipidae; genus Xenopus; species Xenopus laevis. Next base: position 95,096,730 of record NC_054383.1, read on the forward strand.
TTGAGAATCTGCTGGGCCCCGAATCAAGGAGGAGAAGAAGCCAAATGCTGTCACTAGCCAGCCAGGGAGGAGAAATCGAATGCTGCAGGATGGATGGTTGCCTTTTCTGAAGAGGACAGGAAGTGGACTTTCTGTAAGTTATTTTTTAATAAAGGCTTTGCTATTTTAAAATTTAATTTGTGTTGGTGTTTTTTTTTTGTTGTATATTAACGAATTTTCAAAATAAATTTTTTTATGTTACTGGTCCTTTAATCACCCAGTTTACAATGTATTAACACTGCAATTTGCCTTTTTATTCATTTCAGGGATGATGCGAGACAATATCTTTTTAGTTTCAGTTGAATATTGTATTATCCACAAAAGATCTGGCTAAATGCCAATGCCATTCATTTTTCAGCAATAAAGAATTTGAAGTTGCTCAGTGCTTTAACTCAATGCCACATGTTATGTGACTTTACGGGTTTGGATAAGACTGCAGAAAAACAAGGACATATGGAAATCAAGAAGCCTTGGACTAGGGAAGTACACTCCTCTACTGCTCCCAAACATGAGCGGCTCATTTATAAACACTGGGCAAATTTGCTCCTGGGCAGCAACCCATGGCAACCAAACAGATGATTGCTTTCAGTGTCCAACCTGTAGCTGAGTGAAAAAAAGCTAATCACTGATTGGTTGCTATGGGTTACTGACCCCCATTTTATCCAGGGTCACACACAGAAGTAGCATACAGGGGGTATATTTATCAAAGAGTGAAGTTAGAGATCACCACAGTCTGATAAAAGTGAAATACCGCCTTTCTCCATTAATTTCAATGGGATTTTTAAAGGCGTATTAATCAAAGGGTTTAAGTTAAAGTTCACCCTTTGATAAAAACGCCTTTAAAAATCCCATAGAAATGAACGGAGAGAGGCAGTATTTCACTCCAGCGAACTGTGGTGATCTCTAACTTCACTCTTTGATAAATATACCCTAGAGTCCTACAAGGCAACATTTTACGGGTTAGGGTTGTTGCAGGTTTTGCAGTTTAGGGTTGGGCGCGGGTTACGTTTTTCCTGACCCCCACATCACTATGGGACTTCTCAACACAACGTCCAATGCTTTTGTTTCTACCCAGCGCCTACTTATTAAAGTCAACAAGACAGGAGAGAATTGGATGGGTTAAAAAGCCAGACTGAGTGAAGAATGGAAAGATGAGGAGGGACTGGATGGCGATAGCTTTAACTGCAACTGGTAAATTTTACAACCCTTGTATTATAGAAATTACAATTTTTTGGTGGTCTTTAACTGCAAATAAATGATATCGTTTTCCATGTGCATTTTCCATACACATATGCAGTCGGATGAGAGTTTATCCAATATGATTTGTTCTAGGGATACATTAATCTAATTTATAGACTTTATACAATATTTATTATCCCCCAGTAAAATGCCAGCAAATAAGTCTAAAAACTGAAGACATATGTAGGTAAAGAAATGCAATATTTGGAAATCACAAGCACCATTTAACATATGTAATTCAGAAACCATAAAACTGCCACTACCTTCAAGTTATTATGTTATAGAATGGCCAGTTCTAAGGGTAAGGCCAGACGAGGAGATTCGGGGAGATTTTGTCGCCTGGCGATAAGTCGCCAGGCGAAAAAATCTCCCCGAATCTCCTCGTCTGGCCTTACCCTAAGCTACTTTTTACTAAGCAACTTTTCAAATGGGCTTCATTATTTGTTTTTTGTAGTTTTTTTTAAATTATTATTTGCCTTCTTCTGATTCCAGCTTTCAATTTCAATCAATCACTTATTCAAATAATAACATGGTTACTAGGGTTATTTGAATTCCAACAACCAGAAATTGCAAACTGGAGAGCTGCTGAATTTAAAGCCAAATAACACAAAAACTACAAGTAATAAAAAATAAACACAGATTGCCTCAGAATATTACTTTCTACATCAAACTAAAAGTGAACTCAAAGGTGAAACCCGCCTTTAAGCCACACACCAGAGATTGAAAACTATAAAATTCTAAAAGACAAAGGACTTACTCATACCATATCCTGCACAAAGGGTGGGAAATTTGGGGATTTTGGGGATTTTCCCGATTCCCACTACAGAGTATCTTTAGGTTATAAAATCCACCTTATTCTCCAGACATATGGCAAAACAGGTAAATGCACATTTATCGGACATATAAAATAAATACTAAATAGTGATGTGCGGGTCGGGTAAAATCTGGCCAACACCCGACCCTAACCTGCCCACCCTCAGCCTGCTCCCGACTTCCTTTTATAGAGTCGTGCCCGCCCCCACCGATGATGTCACAGAAGGGGCGGGGCGTGCAAGTGCGCGTCTTTAAAAAAGTAAGCCGAAATTCGGAAGCCGGCAGGTGGCGGGGTGAGCAGGAGAAAGAGCTCAATCCGGACCCGTCCGCCACCCGGAAGGAAGGAAATACTTCAACAGCATATTGTGGCTATAAACACATTAATATAATTAGCAGTTTTAAAATTGCCTCATTTTGAGCAATGAGATGAAAGCAGACAGACAACAGGGAGAAAGTTGGCCTGACCTCAATAAACACCCTTGAAATATGTTCTAATCAATCTCAAAGAATAAATCATAAAAATTGGCAAAATACTAACAAATAAGAAAATCCTTAATCATTTATTCTTATTAATATTTCCTCTGTGTGAGCTTTTCTCTAGTTCCAAGAGATAATGATAGCTCTCATGCTGTGCAGGCTGGGTATGAATACAGCTGTGGATCTGTTAGAAGCACTTCACAGAAAGCCGAGCCCAGTAAGCCATGGTTGGGTTTCATTCTGCATAAAACATTGATTTTTCACCTAACCATGTATCAGCAACAGGTGTGCCTGCTCGGTGTGGTTGATGATCTAGTTCTGCTAAGAAAAGACATTATTTTGATCAGGTTGGTACTTTTCTACACTGCCAAAAATGAATAGAATTCAAATGGATGAGCCCAGTGGCCCAAACAGTGCAGCAGTGATTTAACCTTAAAGGGGTGGTTCAATGCTAAGCAACTTTTCAATTAGTCTTCATAATTTGTTTTTTATTTTTATTTTTTTAAATTATTTGCCCTTTTCTTCTTAATCTATTTAGCTTTCAAATGGGGGTCTCACTGATCCTCTGTAAAGCTACAAATGTATTGTTATTGCTACACTCATCTTTATATTCGGGCCCTCTCCTATTCATATTCCAGTCTAGTATTCAAATCAAAGCATGGTTGCTAGGGTAATTTGGACCCTGGCACCAGATTGCTGAAATTGCCAACTGGAGAGCTGCTGAATATAAAGTTTAATAATTCAGAAAAAGTGGTGTTAAGAGTTATGCCACTGCTTTTCAGCAAGTGAAAATACAGCATTATTGAAAATAGTTCTTACTACAAAGTTGGTCTAGGGACTGGCCATGAGAGCCAGGAGTCATTTTTTCCCCTTTAAATTAGAGATGCTTCAGAAGAGTTTTTTTTTTTTCTTTCATTTGGATCAACTAGCAAATAAAACCCCTCAATCTGCTATATTGATAAGATCCTGTATGCCTCCTGGAAGCCACAATGTGCTAGCTTGTGTACAAGAGCATTCCAAGGACAATGGCAACCATCTATTAATTACAAAAGTGCCATAATTAGATAGGGAACAGGAAGAGCTAATTCTGAAAGACTAATTATTTTGAACAAATTTTTTTTTTAAATTAACTCTGATCATTAAAGAGCAATCCCTCAACCCTCCCCACCCAAAAAACAAAGAGAAGCAAAGCATATAAATGGTCTTTTCAGACACTATACAAATAGGTACTCAAAAACAGACATTTTTTCTTTACTGTGGAATGGTGGACTCCACAGTAAAATGACAAGTAGCAGCATAGTCCAGCAGCCTATGGGTGTCACATTCTCCCATTTAGTTACTCATTCTTGCATACAGCCAATGCTCTTGGCTGCACCACAGACTGGGACCAAAGGCAATAAATAATGAATAAAGTACCCCCTATTCTCCGAGGTGACTTCTTTGCAACGGGGGGAATTTTATTTGTTATAATACACAAGTTTTAGTGAGTCATGTGACAGAAATGACATCACTAAGCTCCGATTATAACATGACATCACTAAGCACCATTTATAAGGATATAATTTACAGGATATTATAAATATCTTGTGTCTTATATATAGGGATGCACCGAATTCACTATTTGGGATTCGGCCGAATCCTTGGCGAAAGATTTGGCCGAATACCGAACCCTAATTTGCATATGCATATCGGGAAAGGAAAAAGTGGAAAAAATTCTTCTTTTGTGACGAAAAATCACATGATTTCCCTACTTGTCCCTGATTTACATATGCAAATTAGGATTTGGTTCAGCCAGGCACAAGGATACGGCCGAATCCAAATCCTGCTGAAAAAGGCCGAATCCTGGCCGAATTCCGAACTGAATCCTGGATTCGGTGCATCCCTACTTTATACAAGCCCTAATTTCCAGACCCCCTGGCCCAAAAAAAGAAATATTTTGTTGTTTTTAGGGATGCACCGAATCCATGATTCGGTTCGGGATTCGGCCTTTTTCAGCAGGATTCAGCCGAATCCTTGTACCCGGCCGAACCAAATCCAAATCCTAATTTGCATATGCAAATTAGGAGCAGGGAGGGAAATCGCGTGACTTTTTGTCAAAAAACAAGGAAGTAAAAAATGTTTTCCCCTTCCCACCCCTAATTTGCATATTCAACCGAATCCTTCGTGGAGGATTCGGGGGTTCGGCCGAATCCAAAATAGTGGATTCGGTGCATCCCTAGTTGTTTTATTTCTATAAGGCAGTTGAATGATTGGGGCTTGACTCCCACAAAGAGAAAATAAACAGATGCCTATATTAGTAATGAGTTAATTGGACAGTACCATTTCCCTGAAAACTCAGAGAACAACATCTCTGGCACATCTTCCTTTCTTTGGAAAACACGGATATATAGGAAGGATTAGAATAATCTTCCACTCTCTTACATTTTTAATTCTCTCAGACACAGAGCTATAATCAGCGACAGTCAACCAATATCAATAATGTAGTAAAAACCTGCTATGTAGTTAACTATTAAAAAAGAAAAATAGTATAAAAAAAAAGATGTAAAAACAATTCAGCAGCACAGATATCGGAAGGAGCCAAGTCTAATGTTGCTCTGCCTTGAGACACTTGGGTGCAGATGAGCCACAGCATTGTCACAGTAGATTACATTTATGTTGCCCACAGCAACAGTGGGCAGCTCTCTTGATTTAGACATGTCAAAATAGAATACAGTTTGATGCAAATGCCGAATGCCATGAAATAAAACACTGCTACAGCATGTAAAACATTAACCAACATGAGTACTACTAGTCTGATTCTGAGGATTACATTTAGAGAACACGCACAGGTAGTGGATCTGTTATCCGGGAAACCCTTCATCCAAAAAGGTCAGAAATGAAGGTCAGAAATTGCAGCACTTATAGAGCTCATTTAAAGGAGAACTAACCCCTAAAAATGAATATGGCTAAAACTGCCATGTTTTATTTACTGAACTTATTGCACCAGCCTAAAGTTTCAGCTTCTCAATAGCGGCAATGATCCAGGACTTCAAACTTGTCACATGGGGTCACCATCTTAGAAAGTGTCTGCGACACATGCTCAGTGGGCTCTGAGCAGCTGTTGAGAAGCTAAGCTTAGGGGCCGTCACAAATTATCAAGCAGAAAATGAGGTTGGCCTGTAATATAAGCTACAAGGCTGATTATTAAATTCTGATGCTAATTGCATTGGTTTCTGTGCTGTCATGCAGTAATTATCTGTATTAATTACGCCTTATACAGTGACATTTATATTCTATGTGTACTCTATATTGTGAGTCAGTCAGCAGCACAGAGCATGTGCAGTGAATCCGTTAGGCACCCCCAAGTGATTGTATTGACTTACCTGAAACCCCGGCCGGTGCTCCTATCAGCAGAAAACTGCACCGACCTGGGTTATACGAGTGAGCACCACGGAGCGATCTTCTTCTGTCTTCCTCCTTCTTCATGCGACTGTGCATGCGCAGTAGAATGAAAAGCTGAACTTTAACTAAAAAGTCGGCTATTTCGTTCTACAGCGCATGCGTCTGCCCCGGGAAATTTGAAGAAAGAAGACGGAAGTGGATCGCTCCGTGGTGCTCACCGGGGTTTCAGGTAAGTCAATACAATCACTTGGGAGTGCCTAACATTTGGCACCCCCAAGTGCACCAAGCCTTTCCTCCTCCTTTAAAAGAAGCAACTTTCCATGCTCCATGATAAATCTGGTGTTTGTACTACTCTAAGTGAGAAAACAAAGGGGTTGATCTAGGACTTCTAGGTACAGTAACAGTGACTCAAGTTTAACATTGCACACGCCACAATTTGCATTGTCACAATTTATAACAAGTCAAACATAATCTTCAGTCACACCCAGGGGGTAAGGAAGCTAATTGCAATTTTCTTTTTTATACTTTAAAAAGCTACAATCATAATTGATCTAACGATTTGAAAAAGCATGGAAAGCATGCAATTCACAACCATCATAAAAATCTTAATTTTAATTGCAATGGTCTAAATAGAGATTTGCTGTGATTATGCAAGATTTGCTTTTGCATTTTTGTGATTTAGAAGAAATACGGTCCTAAGCGTTATTCTCAAGGTATGGAGTCATGGGGATGGCACTTCTGCATTAGTTAGAGAAGCAGACTGACCTGTCAGGATTGCTTTAAAGTACCATTCATCTTCCATTGTTCCTATAATTATCCTTATTTCCCTTTTCTCCTCATGTCAATGGCAATCTCCTCTTTTCTACCTATTCTTTTCTGAATGTTCTTACTATTCCTGGAAATAATTTATATTAATTTATATGACTGCTGTCACTAATGCCACAATTTTCTAGGTCATTTTACTATATTTTCAATCACACACATGCAAAACCTACTCTTGCTGCTTCATTGTAGTGATATCTCTGCATCCCTCTTTCACCTTTAGCAGCTTCATAGAACTCAGTGATAGCCCTTCACTAGATTCAGCATATATTACAATGGAAACATCAAGTGTTTTGATCACAGTACAAGGAGGATTCAGATACACAGCACAATCATCATTTACAACTGGGGGTTGCTTTTGAAAAGGTCAGACATTTACTGAATCTGAACTTTTCTGTTGTACAAGCAACATATATATAGATTTTGCTAGTGCTGCTTTTCATTGAAACACAAAACATGCATGCAGTAGCAGCAGGGATGTGTTGAAGATAAATAAAATATATTATAGGGCCATATCTGTCTGTTTTAAAATCTACACATATTCAAAAAAACATAATAACAAATATTATATTAATTATAGAGCCAGTATTGATTTTGTTAATGCTTCTACACTTATTTAATGTCTTACCCAGAAAGCTCTAAATTATGGGCAGGCCATTTCCCATACAGCCCATTTTATTTCAATAATTAGCATTTTTACAATGATTTCTTTTTCCTCTGTAATAATAAAAACAGTACCTTGAACTTCATTCCAACTAAGATATCATTAATTCATATTTGTAAGAAAAAAAATCTGATTATTTATGGTTCAGAGACTTAGAATTAGACTTAAAAGGGTGGTTCGCTTTTTAGTTAACTTTTAGTATGTTATAAAATAGTTAATTATAAGCAAAACCAATTGCAAATTGTCTCAGAATATCACTCTCTACAACATACTAAAAAATAACTCAGAGGTGAACAACCCTTTTAAAGGTATGGTGATCCAAATTACAGAAAGATCATTTTCTGAAAAACTTACAGTCCCAAGTATTCTGGATAATAAGTGCCATATAAGTGTAATATACTGTACTAAGCAGTTGGGCCAATACAATTCTACAGTTGCAAATTAGAACAACCAATAAGTCAGAACTACTCAATACGGAGTCATTCACCAGACCAAAACTACACAGGCCTGCACTTTAAAACAAAATCTGAATAATTGGCCTGCATGTGTGACCAGTTAGCACCACCATCTTAACGGCTTTTTATACTGGCTGGCCCTCCCTTTCCTCAAAGGTGATCAGTGGGTGATTAATGCCAGGGTGAAAATTTTACTGTAGCTGAAGGGGGTTCAAATATACAATTGTAGGATGCCAAGATTACATGCACACCATGGTGCAAACCCTTGATTGCCCCAGAGCATTACTCCTCTGTATCAGCCACCCACCAATCCCTTAAATACCACTCACAATCTCCCAGTGACTTTTAAAGACAGAACAGTGTAAATATAAAACACACACACTTAACACAGACCTACATGCATACATAAATCAATCAGAAACAAATATGTTAAGAAATCCACAACAATTTGCAACTGCTATTAAAAGTTGTCTGTCTATTTCTACTCTCTGCTGGTTCTGACTGTAAATAATGCAGTAGAATAAAAGACCATCAATTAACTAGCTCATTAATGAACCAATGACACTGTGGGACCTGGAGTCTTGGCTGGAGGAGAGATTATCATTAAAATGTATAAAAAGACCAATATATTCTGCATGTATGGGTGTATACATTAAACATACAAGAAAACACACAAACCCTACAAATTAATACAAAAGTAAAGCGGACCCTGTCTGGTGAATGACTCCGTATTTTGAAATCTGACATGGGGCTAGACATTATATCAATTTCCCAGCTGCCCCTGGTCATGTGACTTGTGCCTGCACTTTAGGAGAGAAATGCTTTCTGGCAGGCTGCTGTTTTTCCTTCTCAATGTAACTGAATGTGTCTCAGTGAGACATGGGTTTTTACTATTTAGTGTTGTTCTTAGATCTACCAGGCAGCTGTTATTTTGTGTTAAGCTGGCCATAGACGCAAAGATCCGATCGTACGAATCAACGTACGATTGGACTTTCCCATCTCCCGACCCTCCACTAACCATTCAGATCAAAGTCTTTACCATTCCGATCAAATAAGAACAGATCACCCAATGTTCTGCCCCTGACAGCAATCATACGATACTTATGTCTGACAACACTAGTGACAGTCTCCCTCTGAAAATCGTACGATCAGCAATACACGCAGAGATATTATCGGCAGGCGACAGAAATTTTCTAACCTGTCCGATCGACCAAACGACCGATCTCTGACGGACGAAAAATGTCGGGACTCTCCACACACGGTCCGAAAATCGTACGAATCCACGATTCGTACGATCGGATCTTTGCGTCTATGGCCAGCTTTAGGGAGCTGCTATCTGGTTACCTTCCCATTGTTCTTTTGTTTGGCTGCTGGGGGGGAAAAGGGAGGGGTGATATCACTCCAATTTGCAGTACAGCAGTAAAGAGTGATTGAAGTTTATCAGAGCACAAGTCACATGACTTGGGCAGCTGGGAAATTGACAATATGTCTAGCCCCATGTCAGATTTCAAAATTGAATATAAAAAAATCTGTTTGCTCTTTGAGAAATGGATTTCAGCGCAAAATTCTGCTGGAGCAACACTATTAACTGATTCATTTTGAAAAAACCTGAAGATTGTTTAATAAATGCAAGTACATTTTCTTACATTCTGTTTTTTGGGCAGAGATCTCCATTCATAAGTTAGATACTAACTTAACAAGCAAAAGAACACAGACAATTTTCCATAAATGAAATGCAAATCCAAAGGTAGAAAGCAGGGGACCAATGGCCACAAATAGTTTTATTGGATTCAAATCATAGACTAAGCCTTTGATTATGTCAATTGTATATGCCAGTTTTATATGCCAGTACAATCATACAGCAGAATATAAGCTTTTTATTTCCACTGTAGGGTGAGTGTCTGTCCTGTTAAACTGGAATGCTGGTGCATCTTTATCAGCTGCAATGTAAAAAAAAAAATTCATCTAGAATCAAATACAAATTAAAGGCATGAAAGAGTTTAAAATCAATAGAATGGGACACAATTTGCAGCAGCAAAGCCCAGCCACTAGAATTGTCACTTGTGCAATAAAACAGATGCTCACCAGTGTTGGTATGACAGAAATTGTATGAACCGGCCAGACTCTCACGCATTTGTCTAAAGGTGGCCACACACACATATATCAAATGAAACAAAGCTTTGTACCATATTCGGTGCATTTATGGCTGCTATGCATGCATGTTAATCGGGGAAACACAAACAATGAAGGTTTAAAGACTGGCCATGCGCCCCCCCCACCCCAAAGATTTGTCAGTCCTTTGTCATGTCAGGACCATAACTGCCAATGCTGGTGCTACCTTCAGAATCCGGCAAAATGCCATCCTTATATTTAGCAAATTATACATGCTAACACGGAGCAGAAGGTGTATCTGGTATTAATTCACATTACACATATTAAAACAATTACTCATATTCTCATCATAAATTTAAAACAGCGTTGCATCCCAACCAACTTTTTCCTTTATGGAACGTCACTATAATTTAATTAGCAAGTGCCTGTGGGTGTTGGTGTACTACATAATATCCGGCTTCTGTATTTAGTTAATTATAGTTTATCTACTGCCAGTCCATTAAATAGGGCAATCTACCTATTCAGAAACAGGATTTATCTTCCAGTTAGTTACTTAAAGGAAAACTATACCCCCTGAACAATGTAGGTCTTTATGAAAAGACCTACATTTAAACATAAAACAACTCATGTGTAAAACCCTGCTTCATGTTAATAAACAATTTTCATGATAATATACTTTTTTAGTAGTATGTGCCATTGGGTGATCATAAATATTGAATATTGCTACTTTAAAAAATAAGGGCCGCCCCCTGGGATCGTAGGATTCACTGTGCACACAAACATACCATCAAACTATACTTGTTGGGTCACATGAGCCAATTAACAGACAGAGTTCTGTCTTTTGCTTCAACACTTCTTCCTGTTACAGTTAGAGCTGCAGTATATCTGGTAAGGTGATCTCTGAGGCAGCACACAGACCATCACAAAATGGTGGTTCAAGGTAAGAGATGAAGAAGGGCAATATTTACTTAAATATATATTCTAGTTTGGTAAAAGTCTTTAATATGTCACTTAATATAATATAAACTATCCATTGCTTAAATATTGATGTTGGGGGTAAAGTTTTCCTTTAAGCTGGTCCAAGAGAAGCATATTATATAAACTGGCCTTTTTTTTTTATATATATATATATAACCGTGACCGTGTGCATTTCTTTAATGCATGCTTAATACAGTATATATGGGTCCCTTTCATGGTGAGCATTTTAGAATGTGCTTCCTGCACAGGAATCAATAGCATTGTGTAAGTATCTAAAGACTCTGGAACAGTTCCATAGCTAGGCAGGCAGTAGGGGAAAGCTCTGCCTTCTAAAAGCCTAATTTCAAAAGAGCTAGCTGCAGGGGAAGCATATATGAGGATTACTGCTGCCATTCAGCACTAACAGAATTAAGTCAGAAGGTTGGCTGCTATCAGCGAGAGCTGACCCATGCAGCCTATAAAGCCCTGGAAATTTCATGGTGCCACTCAACAAACATAAGAATTTAATTATACATAAATACTATAGTAAAAATATTTACAGTGGAGTTTTAAAATCCGCTAAACATCAAATATGCCATAAAATATATTTTATTATTTAACCGATGTATACAGGCATTTGTACATGGAATGTTAGTGAAAATGGCCAATTATGTGTTTTCCCTCACAGGAAAGAGAAATGAAATAAATGATGTATTCAAACTGAAGATCCAAATTCAAATCTAACAATATTTGAATTCCAAACCAAATCCTGTATGTCATGCATCGTATATTTTGGGTGGGTGAGGGTTTTTTTTGGTAAATGGTTTGTTTCTCCTTTAATGGACCCTTATCAAGAGATCTGTTAATCAGACTGAAACGTCGATCTTAAATAAATACATTGAGTTTTGAAGTCCTGAGAGTGCTGGTCCTTTTCATACGTGCTATTGATTAACTATTTCACAGCACCTGAGCAGTTTAAATTGATTGGTGTGTGCTTCTCACACTATGCTATATTATATATAGTATTGAATAGCTTGCCCCCTGTTGTAAAATAATGATATTATATGTCATAGAGGAGTTCCGTGACCATATAAAAGTACGAGGCAAAGTGCTTTTATGCAAGTCATGGAGCTCTAAGGTGACTTCTAATATATTTATATTTTACAACAGGAGGTATTTGATTTATTATAATACACACGTCATGTGACAGCAATTACTAATCACTAAGCACTGATTATAACTGATGACATCACTAAGCACCATTTATAAGAATATCATTTACAGGATATTCATGGCTCGTGTATAAAAGAAAAATGTAGTTGGGTTCAGAAAACCTAAGTTAACATTTTTGTAAGTTATTCCTTGTTGAATTGGTTACTATGAAAACAATGTCAACAGTGGAGGAGCAGAGTGTTTTTATTTTTATAGGCCAGAGCAGAAGGATTCTAGGGAGTTCAGCCTAGGGCCACTATAAATTAATTTTTACTTGTCTAATGAATTTGCCTAAAAGATATATTAAAAGTGTACGGTTTAATTTTCATGTGATTTATTTTTTCCCCTTTCCATCAAGACATTAGTGGCTTAGTATGCAGTTTCAGTCTTGCCTATGTGACCACTGTCTCACTGTAAAGGCACACTGTTAAAGAACTAAACCCCCCACAATGTTAAGTCCCCACTGGCCCCCCTCCCTGCCTCCCCTCTGCACAGTTTTACCCCAGAATTCTGTCCCCTCTTGAAATAATGACCGCACATGCAGAGTGAGCGCAGCGGAGCTCAGGAGCGCCATCTTCTTCTCTTCGGTAATCTTCGTGAAGTGAGAGGTGTAATGGCGCATGAACAGTTGGAGCAATCTTCCGGTTTGCGAAAACTGCACATGCGCCGAAAGAGACGGTAATTGCCAAAGGGGAGGAATAAGAAACGGAGATTACCGAAGAGAAGAAGATGGCGCCTGTGAGCTCCGCTGCACTCACTCTGCATGTACAGTCACTATTTTAAGAGGGGACAGAATTCTGGGGTAAGAAAGTGTAGGGGGAGGCAGAGAGGGGGGGCCAATGGGGACATAACATCGCAAAGGGTTTAGTTCTCCTTTAATGTCATTGTGGATATGACTAGAGGACTAGGGGGCATGTTTACTAACATTGGAGATAAATATCTGGAGAGATTTCTGGAGATGTTGCCCATAGCCAATCAGATCTTTGTTTTTGTTTTCTAACTTATTGGTGGCTGTTTAAATCTAACTGCTGATTGGTCCAATTAGACATCTCCAGAAATCTCCTCAGATATGTATCTCCAATGTTAGTAAACATGCCGCTCAGGCTATAAATGCCACTCGCCATATAAGGTACGACTTCCTTGCTTTTCTTATAGTCTGTACCTTGAGAAAAATTAATTGGGAAATACCATAAGTCTATTCCATTATAGCCATTAATAATAGTCCATTATATATAACACCAGTGAAGCACAATATGAATCCCTCAAAATGGCAAAAATAAGCATTATCCACTATGTAGAGAATATAAACACGGGTGACTGTTGACCTTGACCCTGGTGCGTCGGTTTCTTCGGTTTCTTCCTTGTTGTGTACCTCCACCAAGGTACAGTTCAATCTGGAACAATCTAATAGCGTAAACAAGGAAAAACCTGGGAGGCAGAAGGTATCTGCTCAAGTGATTTTATTGGTATTTAACACTACATGTTTCGAGCCTCCTGCCTCTTTGTCAAGTGTCCAGGAGGCTCGAAACATGTAGTGTTAAATACCAATAAAATCACTTGAGCAGATACCTTCTGCCTCCCAGGTTTTTCCTTGTTTACGCTATTAGATATGTAGAGAATATGTCAGTATCGCAATATTAAATATGCACCATTTAAAGTAAATACAAATCTTGCCAATAGCTGGCTACATTAGGCAAAATTTCTACTACTGAGCTTCATTCAGTCTCTGGGCACAAGAATAGGTCTATTCTGCGTATAGCCCAGCAATTCAGTTTCTTTATTATTTGTTCCATAGAGAGCAAAACTGCACATAAGTGAAGCTTGTATTTGACTTCCAGCATAGTTACAACTGGCTATTTCCGTAATAGGGCATCTGGCCTTGCTTCCTTTACAGATTTAATCATACAGAAACTATTTCCGAACTTCCCATGGATCAAGAAAAAAAATACAGTATGTATTCCAAAAGGAAAAAAAATCAAACATATTAGTGCTAGCACTAGAAGTTGTTTGAGTTTTGCACAATTATTTACTGCATAGAATTGCCTTGTGTTTGAGAGCCACCAGAATGTCTGTTCAACACCACCAGCTCAAATAGACAGTCTTTTATTACTATTGGTTAAAAAATTATATTACTATTACCTATGTTGTAAAGTACTGCACGTGTTGATCCTTGATAAATATACAACAGCAAATGCATGAACTGCTGCTTTGTTTTCAGGAGTTGAGCAATCAGTTGCATTTAAAAATAAACGACTATGTAAGAAACAAGTGAATGGAAAAAGAGTATCCCAGATATATAGATTGTCTAGGCAGATCTTAATCCAGAAAATCTACAATCAATGGCAACAAGGCAGACTATCAGCAATCTTAATGTTGATTTATACCTCAGAACAGTTCTATTTTGTTAAAGGACAACCAGAAAAAAAGGAGGGACTTGCAGGGAAAGATAAGAGTTTTGTCCAAACTGTGTGATGCTTGTCCTATATTTTCCCAAATTTCAAATCATTAAAGTTAAAGTACCTTTAAATTGTAATACATCAGGCTATAGGACAAAAAAAACCTCATTTAACATGTCCTGCCAACAAAACCCAAACCCTAAAACGGAACAATGCCGAAGCTTCCCTAGAAAAATATAAGCACATTTTACACTCATTTTAAAATATATTTTGATTTAAAAAAATGTATACCGTATATACTCGAGTATAAGCCGTCCCGAGTATAAGCCGAGGTACCTAATTTTACCTCCAAAAACTGGGAAAGCTTATTGACTCGAGTATAAGCCTAGGGTGAGAAATGCAGCAACCTCTGGTAAGTTTCAATCAAAAAATTGAGGGTTTCTGCTTCCATTGGAGGTGCCGGCGTCTCGTTTTTGGATGCCGGCGACCATTCTTGGATGCCGGCGAATATTCTTGGAGACTATTCTTGGACGCCGGCGACTATTCTTGGAAGCCGGCGACTATTCTTAGGCGCCGGCGACCGTTATTGCGCTTGACCCGAGTATAAGCCGAGGTAGAGTTTTTCAGCATATTTTGGGGGCTGAAAAACTCGGCTTATACTCGAGTATATACGGTAGCTAACATTTTGTCTTTTTATAAACAGCTGTGGCGCAAGAAAGGCACTGCATATTCATGCCACATTTTAGCTGAGATTAACAGAATAAGATAGGAAAATAAATTAAAGGATAGTAATCGCTATACAGGTATGGGATCCATTATCCGGAAACCCGCTACCCAGAAACCTTAAGGAAAGGTCGTCTCCCATAGACTCCATTATAAACAAATAATTACATTTTTTTTTAATTATTTCCTCTCTCTCTTTAATAATAAAACAGTACCTTGTACTTAATCCAAATTAAGATATAATGGGGCAGATTTACTAAAGAGCAAAGCGGCCATCACTAGTGACAATTAGGGTTGCCACCTGGCCGGTATTATACCGGCCTGGTCGGTAAGAATTGTGGTTGATCCCAATGTTATTAATAGGAAAAAAAGATAATTCTATAGAAAGGCTGGTATTTTTTTTCCAGAAAAGGTGGCAACCTTAGTGACAATTCCCCATAAATCCCATCCGCAGGGACATCGCCAATTTACTAACAGGCGTAGAGGACAATTCAATAACGAAAGACATTTGCTAGGGTACGTTCGCACCCTATCGCCAGGCGACTTTTCACTCCGGCGAACGGTCGTTACACCGCAAATTCACTGAATTGCGAATTTTACTGAACGTTACCTCTTTCGCCAGAGTTTCCTTTGCCACCTTAGACCTGGCGAACTGATAATATGAAACTACATTTTCCTCAATCTTATGTCAGTTCTATCATATCCTGTATGCCGGAAATTCATAAAAGTTGTAAAAAAAACTTTTACACACACATTTTAGTGAATTCTCGTATTGGTAATGCACTTGCAGCTGGCGAAGTGGCGCAAAGTGTGGGGTAAATTCACCCTTTCATGAATTTGCCCCAATGAATCCTTATTGAAAGTAAAACCAGCCTATTGGATTTAGTGAATGTTTACATGATTTTCTAGTAGATTCAAGATCTGAAGATCTAAATTACAGAAAGATCCATTATCCGGAAAACCCCAGGTCCCGAGCTTTCTGGAGAACATGCCCCATATCTGTAATTACAAAGTCTGTAAAAGTCTTGTTTAATCTTATAAGGGAAGAGGCACATCAATGATAATTCATATAGCTCGACTTTTTCAAATTGAAATGGTGCGCCCCGGCAACTGCACATTATTTTTCGGTGCCAAAGGATGATACTGAATTACAGTGGGTGATTTAGAGGCTGCCAAGTGAACTCTCAATCAACAAGGGGAATTTGCACTAAACTTGGAACAGAAAGGCTTTTCTTTGTCTGCAGTCAGATGACTTGAGCATGGAGAAGAGACCCAGTGCAGGGGAAATGTTGATCAGTCAGATATGCACAGGATAGGTGCAAAGGGAACAATGTTCCTGTAATAGCTATAGTACACAATAGTATTCAGGTTGTGCAGGAATGTGGTGGATATTGTATCAGTTGATGAGATAAAAATAATTTTGGATCTAATAATCTTCTATGGCACGCAGCACACCACAACAGTGATGTGCGGGTCGGGCTTTTACCGACCCACACCCGTCTGTAACCCAACCTCCCAACACCCGCGGGTCTCTTTTATAGACCCGCGCCGACCCACCCCCCGATGATGTCATAAAAGGGGTGGGACGAGAGGTGCGCTGGTATCAGGTCGGCCTACACATCACTTCACCACAACTCTGCCCAAGTACATGATACAAAATGTATTAAAAAATATTGGCTACAATGCAGTCTGCGTCATTCAACGGCATCTCACTGACACAGTTCAAGGTCTTAAAATGTAACCCTGGCACAAGGGTAACTAGTAGAGGAAACTTAGCTGTGTCGGAGGCGCCAATGAAGCAGGATGCCGGGGAAACCAAGCTTGGTATAAAACATAGAATCTTTATTAGTCCTGGTTAAAACACAAAGTAGAAGGGCGGGCAGGGGAACCAGCTTTACGCGTTTCGTGACCATATGAGATTCAAATTCAATGCTTATGCATTGTATGCATAAGCAATGTTTTATAATTTACTCGCCCCATGTAATGATATAAATGGATGTTTGCCTCCAGTGATACATGAATTATTCACCACAGACCTGAAAACAGCATATGTATGTATAATAGGTCACTGCAAAATGCCACATGCAAAGCTACACATGTGGCAGCTCTCATAGCATAAAATGTTCAGTGCACAAAATAACTTAGTAATATATCTTAAAAACTCTGCGTGCCATGGGGGGTGAAGATGTAGCCGAGTTATAAATGTATATGGTAATGCCATTGTCGGTATACATTGTTGCTACTCCTTCAGCTACAATTCACCGCATATATTTGCATTATTCAAGAAGATATAAGATAGGTGCCTAAAATCTGCAGGAAACTCACAGTTCAGTCAATTGTAAATAATGTATTCTGGAGAGCAGAGGACATGAGAAAAGCAGGATGCACTTGGGAAATGTCAGAATTCACTGGAATCACAATTAGATCTGACTCACTGTTGAATCATAGTTAGATCTTACAGCCTGTCCCACAAGAGACAAACTGTGTATGGAGCAAAAAGAATTTTGAACTAGTCTACTGCTAGCTTTAATATGTAAATTAGATGCGATTTTGATGAAGGTCTAATTTCACGCAGCAAACTGATGCAGCAAATGGGTTTACAGCCTTCATTGCTAGGCATAACCCTAGTAAAGTATTTATTAGGGATGCACCAAATCCACTTATTTGGATTCGGCCGAATCCTTTGTGAAATATCCGTCCGAATCCCCAAATCCTTTGTGAAAGATTCGGCCGAATACCGAAACAAATCCTAATTCGCATATACAAATTAGGGACAGGAAAGAAAAAAGTGTGGGGGGGTATTTTTTTTACTGCCATGTTTTGTGACAAGTCATGTAATTTTCCTTCCCGCCCCTAATTTGCGTCTGCAAATCAGGATTCAGTTCTGCCTGGCACAAGGATTCGGTCAAATCCCAATCCTGCTGAAAAAGGCCGAATACTGGATTTGGTGCATCCCTAGTATTTATTGAAATGCAAATTGACAATGAGGCACATAGTTATATAGTTAAGTTGGGTTGAAAAAAGACCATCAAGTTCAACCCCCTCAAAATGAAACCCAGCGCACACCCACTGAAACTATATATACGTATGCCAATATCTAGATTGATTGTAGATTTTAGTATCACTATAGCTTTGGATATTATGCTTGTCCAGAAAATCATCTACGCCCCTCTTAAAGGTGTTAACAGAATCAGCCATCACAACATCATGAGGCATTCCACAACCTCACTGGCCTCACTGTGAAGAACCACCTACGTGGCTTCAAATGAAAGTTCTTTTCCTCTAGTCTAAAGGGATCGTCTCTGGTGAAGTGATCCATTATATGGAAAAACAGATTTCCTGCTAGCGGTCTATAATGCCCTCTAATTTACTTTTTTTTACCATTTTTTGGGACCCGTACCCGACCCGTACCCGCAACCCGGACCCGCATTCTTACCCGCTTGGAACTGCTACCCGACCCGACCCGCAAGTACCTTATCCGCAACCCAGACCCGCTTATCATCAAGAATTGGGAAGTGCCGTCATTGTAAACCGGAAGTGACAACATCGGAAGTTGCCGTGACCAGTAAAAAGGAGTAAATATCGATATTGAGGAGACCCGCGGCCCACAAACCCGTAGAACCACGTCTTATGGGTACTCGCCCTGCTGCAGGACTAACACTGTGCATGTGCTGGCTTAGGGCCACCATAGAAGAAAGAAGATCATTCTGTGTGCTCAATATTCATTATTATTACAAATCTGTTCGAACATCCGTAAAGATTTTGACATTCAAAGGGAAAAGCTGTACAACCCAACAGGCACCATTAGCACCATAATGTTTATGCCCCAAGCTATGAAAAGGAAGACAGTAGAGGGGCCGACATATCAGCTGAATCTAGGTGAAGAATCAAAATTATATTAATTTAAAGGAGAAGAAATGGCATGCTGCACAAATGCCAAATGTTAGGCACCCCCAAGTGATTGGATTGACTTATATGAAACCACGGTCTGATGCTCCTTTCGGCAGAAAACTGCACCGGCCCGGGGTTATACCAGTGAGCACCACAGAGCGATCCACTTCTGGCTTCTTCTTTCTTCAAATTTCCCGGGGCAAACGCATGCGCAGTTGAACGAAATAGCCGACTTTTTAGTTAAAGGTCGGCTTTTCGTTCTACTGCACATGCACAGCCGCACAAAGGAAAAAGGAAGAGGATCACTCCGTGGTGCTCACTGGTATAACCCCGGGCCGGTGCAGTTTTCTGCTGATAGGAGCATCAGACCGGGGTTTCAGGTAAGTCAATACAATCAATCTGGGGTGCCTAACATTTGGCACCCCCAAGTGCACAAAGCCGTTCCTTCTCCTTTAAAGGGGATCCGTCACCCAAAAAAATTATTTAAAATCCTATTGTATCACATTAGTCAAGCAAAATTAACTTTAATTACACTTTATAAATTAATTGAATCTTGTTTCCTTCAGTCTGGGAATTCAAAATGATAGCAAACAGGCAGCAGCCAATTTGTGGACACTGTTTTTAAGGAAAGCCTTGCATAATCTCAGAATCTTGTTTGTGCACCAGAATGGGGGACCCGATGCTACAGAATGGGGGCCCTGTCTACACAATTAAATGGTAAAGAGAATGGGGGATGTGGAGAGAGCGGTAACATCTAGGAAGTGCTGAATGGAAAGTTAAAGTAATTGTCTGCCCCACCTCTATGCCCAGGGCATAGAGGAGGGGCAGACAATATTTGATTGACAGCTGAGATTTTGATATGAGCTTACAACCGCTATGAATGCTTTAATAAAAAATAGAAATTGGATTTCATGTTTAATTTGAAAAGGACTTTAAATATACAGATTTTTGTGTCTGGGTGACAGGTCCACTTTAAGGGACTTTCTTGATAGGAATGCGACAAATACATTTAAAAAACACCAGAGCACTCAAGATACACTAAGACTTGGCTGTACCTCATAAGAAAGATTTTAGATAATCAAAGCAATAATGCTATTTGATTTCAGGTATAACTATAGACCTGTAAATATCAAGGTTAACAACCTTAGACTAAAGCAGTGCCCCCTGCTGTTTGGAGGTTAACCCTCACAGCTGTCTTCACTGAGAAAACATACAGTATATTACGTTTACAGTAATTTGGGGGGCCACACTCCTACTGCTTAAAACTTTGTTGTTCTAGCGAGTAGCTTGAAACAAAACACTAGACATCAGTCCTATAAAATCTGAAAGTTCGGAGCACTATTTAATTCATCTCAAAATAAGCATTTTTGAATGCATGAAGCACAGCAAATTCAGCAGGGTCCAGATTTATTCTGGGCAAGCTGTACTTTTCCACACTTCTCCGACTCTCGATACAAGGACATAGTGGATGAACGTCAAAGAGCCAAACCAAAATCATGCAATGCTGCAAGGCAAGACTAGCTTTAATACAGTACCATGCCAAAGGGTTTTGTACCAGCTATACAATGTTGCTATTTGTTAACCAGACTGTGCACATTCCAACTAAAAGAGAAAATTGAGGTTTTACAAAAAGCATAAGCACAATCTTCAAGTTGTTTCTATTTGAGTATATAAAGACAGAGTTCTGCAACAGAATTTCAGTAGATGAATACAGACAGCACAATTAAAATATACTCTGTACTTGAATTACTTTTCAGACGCAATAAGTAAGAACAAAAGAGAGATTACCTTAATGGCCTTGACTTATTCTGTTCCCTTCCTCTAATTTTATCAATTCAGCTTTAGTTAGGACACTAGCTACAGTATATTGAAAAAAAAAGTACACCTGTACAGCCTTGGAAACATTTTTACAAAGCCCATTAAATGATTGCCCCATTGCGATCTTTGTATTCCTTCACATCAATCGGTTAGTTCTCTGGCTGTAGTTCAGGGCAGGGCTAGAAATGGGTAGACATTTTTTTCTGGATGGCATATTCCCCATATTCTACATTCCATAATGGCCTACACAGCTCCATGACTTTATGCTGCACATATGAACAGAGGGAATGTTATGGGCAGGCTATTGTCAAAATAATGCAATGACAGATTCACTCTGCAGTGACAGCTCTCCTCTGAAATGCATAAAGATCCAAAGTTTGCTACAGCTCTAGTCACCTAAGGCAACCAATGAGCAGGATGCATTCACTTGTCAGCTGTTTAAAAACAAACATCTTCTTGGTTGATGTAGATGAATGCACCTGGGCAGACATTTATTACATATTGCACAAAGTCTACATGGATAGTGGTTAAAATCGAAATTAAACGGCAGCCTAGAAACTCAACTATTGTGAAACGTATGTTTCCAATATCAATATTTTTTATTGTAGAGGGAAATAAACACTTTCTTGATTTAGTACAAGGAGATACCTACCATATAATATCAGGTGTCTGAACATCAAGGATGTTGAAGTTCTAGATGTTCAGCAAGCTATTCAGTGAGGACAACCAGACATAGCAATAAAAGATTGTTTCCACAAACCGTGTTCTTAAAATGCAGAAAATTATACAAATTAAAGAGGCACAAGGGGTGAAAAGAATGAGATGACAAAGGCCATCACTTATCCCGAAAAAAGTTTGAGATTTTTTTTTAAGACAAAAATGAAAGTTTTGCCTGAAAATACCCTTGAAAGCTCAGATTTTTGTAGTAAAAAAAATCAACTTGACCTTTAATAAATAACCTCCCAAATGTCTACCTGCATTCTGGTTTCTAAGGGTATCTTTTTATATGTTCTCGGACTATCAGGAACCTTCTCTTCCAATATTATCCTATTGGGAGCCTTCAAATTCTTGTTTTGTTTTTTTTTATTTTAAAGCACAGCACTCTGATCCAGTTATGATCATTTTCTCCATTAGCCAAAAGTTGTCTCTTCATGATTCTCCCAAGACAATAGCAGTCTATAAAAAGCAGATACATTTTTCAAACTCAACATGGAGTTTTTTTTTTCTGCACCTTAAAGATACATCAGACCCTCTCCAGGCTAGGAAACTTAGCTAATATCAAGAGTTTCTTCCTATTTTATCTGTAAGAATGGATGACAGCGAGTTAGCTAAAAACCCTTCTGATATTGTTGCTCAATTCCAAAAGTTCCTTTACTCAGCATAAATGTAGCATTGATAAGGATGGGTTTGTTTGGAAGATATTGAATTAAGTAAATTGAATTTGGAGGAAAACTCTTAATTCTCCTATTATTATTTAAGAAATACAGCTAGCAAGTGAAAAACTCTTGCCCAGGGCCAGTAGGTTTTATTAGTATTGATGCTAGATATTCATAACGCATTCTATAGTCTCTTTAAATATATCACTGGACCTTTTTTAGATGCTTTTAGTTTACTCTATAGAAATCCAAGGGCGTCCTTTATTACCTTTATTATTCTCCCTTGCTTTGGAACCAGTAGAAAAATGAATCCGTAACAATAAGGAAAAGATTCACCGTGCTGATTAATAAAATATTTATGCAGACAATATAAACTCGACCTTACTAAAGCCCAATTTATTTAATATCTTAGACAAATTTCAAGTGATTTTTATGTTACTAAAGTGGAAGCATATTCTATTAATATTCCCAACCCTCCGTTGAAGTTGTTTGAATTAGATGTTTTTTTCCATTGGAGAAAACGCTCAGTGGATTACTTAGGAGTCAAAGTAACTAAATCATATGTAACATTATATAAAACAAATGTTCCATCTTTCATTAACAGGCTATATAGATTTTTTTTTATAAGATTTAAAGACTGGTCTAAATATGCGATCTCGGCTAGTCCATTTTGCAGCAGTTTTCATTTTATAATTCCCAGTTGCTATATTATTTCAAATTATTTTTTGAACTATGCTGTGACAACCCTACCAAACAAACATTTAAAGTTTATTAATCAGCTAACTGAATTGAATTACTTGCCTCTGTGCATATACTGTATGAAAGTTTGGGACTCGGATGTACATTCCCCTATTTGTTGTCCTCGATCTGTACAATTTCCCCCAATAAAGTATTATATTGGTGAAATCTTACTCTAGTACGTAGACATGATTTAGATTCTATATCCCCAACCCTAACTTGCTTCAATGTATGTTCCATGTACAGTGGCAGTGTTCAATAGTCCATAACTTTTGGGTAGAAATTTTTCATATCCAACTTATATTTAATTTATCCAATTAAACATAAATCACTGCAGTCTTCTTTGGAATCTGCCTTATTATCTCTGCCTTATACTGGACTACTGATTCAATAAGTGACTAAGCCCTCTATAAAATTTGAAGAACTTTATATATGCATTTGTGCACATGGAATCCACCAATGGCTACACGGTACAAGACTAAGAGAGTTCTAAAGAATAGCTAGCGAACATCTAATGAAAAAAAAATATTTTTATGTTTAGGTAGATGCACTTATCTTTTATATTTGTACTGTTAACCCACCTACATATATTTTACAATTTAACATTTTAAAATATTGATACTTAAAGGGATACTGACATGGGAAAAAATGCTTTGTTTTTTCAAAATGCATCAGTTAACACTGCTTCAGCAGAATTCTGCATTGAAATCTGTTTCTCAAAAGAGCAAACAGATTTTTTTTTATACTTAATTTTGAAATCTGACCTGGGACTAAACATATTGTCAGTTTCCCAGCTGCCCCTAGTCATGTGACTTGTGCTCTGATAAACTTCAATCACTCTTTACTGCTGTACTGCAAGATGAAGTGATATCACCCCCTCCTCCCCCAGGAGCCCAATAACAGAACAGTGGAAAGGTAACCAGATAGCAGCTGCCTAACACAAGATAACAGCTGCCTGGTAGATCTAAGAACAGCTCTCAATAGTAAAATCCAGGTCCCACTGCGACACATTCGGTTACATTGAGTAGGAGAAACAACAGCCTGCCAGAAAGCAGTTCCATCCTAAAGTGCTGGCTCTTTCTGAAAGCACATGACCAGGCAAAATTACCTAAGATGGCTGCCTACACACCAATATTACAACTAAAAAAATACACTTGTTGGTTCGGGAATTACATTTTATATTGTAGAGTGAATTATTTGCAGTGTAAACAGTATAATTTAGAAATAAAAACTACATCATAAAAATCAAGACAGAATCCCTTTAATAAAATCAACCTATAGCGCTACAAAATGTTCATTTGAGGACAGGTTAAAAAACGACTGATATTATGAAAGCACATGAGCAAAGAGGACACTCTTCTGAGAAATCATCATTTATTAAAGCAGCAGTGGTAGACACAGTAAGAGGATTATTGATATAAGGATGCATATTTGTCTCACTATCATACTTTGCATACATAAGTAAACCTCTTTCTACTGCTATCCAATGGGGAATGAACATAATACAATGTTAGAGAAAATGCAATCTATTTATAAGAGCGGGTTATCTTCCATTTATGTTTCCATTAAAGACAATATATGCATTAAATACAGTCATAGGTTAATTGGCAAAGAACAATATTTCTCTGCGCAATTGCATTGATTCATACACACTGGTATATGTCTCAACAAAGGTATCTCCATAGAAAAGCAAACTTGATGCTCATTAAAGGGGTTGTTAACCTTTAAATTCAGTTTTAGTATGATGTAGAGGGTGATTTTCTGAGACACTTTGCAACTGGTTTTCATTTTTTATTATTTGTAGTTTTTGAGTTATTTAGCTTTTTATTCAGCAACTCTCCAGTTTGTAATGTCAGTAATGTCATCTGGTTGCTAGAGTTCAAATAACACTAGCAACAATGCACTGATTTGAATCAGAGACTGGAAAAGGAAAAGGAGAGTGCATTAATCGAAATATTACCAATATGATTTCTTTGTATAGTATGTGATTTGTCTACCCCATGTAAACGTTTATATATATATTGTACTTTTAAGAACTGTACAGCGCTGCAGCTCCTTAATAGTGCTTTACAAATAAACTTATACATACATACATAACAAATGAAAAGTAATAACAATACATTTTTAACCTTATAGAGCATTTGTTTTTAGGTGAGGTCAGTGACCCCCATTTGCTGGAAGGAGTCAGAAGAAAAAGGCAAATAATTAAAAAAAAATTATAAAAAAATAAAGACCAATTGAAAAGTTGCTTAGCATTAGAAATTCTATAACATATTAAAATTTAACTTAAAGGTGAACCACCCTGCTGGCACTGTTACTTTTTATACTATAACTAATTAAAAAATATAAGTAGAAGGAATATTCTATCCACCCAATCAGCAATTAACAAAGATATGGCACAGATGTTCAGTGAACGTGAGAATGTTGTGATCTGTGCCAAAAAAGAAGGGTGTTTCAGGCACATTGAGGAGCACAAGGCAGGATTACCAGTGAAAAAAAGTGAGAATGTGGGGCATTGTGGATTGTTTGCAAAGGGAACATGGTTCATTACTAAAGGCAATGGGATAAAACAATAAGCAAGCTTCGAAGACTTAATTAAAGAATAATCATGCAACGTAGCAATGAAGTGAGAAAAGTCGGTAGAGGGCTTTGCAGTGAAAAAAAAATCACTACTGTAAACTGCAGGTAGTGTTTTTGAATATTACATCCAGATGCATTGCTAACTGTTGAAATGTTTAAAGGACCTACTCCATTTAACAAAATTAGTAAAATATAAGCCATGTCTACTTAGATGGTTTAAAGGGGACTTGTCTTACAGACATAAAAAGCTGTACAATAAAGGCCTTTTCAAATTGGACATGAAACCCACATTTTTTTTTATTAACATCCATATCTGTTTTGAGTTTATGTAAAAGTCTCATCTGTCAATTTTAGGCATAGAGGCTGGGCAGACAATTACTTTCACTTTCCGATCTGCATTCTTGGATGTCACTGTTCTCTACCCATTCCCTCTCCATCTAATTGTGTAGCCAGTGCATGGGTATCAGGTCCCCCATTCTGACACATAAAACAAGATTTTGTGATGATACAAAGCTTGCCTTAATAACAGTGTCTACAAAATGGTACATGCCTGCTTGCTGTGATTGTGAATTCCAAGACTAAAAAAAACAAACAAAATGTAAATGAAGTTTATTTTGCTTAAGAAACATCATAAAATAGGATTTGGAATGATTTGGCAGGTTCCCTTTAAGAGACCTATGAAGGAACTTAAGTCCAGTGTATAAAGGGATTAATAAACCATATGGCATTTTTGGTCAGGTAACTTTCTACTAAATATTAAATGGCTGCAGAATAATTTCTCTAAATGTAAATGTAGAGTCTACTGAGACACGATCTGGTCTACTAAGAAAATAGTATACTACACTACACCAGTATAATGCTGCGGCTAATTATTCTCTGAAACTGAAAATTCCCTCAGACCATGGCCCTCATGTGAGTGTATTGGTATAAAAATGACAGTGTCTCAGAAGTTCTAGAATACCTTGCCCTAAGTACAAAATAAGCTAAGAAGAATGGAGAGCTCAGAATATCTTTTAAAAGATTACCATTCACAGAAGTAGAAAAAAAAAGCCCATTAAATTGGTTGTTCACCTTCCAACACTTCTTTCAGTTCTGTTGGTATCAGATAGTTCGGCAGAAATAAAGATTTTTTTTCAATCACTTTATATATAGACTGCTTTTCTAATACTGAAATGTAGCATTTAATTTTTTTGCACCTTCATAGTCTTTCGCATATAGCTGGGGGGGTTGCCAACTCTATAAACCATTCTAAATTGATACATTAGTTAATACATTAGCTAATACATTTCTTATCTTTGGCCTTGCTGAGTTTCATTAAAGTCAGATGTTAAAATTGATAGAATAGCTTCTAATTAGAGATGTGCGGGTCACGCATTGACTCGCATCCGACCCTAACCTGCCCCACTTGGCCTGCCTGCATCCGACTTCCGCGTTGCTTTTATAGACCGCCCAGCCAATGATGTCACAAAAGGGGCGGGGGAGCAGGTGCAGCGTCTATAAAAGACAAAACCGGAAGCTGACATTTGACGGTGAGAGCAGGAGAAGAGCTGCTCAACCAGCACCCGCCTGCCACCCGCAAGGAAGAGTGTGAGGTCAGCCCGAACCCACCCGACCCACGGGTCCCACAGGTATCAGGCCGGCCCGCACATCACTACTGTTAATATTCCACAGATGCTGCTGAGAGATGTATCAACCAATGTAGCAATTTGTAAGTTCAGAATCTGCACCTGAATTACTGTGCTGTCCAGCAGCATTCCTAGAGGGGGGCGGGCCCTGGTGCGTGATGCGCAGCCGGGCCCCGCGCCCCCCTCCGTACGGCGCGCTGCCAGGTTGATTTCAGTGGCGTGCGGCGCTGCCGGGGGGCCCTGAGGGGGTGCGGGCCCTGGCCTGCTCGCACCCCCTGCTCCCCCGGTAGTTCCGACACTGGTGCTGTCCGACTGAAACACCAGAGACACGAGCATTAAAATTTAAACTTAAATTTTGGGAAAAAATGGTAAAAAAAAAAACGCAAAGCAATTGAAAAAAAGTTTTTGGAAGGTGAACAACACCTTTAAAAGATAAGGAGAGTTGAATACTATATATTTCATTATACTGGCTTGGGAACTTCAGACGTTATGTACACCGAACAAATAAAAATAACCAAACCAAAATGCTTTATACCCAACACCCCAGAGGCGACGATGCTACAAAATAGTAAAATGAAACAGCATTACGGGTTATAAAGAATTTCGTACAGTTTTATGCACATACTTGTTTGCCAAGAGAAACCATAGGAGTGCTGGGCATGCAGATATTTGAATTCACATTACACACAGTATAGGGAGTATTGCTATAAATAAAATAGCTGCATACTGAGATTCAGTTCTAATCCTCTCTGATTAGCAGTTTCAAAACAGAATTAGAATCACCCACTGCCAGCCAAACCCGAATATGCCATTAATCAATTAAACACCATCTATAGAGAGGGAAGATGCTCACATCTTTGCTCACATATTAAACTAAGCCAATGTACTCCACGTACCTTTTAAGTAAGAAAAGGTAACCCATATCAGGAGTCATTTTCTAAGCACATTTTTTCACAAACAGTATAATTTAGTACAAGCATTGGAATACATACAATTGAACATCTTGCATTACATAATAACAAGCAATCCCATTCTGCAATTCAATCAATGAAAGAAATCTGAAACTAAACAGGAATCTGAATTAAGGAACACTAAATGTTTACAGGAAACCTTTTAAAAAAAGGATACACACCCTAAGCCCTGGCTTACACATGGACCAGAATGCTAACTCATTATATCGAACCTCTTTCCGCTCACTTTTTTTCATTTGCAGCAATGCAGACGATAATCTTAGTTTGTGGGACATGCATAAGTCGCCGAAGCATGTATATTAAGGAGAGGGGGGTAAGCAAGAGAGTAGGTCATTTGCATGTCTTGTGCCAACAGAAAAGACCCCAGTAATGATCTCTGCCAGCTCCAGTGAACAAGGCCTTTATAACATACCGTCAGATTTCTTGGGATACATTCCTTGCTTTCACAGTCCTCATCGGCAGCATCCCTTTTCCATAGTGACTTGTACCTTCCTCAGAATCCCAGCAGAAAAGACCCCCTTTTGTGGCAGATGCCTTTCCCAGCCTTTTGACTCCCTTCAGTGGTAATTCAGAAACATCCCCGCGCACGATAAAGGCACAAACAATATCTGCATGTGTCGGAACAATCTATGGTTGCAAAGCAGAGCTGAAGGCAGAGCAGCTTGAGAAGCGGAATGCTGACTACTCTGCATCA
Organism: Xenopus laevis; assembly: GCF_017654675.1. NCBI lineage: Eukaryota > Metazoa > Chordata > Amphibia > Anura > Pipidae > Xenopus > Xenopus laevis. Next base: position 95,125,713 of record NC_054383.1, read on the forward strand.
CACTTGCACACACTCACACCACTGCATCAGCAGCCTGTCCACACCAGCCATTAAAGGCATGTCTAAGCTGCAAACACATATTACTCACTAGATAGAATTCTCTATAGCATCCAGATCACAGTGATTATTTATGTCTTAGGCTGAAGGACGAATAAAAGAGAACATTATCCTCCCTCTCTCTCTCTCTCTCTCTCTGTGTGTCTACTTTTATGACTGATGTTTCTGTTTCACTGCCACTAGACATCAAGGACAATCGCTAGGATAAGGCTGGATATTAGGATCGAAAGGAGAAAGAACGAAAAGAGACTAAATATAAGGCTGGATGTGCTGCTCACCCCCTTCCCATTTCTCTGCCTCGTGTATCCAGGCACGGGTGGTACCGACTCCCGGGAGAGTCTGTATCAAACAGCTGAGGCATAGGGGAAAACATGGCATGGATGCCAAAACACAGAATCAGGCACCACAACACATTCAGACACAACAAAAATACCAACTTTGCTATGTCCACGCGTGAATACAATAGGAACTAGCGATTTATAAATATAAGACAATGCTACTCCCAGGATATGTCTGAAGCTGGAAACAGTTTAATATTTATGGTTAACCCCCCCATGCAGAAACACTGACATCACAGGCAGAGTTTAGTATCAGATCATATGAAAGGAGCATGTGCAGCAGGAATGACAAATGACTTGACATTTGATTTAGGGCACGGCAACCACTGTATTTGTAATAGGAAAGGGGGGGGAACCCAACCAAGTGGTATCAACACTGACAACTCCTGAATGATCCAGGCTTGGAAGCGTTAACCAGCTGGCAACCCTTACAATTAACTCCATAATTACCAGACAGGTCTCCAACACGGACTTCTATATAATGCTGCAGTTTATACAAACAACACACGAGGGAAATAAAATGTAAATAAATAAATAAATCAAGGGTTAAACATATGGGGAAAGAAATAACGGATCACCTTTAAAGGGGTGCATCTATCCCAAAGTAACAGCTGGTGCATTGTTTGAGCATTGCCGCTGGTCTCTGAATTAACCCCCCTTTCGAAGACAGTCACAGCTCCCCACCTATTTCCTCCCCCTCTCTGACTGAAGGTAAAGGACAGGCTGTGCTGAGACGACAAAAGGCTTTCTCTGTGCACCAGGAACTACAGAGAGGGAGATGCTCAGAGGCAGTGGGCGGGTTGCTCCAATACAAGCTCTATTACTGTCTGCAGGACCCTGACACACACACAGCAACACAGAGCCCAAGGAGCCTCCCATATAGGAAAACATTATTGCACCGCTATGAGAAACACTTTCAGCTCCTGTAAATAGTAAAATACATGGAACGAGTGACATAATGGGGGAAAATCTAAACACTGAGAGCCTTTCACTAGCTGCACAGTTGAACTATTTGTTTGTGATAGGGAGACTGAGTATTTCTAGGATTACAGCATTTGGTTTGGAAACCCAGCAATGCTGCCAAATGATGGTCACCCAAAAAAATCTGTATAACTGTGCAAAATGAATGATGGATGGATATATAGATGATTGATAGACAGATAGAGATAAAGAGAGAGAGCGAGAGAGATAAAGAGAGAGAGCGAGAGAGATAAAGAGAGAGAGCGAGAGAGATAAAGAGAGAGAGCGAGAGAGATAAAGAGAGAGAGCGAGAGAGATAAAGAGAGAGAGCGAGAGAGATAAAGAGAGAGAGCGAGAGAGAGCGATAGAGCGCTAGAGAGAGAGCGCTAGAGAGAGAGCGCTAGAGAGAGAGCTAGGGAGAGAGAGCGCTAGGGAGAGAGAGCGCTAGGGAGAGAGAGCTATGGAGAGAGCTATGGAGAGAGCTATGGAGATAGAGATAGATGACAGAGAGATAGATCGATCAATCGGTAGATAGATAGGTAGAGATAGGTAGATAGATAGGTAGATAGATAGGTAGATAGATAGGTAGATAGATAGGTAGAGAGATTAGAGAGAGAGAGAGAGAGAGAGAGAGAGAGAGAGAGAGAGAGAGAGAGAGAGAGAGAGAGAGAGAGAGAGAGATTGATTTTTTTCTGGTCCCATGAAAAACATAAAATGGGGGTTCTACTGTATGTAATGAATTAAATCATAGTTTCATCATCACTTATTCTTATTAATATTATTATTAATAAACACATTTTTAAGTGCCAACATGTTGTTCATTTGCAAACTTCAAAACTCCCAAATCACCCGACATGAAAACCTGCCAATGCTAATAATAAGGTGATTTTTACAAGTGGCAATTTTGATGAAACTGCCGTGTTCCATTTTACTAAAGGGAAGGACATTGTCTGTTTTTGCAGCATTCTGGATAACAGATTTCTAGATGATCAATTACACATTAAATGCAATATATAGGTTTTCACTACAATACAGGCAATTTACAATGCCAGAGACGTAACTAGAGGGGGGGCGGGCCCTGGCACGGGACGTACAGCCGGGCCCCGCCCCCCTCCGTACCGCCGCATTTACGGACACATTTCCCTTAGAAGAGAGTGGCGTGCGAGCTGCCGGGGGGTCCTGAGGGGGTGCAGGCCCTGGCCCAATCGCACCCCCGGTAGTTACGCCACTGTACAATGCCCCACGCAGTATGCAAGCTAATCTCCCTGATTTTATACCATTTTTTCTGGTCCCCCGAAAGAAGCAAAATGGGGGTTCTACTGTAATCAGATCTTTGTTACACACACAAAAAAAAAAAAAAGAGAACCAAAAGTTTTTAGGTACATCAAAGAAAGCTCAATTTTCCTATCTGAACTGCGTCTGGTGTTCAGACTACCTATGATGCCAAAGGAGTGCTTTCTATTCATCAATGCCCTTGTGGCGTGGTATGTATATATAATCATACCACACCACAAGGTCATTGATGAATAGAGACATACACACACATGTATGACAGACATGCAGGAAAATTAACCTTAAAATGAACATAAAAGGAAACATTCATAATTTCACAAATGGCACAGAGACAAATACCATGGTTTCTTGCCATTTTGAAGTAAAACAGTTATCAGCAACTCAAATGCATAGGGTTATTGTAGTTCATTAAACAAACAGTAAACTATAGTGGTATAAATGTCAAGCCTTTTAATGGCTAACTATATAGAAATATTGTAAAGCAAGCTTTCAGCTGTCTTTTGTTTTTGGAGTTTTTTAATTGTTGTTTTTTTTAAACTCCCATTAAAGGGGTTGTTCACCTTCAATGTACAAATCTTATGAAACCACTAACAATGCTCTCAATGTGTTAGAAAAACCATTTTCCATAACAAAAAGTAAAAATGCCATTGTAAAAGCTAATTTTTATACCTATTAACTCAGTCCTTCTCCTGTCTCTCTGACCAGTTTTCTGAAGTGATGGGAGTGGCCTATTTTGAACCTGACACACCAAGAACTTCCTATATGATGACATCATCATGCCCAGGCTTTGCCCTTACTTGTTTCCTATTGGATGTTGATACTGCCCTCCTCCTAGTAATTTATTGGGTGCTTGTGAACTGTAACCAGTCACATAATTTGAATGGTCATTGGTTGATTACTCAATTGTAATGGCAGAGGTTAACAGACGCAGCATATAAACAAACCTGCCTTGTAACAAACAATCACACAGCCATGCAGACAAATGCTGCAGAAAAGGAAGGCGCAACATTGTTCTCCCAATTCTGGCCCTCTCCTTCTGCCTAGACTAAAACTGAATGGAGTGCCAAAGGGCTGCAACCTCTGGGAATAAATACTGGCTTTTCTATATTTTTATCTTTTAATACCTTTAAAGGAAAACTATACCCCCAAAATGAATACTTAAGCAACAGATAGTTTATATCAAATTGAATGACATATTAAAGAATCTTACCAAACTGGAATATATATTTACATAAATATTGCCCTTTTACATCTCTTGCCTTGAACCACCATTTCGTGACTCTATCTGTGCTGCCTCAGAGATCACCTGACCAGAAATACTACAACTCTAACTGTAACAGGAAGAGGTGAGGAAGCAAAAGGCACAACTCTGTCTGTTAATTGGCTCATGTGACCTTACATGTGGTTTGTATGTGTGCACAGTGAATCGTACGATCTCAGGGGGCGGCCCTTATTTTTTAAAATGGCAATTTTCTATTTATGATTACCCAATGGCACATACTACTAAAAAAGTATATTATTATGATAATGGTTAATTTACATGTAGCAGGGTTTTACACATGAGCTGTTTTACTCAGTATCTTTTAATAGAGACCTACACTGTCTGGGGGGTATAGTTTTCCTTTAAGCATAATGTCAGTTATTTACAAAATTGCAACAAAAACCAGCACTGACTTGCTTAGAAACGTATGTAACTTACACATCTAGCAGGGACAGTAGGGCTGCCACCTCACCCTTTTAAAACCAAACACATATGAAATCCACAGGCTGCATGGCTAATTATCAACTCATTTAGATGCTGCAGACTGAACTGATTTCTGTGCAGCCATGTAACATGCATCTAAATGAGTTGATAATTAGCCATGCAGCCTGTGGATTTCATATGTGTTTGGTTTTAAAAGGGTGAGGTGGAAACCCTAAGTGATTTTGTGCGCTCTCCCGGGGGCGGGGGCAGTAATTTACCTAGGAAAACTATACCTTTTTTAAGTGTTTAAGTGTTCCACTTCTGGAACAAGATTTAGAGCTCTAAATACCAAAAAATTAAAAAGTTATATTTTTCATGATATAGGGATCTATACCAGAAAAATATTTTACTTTATGCACAAAAATTCAACTCATTTGGAAAGCCTCAAGCTCATACAAATAATCAGCTGCTGAATAATGATTTTTTATGAGGTAAATACACAAAATAATACATGCCCCCCCCCCCAAATAATATATTTCTGGAAAGTACAAGCGTCATCTCCCATAGTATCCATTTTAAAAATGATTTCTTTTTTCTGTGTAATAATAAAATAGTCGCTTGTACTTGAGCCCAACTAAGATATAATTAATCTTTATTGGAAGCAAAACCAGCCTATTGGGTTTATTTAATGATTACATGATTTTCTAGTAGACTTAAGGTATGAAGATCCAAATTATGGAAAGATCCATTATCCGTAAAACTTCAGGTTCCAAGCACCTCGATCCCCCCCATCTGCACAGTTGAAGTCTCTGCAGCACACAGCCCACACTCCCCCTCCCTCTCACAAACTTGTAACAGTTTCTCTTCAGTACCTGAATGCTGCTCAAATTCCCCAGCACAGCCCAGCACAGGAAGCAGTGGCAGATTGACAGCAGACATAGCCAATAGGAGTTAAGTTAGCTGCCAGTACAATGTGTGATGTCATATAAGGAAGAGGAAGTGAACACTGTAGTGTTTTTGGGGGTCAGTGACCCCCTCCCAGCACAGGGTCTGTGTGGAACTGAAGGATTAGTACAGGGACACATCTGAGGTGAATATCTCTTGAACTGTACTTTTTCTGTGAACTATTTCTATGGAAAAGTTTGTTCTATTCATGTGAACTGTTAGATTTGTCATTTTGTTACAAAGGTGAACAACCCCTTTAATGAAAAAGGTAAAGATGTTTATCTTCTTACTACATTTTGCAGCATCTGTATCCAAATTTTTTTCCCAATTAGTGACCCTTTCTCAATTAGAATTCAAACATCGCATACAGACGTTGAACAATGAAGTGAGGAAAACAAGAATTTGCACATTATACATTAATCTTCTGACTGCCAACAATGTATATGCTACGGTGTTGTCAAGTGACAGCCTGCCAATGACCTAGTGTATCGAAATCTGACCTGCACTTCTTTTCATACAATCATTAGTGTTGCAGCGGCTGCCTTGCTGGGCATCATTATACAATACATGCATTAAAATAGGAACAGCACTAACTTCTGGAACTTTGCCTTTTATTAAGCCACAGAGTGACCCTCACAAGTTTGATGCACAAGTCAATCAGTGGCTTAATAAAAGGCAAAGTTCCCGGTTGTTAAAAGCGAGTGCTGTTCCGATTATTCCTGCACTTTGCCAGAAAAGTAGCACATTTCCGGGTTCAAGATTACACTGTGGGAAAATCATGTTGCCTAGCAACACACTTTTCACAAAGAGCCTTTAACCAAGCAAAGCTCTGGCAGTTGCTGATTTACATTGCACACAGCATGAAAACTAAAGTATGTACAGAGAAAAAAAAGTTATCTGATTATTTGTTACAAAAAAATTAAATCTTCATAAGCCAAATAAACAATATGAATGTATATATAAAATTACTTACTGTCTTCTCCAGGGCAAGGCATGCCTGGCTTCTCTGGAATACTGGGAAACACTAAATAAAAGAAGAAATGATTATTACATGCACTTAAATAAATGGCAGTGAAAAATGTAAATGTTAAACTATTCCATGGCCTGTTTAAAAAAAAAGTCTTGTGAGCTGGGAAAGTGGCCATTGCTGGCTGTGCATACCTAATAAGACTTGAGTTTGTACCATGCTAAATACAAACTTGGGACAAGAACAAGAATAAACGTTTCACTGCTCATGAACACTGTAGCTGGGAAACCATGTCAAGTCTGGTTGGTATATGCTACCTTAAGATTTATTTTCCTTTTTTTAAATTAAAAGGAGAGACCTTTGCATTTAAAGGGATACTGTCATGGGGGAAACTTGTTTTTTTTTCCAAAACATGGTTAATAGTGCTGCTCCAGCAGAATTCTGCACTGAAATTCAATTCTCAAAAGAGCAAACAGATTTTTTTTTAATTCAATTTTTCATATCTGACATGGGGGCTAGACATATTGTCAGTTTCCCAGCTGCCCCCAGTCATGTGACTTGGGACATGAACTATTTTCTGGGAGGCTGTTATCTCTCCTACTTAATGTAACTGAATCAGTCTCAGTGGGACTTGTCTTTTACTATTGAGTGATGTTCTTAGATCTACCAGGGAGCTGTTATCTTGTGACAGGGAGCTGCTATCTGGTTACTTTCACATTGTTCTGTTGTTAGTGTGCTGGGGGGTGGGTATATATAACTGCAACTTGCAGTACAGTAGTAAAGAGTTTATCAGAGCACAGGTCACATGACTGGGGGCAGCTGGGAAACTGACAATATGTCTAGCCCCATGTCAGATTTCAAAATTGAATATAGAAAAATCTGTTTGCTCTTTTGAAAAATAGATTTCAGTGCTGAATTCTGCTGGAGCAGCACTATTAACTGATGTGTTTTGAAAAAAAACATGTTTTCCCATGATAGTATCTCTGCCATTCTAAACAACTTTGTGAATTTGTTATTTCAATTGTGCTATTTCTCAGTCACGATGGACTACCCTGTATGTATTGTCGGTATATCAACATCTGATAACAGGAATAAAAATAACATATACATAGATCAGTGGACAGGGCATGTGATCATAAGTTTCTAAATAAACACAAATATATTCATGGATACAATTGTGATATATAATATAAGTATTGACTACATGCAAGCAAAAATGCAAAAGCACCCGGAAATGGCCACATACTGGGGGTCATTTATAAACGTTGGGCAAATTTGCACCTGGGCAGTAACCCATGACAATCAGACACTTGCTTTTACTGTCCAACTTACAGCTGGCTGAAAGAAGCTAACCACTTATTGGTTGCTATGGGTTACTGCCCAGGTGAAAATTTGCCCAGTGTTTATAAATGAGCCCCACTGACTTATACAGTGTACTAAAATTGCATGAACAAGCTACAGCAAGCACAATTTGGGCAATAGTTATCTGGACTTCAATTTGGGGATTTGGAGGAAAACTTGAAGCCCAAAAACAGAGCTTAAAGAAAAAGTAACACCAAAAAATGTAAGTGTTTTATGAAAATATAAAGTACTGTTGCCCTGGTACAATTGGCATGTTTTCTTCAGAAAGACCATTATAGTTTATATAAATAAGCTGCTGTGTAGCCATTGGGGTAGCCATTTAAAGGAGAAAAGGCTCAGGTTACACAGCAGATAAGCTCTGTAGAAGTGCAATGGGATTCTGCAGAATGTATTGGTTATCTACTGTGTATCCTGTGCTTGAATGGCTGCCCCCATGGCTACATACCAGCTTGTTCATAGAAACTTTAGTTGTGTTTCTGAAGCAAACACACCAATTGTACCAGTGGAGGAACAGTACATTATATTGTCGTTCCTTTAAAACACTTTCATTTTTTGGTGTTACTGTTCCTTTAAAACCACCCCTCGTGCCATTACCCTTACAAACATAGATCACTTTCCTTTGCTATGGATGAGAAGCACTACAGTTCGCATTTAATTGGTGATCACAGTCACCTCCCCTATGTCAATGTAAGGTGATTAACAGCAGATATCAAAAAGTTTGTTTGCCTCTATAAGAAGCAGTAATCAAAACATATTATGTGACACAGCCCTTAAAACCACAAATAATTAAAAAAAAACAAACAAACAATGTTCCCCTTTAAATGGACATTGACACAAATTCTCCCGAATCTCAATATTTCAGCAGTGTCATTCTCTGAAATTGATATCCTAGGCAAACAAGGCACTTTCTATTGCAAAGAACTAAATTTTTTGGGTATACAGCACCATAACCTTCTTACAGAACAGAACATAATTCCTATTAGCATTCCTTTTGTGAAAAGCACCTAATAACAGGTATCTAATGTTTACCATGGATGCTGAGGCCTTCTTCCTTGTATATGGAATATAAACGAAAAGCTTCTTCCAGCTCCATTTGGGAAGAAATAGTACATGGATCCCCTGATAAAAAATAAAATAGAAAACAATGCAATTACAATTCAAATAAGGTAAAATAAGACAAATCATAAAAGTGCTATCCAGGGCTGGAATTAACACCAGGGCGCCCACCAGTTTAAATCCCCCCATACAATACAGCCAGCTGTAGAAAAGTGTTGTTCAATCCTGCACATGTTAGAAGGAAGCAGCCATCCCAAATCCAGCCATGACAAAAATAGAGCAATGAAAGCCAACTAAGCAAAATTAACTTCTGTTCTCTTCCTTACTACTAAGCGCTGGGCCTGCTTTTTTAACAGGAGTGAACTGAATTACAGTTTAGATTTGAGTGCCAAATAATTAGGAAAAGCCTGCCTATCCAGCACCATGAAGGTTGTCAAAGTGCACAAAAAGGAGTCCAAGGCTGCAGTCATTGTGGAGTCTAATGCTTGGCATCAATGTTCCAATTGATGATGTGGGGTCAGTCTGCTAACTAATGGTTAGAAACACTGTATCCGCTATGCTGACCAGACTAAGATAGTACAAAACCGCCAGAAAGTGTGACACACTCTCACCAAAAGCCTTGTATTAGCAGTCTAAACAGTGGACCTCCAAGCAACCACGAAAAGTATGAAATGTATGTAAATTGCAGTTTTTAGGAGGAGCACCTGGAGTAAGTTTACATGAAAGTTTCTGTTTGTGTTTATAACCCCATTATGTTACAATCATCTACTGCAGCATCAGTTGGTGAGCTGAGTGTGTTAGATAGCTAGTGATTTTTTTGAAGGCTAGAGTAAACCTGCATTCTGATTTTAACAACATGACACACCTATAGGAGCTAGCAACCCTGAAGTAGCTCTAAAAAAAAAAAAAATCCAAATCCCCCCCCCCTTTTTTTTTTTTTTTTTTAAACAATCAAAATTGTCCTGTAAAATTTTATAGGAAAATTTTGTTTGCATGTGTGCAATTAAAGCCTGAAGAATAGGACATCCTAGCTGCAGGAACCAATTTTATGGAAAAGGTTAAAAATGTAGGATTATAAGTGCTTCTTCGGATTTAGACTAGGGATGCACCGAATCCCCGAAACCTTCGCGAAAGATTCGGCCGAATACCAACCCCTAATTTGCATATGCAAATTAGGGGTGGGAAGGGGAAAACATTTTTTGCTTCCTTGTTTTGTGACAAAAAGTTATGCAATTCCCTCCCGTCCCTAATTTGCATATGTAAATTAGGATTCGGTTCATCCAGGCAGAAGCATTTGGCTGAATCCGAATCCTGCTGAAAAAGGCCGAATCCTGGCCGAATCCAGGATTTAATTTAGACACTATATTAGTCTTTAAAAGGGTTGTTCACCTTCCAAACAGCAGCCCTGTGAGGAGTCACAGACTCTGTAATCTGTTCTAATTTGATATATTACTTGATATTATAAATCTTATCATTGACCCTGCTAAGCAAAATCTCCACGTTTCATTAAAGGAGTCATTTTATGTAAAAAAAACAAGAATGTACCAGTGCATTTTACTAATTTAGATATAGAAGGAAAGTAGTGTTTCTGGTTAGTTTATTGTAAATTTCAGCTAGGATGACCTGATAGGGAACTGAAGCCTGTCTTTGCTTCTGTGACTGCAGGGCTGTGATTGGCTGTCCCCCTCCTACTGGGCTTCTGGCTGGGACCAATAGGACACACCCACCCCTCATTTAAAATATGGACAGGTATAATTTATACACCAAGATTCCACAGATGCTGCGGAGAAATGTATCAAGTAAAAGAAGTAAATAGTAACAGTTTCAAGTCTTCATTGGATTACTGAGCTGCCAGACAAACACCAGAGAGAAAGGAATGTTAAAAGTTTAAACTTCAATTTTAGAAAAATGGTCAAAAATAAGAAAAGAAAAAAAAAACACAATGGCTGAAATAGTCTTCACTTCTGAAGTACTAGATAAAAAGACAAGCAGAAAAAAAGTGTTTGGAAGGTAAACGCCCATTTAATGTAATGGGGTTATGGGTCAGCTGCTATTTATTATTTCCACTTGAGGCGTGAGAATCATTTATCTTAGAAAACATCTTAGTCATCTCTGAAATGAAGGACATTACTGTGCCATCCTACTTGATCCTACTCACTGTCAGTTTAAATGGAAAAGAAATGGGTCAGCTCTCATGTGGTTGCTTAACATTCTCTGTAGCAAACCAAAAAAACATATATAGCTATATATCTATATATATCTATATATATTGCAGATGGATGACCACACCATAAAACAGAATATATTTTGCCTGTTTTAAAGAGCCACTCCTGTGTTACAAAACAAGAGGGAAAACCTCAAGGTGTCAGTTTTTTCACACTGCTACTTAAACTAATGTTGCCAGAATTTCAAATTGAAATCCGGGAATACAAGAAGTGGGTGTGTAGCATGCGATGTGGGGGGGGGGGAGTGTAGGTTATGCCCACTTTTCACTACTCATTTAAAACCACTTGTTATTTTTTTCCCTTTCATCTCTTAATCCTCCTAGGGTGATGGCACATGGGGAGATTTGTCACCCGCCAAAATTTGTTAACACAGGAAACAAAACTCCTAAAATGCCACCCCCTTCGCAAACCTTATAATCGTTGCAAGATTATTATAATTATATTAATCGCTGCAATAGATTACTCTGAGAAAAAGTCAATTACTTGCAGTGAAGGGGATGGCATTTTAGGGAGATGTGTCACACATTGTTACCACAGCCATCAAATCTCCCCATGTGTGGTCACCCTTTAAATTATGTGCATTATTTGCCCAGAGATGGCGAATTTTTCAGTCTTCATATGGTAAGTTACCCTTCTATAATACACAAAAGCCATGAATATCTTTTAAATTATATCCTTATAAACGGTTAGTTCTGATGTCATCAGTTATAAACGGTGAGTTCTGATGTCATTTCTGTCACATGACTCACTAAAACTTGTGTATTATAATAAAGTAGCCCCAGTTGCAAAATATGAGGATATTAGAAGTTACCTCAGAGTTCCATGACCTGTATAAAAACACTCGGCCTTCGGCATGAAACTCCTCGGTAATTTATAATATCCTTATAATTTACAAGAGGGGGTACTTTATTCACTATATTATAAATGTGTAGATTAAACACAAAGACATTATTGGAGGGGGGGGGTGTATTTCTAGGGGGTTTTCACCAGGGACCAATGCCATGATAGGGGACTGTCCATGGGAAACCAGGACTAATAAGAACCTTAGTTTAAACAAACAGCTAATGTACTTGAATTGTAAAATAGGTATTTTCTTGGTATTTTACAGAATATTATGAATAAAAACTAGATAAAAATAATATGCTGAAATGCAGGGGTGATCCTCAACCACACTACTGCCCAGCTTTCCTGCTGCTGACCCCCCCCCCCACCCGCAATCAAAGCACCCCTACTGAAATGAACTAAAACAAGAATTTGTTTCCCACAACTAAAGAGTTTTTCTGTGATATTTAATTTTTCTATATATCTTACAATTAACTAATTAAAGAAGAATATCTAGATGTGTGGAAACCATAATTACCCATTCAATGAGCAAAACTTTTAAAAAATGCATTGTATTGGGCTGTAGTGAAATCTCAGCAGCACTAGACTCAGTTCCATTCAGCTGCTGTTATGTATATATGCTCTGGCCCAATGAAAATTTTTAACAAATAAAAGGAAGGGGACGAGGGCAGCTGGCCTAGGGACGTCTGCTATGTAAATCCAGCCCTGTATATTCTGGGACTTGAGGTCTCTCTCTGCTTTTAGAGAATCTGTGTACCTAAGTAAAGTCCCTATGGAAGGACTTTAAGCCCCAGAGTATTTCACTTCACAATGGAAGGGTTGCATTATACCAGGAGCCCAAGGGATACTGGGAAAAGTCTCTTTTAGTTGAATGCAAGCACTTCCTGCATTTGTAAATGCAGATTTTATTTGGTGATGCTACTTTTAGACACACGCCCACGTCAAATAATCTGTGTATCGTTGTTTTATCTTCAATCAGTTAAGTCCTAAAAAAATATATTTATATTTATTTGTGGAATTCACTGTGCTAATTTAAAAAAAAAAAAAAAAAAGGGTGCTCAATCTTCCCTGTAAAATAAATATATTTGATTTGTTTTAATTTCATGCTGTATCAATCAATTATACTTATCCCAAGATTGGCCAGGGTAAAGAACCTTGCCACACAAGCACTTTAGGTAAAAAAAAAAATACAAAAAAAAGAAAAAGAGAGAGATCCATAGAAGTGATACCATGGCCAAAGATCAGACAGAAGCAGAAACACAGGAAAAAAGAGCACAGGTAGCACAGACAGCACAAATTTGAGATTAAATTAAATGGCAGAATGATAACCAAGAGACATTGAATAAAGCTAAAAACATAGACATGGTAACAATGGACGAGCTAAATCAGGCACAAGCTATAAAAATATATATCTTCATATGAAACTTTCTTGTGGAACATGAACCTACTCCTAATCAAATAGATATAACAAATGTTACAAGAGCTATCCAGAGTTATTCTTGGAATGTCATTTCTTCCCAGAAGGAACAAAACAAAAAGCACGTATTACTTATTATATCTGACAGGAGTAGCACACTTGAATTCTACCTATTGCACAAAAACATTTTACTACACTTGCGATCACACGCACTAGCTTTATTATAGAGTTTTACCCATAACACAGAAATAGTCAGATGCCTGTCAGATTCGTCCTCTGCATGCTGAGTCAAGATAAAATCTGATCGTGTCTGACCCATTTTTTTTCTTACTGAAATACACTGAGGGGCATATTTATTACGTGGTGTAAAAAAGCTGGGATAATACACTAAACATCACCAGGCTTCGCTGTGTAAAAATAGTTTTCCATGTTTTTTCTTCCACCGGAAGCAATATTGAATAACGGCAGCAAATCTAGTGTTCATATGGCATAAAATAAAACTCAACTTAATAGATTGGCCAATTTATTTGACACAGATTTTTACACTGTTTTCTTCTGCAAATTTCGTTTTACACAGCATAATAATTAAGCCCCTGAATGTCGGATGTAGATGTATGAAAACACACCATCCAACTTTATCTGATCTGACTTTACATTACAGCTATAGGGGTATCCGATTTCGTAAGCTCCTACAAAATCTTGTGGTGTTGCGTGGCAAAATCAGATAAAATCTGACCCACAAAATCTGATCAAAATCTCCCATGTAGTTTATCCCTTACTAACAAGGACTGGAAAGGTGACTTTATCATGGAGTATATATTCTACCAGAAAACAGGCTTGGCTGAGCCTCTAGGGCTGCAACTACATGAGGGAATTGGCACAGGTCATTTCCCATTATATTTAATGAGACATGCCACAAGCATAAACGTATCCAATTGCTAGACATTAACATTTTAGGTGTGCCATATACACAGTAATTGGTGGTGTTAAAGGCACTCCAACTATGTATTAAAATTGATAAATTAAATAACACAAACATTAGATTGTAGCATAGCTATATCATATTAGTGACCAGACCTGCTGCCTGGGGAAAACCAGCTCTCTGGCATGCTCTATCCAAACAGCATGTCCCAAGTCTATTTCACTTCTTCGTAATTAGATTTAGATCCATGGCCTAATTAGAAGCAATTTTACACATGCACTATTTTTTTTCTTGGTGGGCTAAAACATTGAATTAAATTACATCATGAGCCTACGTCCCTATACTTCACCAGAAACACACACAGAAAATAATTCTGTTTCTGCATGAAAGGATCCAATCAACCAAGTCTGTTAATTCTTAAGAACTTCATCCTGGTAAATCTTATTTTATCAGTATTTTTTACATGTACTCCATGTAGATAAGAGTGCATTGTAAAGTCTGCAAGCCTCAAGTATTTTAATGAATGAATCCCCAAAGGATTGAGTATGTTTATTGTTCAGATTGTGTTTATTGTTTTGGTTCCCAGGAACTGAAACGTGTTGTGCCAATAAATGCAGTTTACACATTAAACACTCAGTGAATTTGATTTTCGCCACACCGCAATTAAAATATCTATGCATTGCCAAACAGTCCATTTTATGGGAGTGTATTTGTTTATTTAAATATGTATTGCCTTTAATGATGGCATGCTAGATTTTATTGCACTTGTATGGATACAATGGCCTAGACCAGTGCTGTCCCGCAGGCCACTTCCGGCCTTCACTGTGTATTCCATACTCTGTCTGCCCTGCCTTTGTGTACCCTTCTCTGCAGGGCCAGAACTAGGGGTAGGCAGAGTAGGCACGTGCCTAGGGCGCAAATCTGGGGGGCGCCAGGCACGTACCTCCTCTGTCGCCTACCCCCAGACCGGTGCCTGACTCTCTGTGTTTTTTCCATCTTCTTGTGCTTCTGCGCATGCATGCGCACGTTCACGGCAATTCACGCATGCGCAGGATCGCAAAAAGACGAAAAACCACATCTTTCTTGCGCATGTGCACACGAGCGCCGCCTTGCGCACTCGGGCTACGCCAGTGCAGCATATGCCGGTTTGCCTTGGGCGCCTGATCGGCACGGCTCGGCCCTACTTCTCTGCCTGCCCTTTGTTCACTGTTTGTGTGCCATACTCTTCCTGCCCTGTGCTCCCTGTGTGTGCCATACTCTGCCTGCCATATGCTCCGTGTGTGTACCATACTCTGCCTGCCCTATGCTCCCTGTGTGTGTCATACTCTGCCTGCCCTGTGCTCCCTGTGTGTGCCAGACTCCACTTGCCCTGTGCTCAGTGTGTCTGCCATCCTCTGCCTGCAATATGTCCCCTGTGTGTACAATACTCTGCCTGACCTTCTTGTCTGTGTGTGCCATACTCTGTCTGTGCGATGTGAGTCTGGTGGGGGTTTGTTAGCATTTGGAAATTAGGGGGACCCCAATGTGTTTAATCATGTGCTGGGGGTTGCTATGCTATCCACATGGAAGGAGGAGGCATATGGATTTAAAGGAGAAGGAATGGCTAAAACTAAGTAATAATAAAGAATTATAAATAAATTAGTGTTATAGCTTGCACTATTGCACCGAATCTATTGGCAATGAATTGCTTTGGTGGCTTTCCTTCTCATTTAAGGGTATGTCTTAATATGACATAATAAACTTGTTTCACATATGAGTGATATCCCTGCAGTAAGAACCAACCATTTGTTGTTGTTTTTTTTGTGTGCTACCACCATTAATGTGGACATGGTCTTAAAAGTTTTGGTGGTAACATGGGTGTGGTTTAAAATGGGTGTGATTTAAAAACAGGGAGTGGTAAACACTGGCTTCCATTATCGGCTATCCACCACGTAGGCTAGAAAAATTCCGGCCTCTGGTACAACAGACATTGGACAGCACTGGCCTAGACCAAGAGATATTTAGCTTGGATTGTTGCACTGGACTTACCAGGAGACCCAGGTTTAGCAGGGACAGGTTTTCCTTATACATAGGAAGAACATAATTAAATATTGGCAGCCCAAAAAAAAAAAAAAAAAAAAAAAAAAAACACGTTCTCACTGGCACTCTGAGGTTATATATACTCGACACTTCCGCTCATATATATAGTTTCAAAGTAAATTCAACAGCACCAATACAAGAAATTAAATTTCCAAAGCAAAAGGGGAATGTATTTAATGTCAAACAGACCAATGCAGAAGAAAAAGAATGTACACCAATGTTTAAATATGATCTACTACCTTCATCATCAATCCATTTCAATGTGATGGGCTGCCTCTGGTTTAAGTAGCACATTTCTCTCACTTCTTCGCATAGTTGTTCATAATTCATCCCTGCTTCCAGTCGAGTAATCAGTATGTCTCTGTGAAACACAAACACAAAAAACATGTAATTGATTAAGACATTTATAAGTTGGAGGTTGGACACATGGAGCTCAAGGACTGATATAACTGCCTTGTGTGTATTCACTCTGCAACTTCCAATGTCAATGTATTACTCAAATAAAGCATTGTCCTTACAAGTGATTTAAGGGTAAGGGCACACCTGGAGATTTGGGGAGATTAAGTCGCCTGGCGACTAACCGCCTTTTCCTCGTGAGGCAACTTTGTGCGACTTCGGAAAACGAAGCACCGCGTGTGACATGCCACAGGCATTTTTTCATTATAGCCGGTGGAAGACGGGGGGAAGCCGCTC
This sequence comes from Xenopus laevis, assembly GCF_017654675.1. Taxonomy (NCBI): domain Eukaryota; kingdom Metazoa; phylum Chordata; class Amphibia; order Anura; family Pipidae; genus Xenopus; species Xenopus laevis. The sequence continues at coordinate 95,142,554 of NC_054383.1, forward strand.
GGGGAGATTAGTCTCCCCAAAGAAGAGGCGATTAGTCGCAAGGCGACTAATTCTCCCCGAATCGACACGTGTGCCCTTACCCTAATGTGGATTAATGTGCTATATAAACATAAATAAACATAATACAAGTGTCACTTAACAGGTCCATTTTAGGTAAAATATTTGAAGAAAAAAAAAAAAACAATAATAAGAATACAAATTCAAGTATTTTACTGATGAAGATCTCAAAAGCTAATGGAACGTTGTTGAGTAAAAACAGTGATAACTTTGCAAAAATCCTAGTCAATGGTCCATGATCAACAGGCACAATAAACGACAGCACCTCTACAACCTGTACTAAGAAGTTGAAGTACAATAATAATATAGACAGAGCTTAGGTGGGTAGAATAGCAGGCCCTTCTCCATGTGAAGTAGTGTGACAGGAATACAGATATGTAGGGAGCACTACTTCTCGTGAGCGGATATAGATCATGGTGCTATTCCTAGATGTGTGGAGACGTCATCATATAGCCACATTGTGCTCTGCTGTAAATCTGCAGGAAGACATTGCATCTGGTGGACAGTTGGCTCAAAGAGCCACTGAGAAGAGAAAGCATTTTGTGCATATGATGCAGAGCAACAGAGGCAGCCCTGTATTTAGGTCCTGCGCCATCCTGGGCATTGGACATAAGCATGGCCTCAATCTGCAGAAGTGACATCACGCAAACAATGGCACATGACGTCACTTCTGTCACATCTGACATAACGCCTGGTAACCCCTCACTCACAAGCTCTGCCACCAAATTTGAATAGTAAATATCTGGCAGCAGATGGGCAGCTTTTTCTGACATTTCTGTAAAGTAAATACTGTACTGTACCCTGTGCTACTGATTAATGAAGACAAGGAGCTCAGGCCAATGTCATAGGTAAGAGACTAGAAGCAATTTGGGGTGCCCAGCAACTTAGCACCTTTGGTAGTTTTACTTTTTATTTATCCTTTTAAGCAATATGGACACATTCCCATAAAAATAGGAACCCAAAATCCCCCCCTAGCCTAGCAATACTTGTGTTTTTACTTTGAGCCACCATTGCGTGATGGCCTGTGTGACCCCCCTGACCAGACATAATGCAGCTCTAACTGTAACCATAAATGCAGGAGCAAAAGAGTTCTGAATTGTATGATTCCAGAGGGCAGCCCTTAGTACTTAAAATGGCAATTTTTTATTTAGCATTACCCGATAGTACATACAACTAAATAAGTATATATTTATGAAAACGGTTTATTTAGATAAAGCAGGGTTTTACATATGAACTGTTTTATGCAATATATTTTTAGAGACTTGCATTGTTCAGGGGTATAGTTTTCCTTTAAGGGCCTGTCCGATTGTGTCACAGCCGCACAATTCCGCAAGGTGGTGGCACATGTTGCTACTTGGGGAGATTAGGCGCCAAGCGACAAATAGCCACTTCTTCAGGCGACTGATCTCCCAAAATGCCTTCCCGCCGGATAGAATGTAAATCGCAGGCGGCATGGCACTCTGATCGCTTCGGCTTTCTGAAGTTGCCATCTGAAGTTTCCTTGTGAGGCTACTTCAGAAAACGAAGCAATCCCAATGCCATCCCGCTGCCAATTTACATTCTAGCCGGCGGGAAGGCATTTCGGGAGAGGTCGCCCGAAGAAGAGGCGATTTGTCGCTGGGCAACTAATCTCCCCAAGTAACCACATGTGCCACAACTCTAAAGTAGTACTTCCATTAGTAATCAGCCTATGGAAATATTGCTCTGGCCCCAACCCAACATGATCAACGGAAACAGCTCCCTTTCCTCTTCATGTAAAGCAGGTACCCAGTGGGTAAGGGGTGGCATGGGGTCATTTTTGGATCAAAAGATATTGATGCTTCCATTCGCCAGTTACTGAGACATTCCTATAGAACAGTGTCAGTACTGCTTTATACTATAACACTGCAGTGCAAAACAACATGTGAGGGGGCTGACTGATAATAGAAGATGTGGGATATGGTTCCTAACTGTTGCAATCCTGTACCCCAGTGTTGGTACTACAATCCAGTGCAATTAAATTCAAACTCTTTGCTGGGTTCTTTGTTAAATGAGAACAAACTCCCCCCTAAGGAGAAAACCCCATTCACTAACCTTGATTCGCCCCACTCCCTGCTTCCTCCCCGTATAGTCCATTATTTAAAAAAAAAAAAAAAAATTCCCTAAATGTCATACTGACTTATCCATGCAGAGTAGAGCAGCGGAGCTAATGGGTGCAATCTTCAGTATCTTCTGATCCTCTTCTTCTTTTCTGCAATTTACAAAGCTTTCCTGTGCATGTGCAGTAAGCGCAAATAGCAGACTGGCTCCAACTGGGTATACCAGTAAAAGCTTAGTGTCAGCAGTCTTTTACTGAAGGAATCCGAAGATACCAAAGATGGTGCCCATAAGCTCTGTTGTGCTACGGAGAATGGGCTCTCTCTTTTGGAGGGGTTTAGTTCTCCTTTAAGGTTTATGTTTTAAAACGTTTAAAAGTCAATGAAAAACAAAAGCAGTCACAAGAAAAACAGCACTGCATACAGTGGTTTAGGCCAGGGTGCCTTGCTCCATCAAACTTGAAGGCTACAGTTTACAAAAACAATTCCACGTTTTTGCATTTTGTGACAATAGGCTCTTTCCCATTTCAGCACAATAATTCCACATGCACAAAAGCAAGTTCCGTACAGAATGGGTTTACTGAGAGTGGATGGACTTGTCTGGCCTTCACAGAGCCCCATCCTCTCGGCCCAACCAAAAACTATTGTTAGGAACTAAAGTTCTAATGAGATGGGCCTAATTCCCCACATCAGTGTCCAGCCTCATTAGTGCTCTTGTGGCTGTATGGGGGCAAATGTCAACCAACACTGTTTGAACATCTAATGAGTGGACTTCATAGGGGCTGTTATATTAATATTCATGCTTGGGAATGGATAAAAATAATATGCTACACGTATGCCATATTAACTATACAAGATGTTATGTGGTGTGCCACATATGTGTAAAATACTAGTGTGGTGTATTTCATTTTTTTTTTCTTTAAAAGTGATGCCGTTATTAAGGCAAGCATGACCATCAGAAGTTGCATCATGTCATTTTCTTGCTTAGTAATTATTGCCAATGGTCCAATGAATGTGTAAATCTTCTGTATACATCTAAAACAATCTGCCAGAGTCCAGTTTCAAGCTAAACAAAAGACAAAACCTATCCAGAATGCAAGGCAAGGCTTAATAGAAAATGCATTTGGCTTTGGACCATTTATTTTTACAACATTTAAGGTGTGTCATAAAGGCTAGTGGAAATACCCAACAACAAAAGGTAAGAATGAGCATATTGCTTTAGCTCCAGAGACTATTTTTTTTTTTTTTTTTTGAACAGTGATTAAAAAGACCGCAAGGGCAGAAACAAAGAAGTCATCAAATTAATGGTGCAATATAGCACTAAAATCGAAAGAACAAAGAACACAGTAAACCCACACAACCCAGTTACTGCCGATCATTCCATGGGTTACAGAATATGCTGTTGCAATTACCCTTTATGAAAAATGCATTGTGCAGCAGATTTCATACTTTTTTCTGTTTAATTGGTCTGGTATAACCTAACTAAAATAAACAACATACTGCCCAAGCCTAGGCCCAGACAGGGCAGAAATCAGCCTGCCGAAATACGCAGGCTGATTTCAGCCCCTGACCGCTAGCGGAATCTTTTTATCTGCTCGCGTCTGGAAGCCTTGTTTCGGCATTTCGCAGGAGCAGATACAAGGATTCTGGACCGAGCATACAAGAAGATTCTTCTAGCAGTCGGGGGCTGATATCAGCCTGCCCTGTCTGGCCCTAGCCTAAGGGCAGGACTACATGGCAAAATCACAGGCGTCACAAGGTAAGTAATTCAATTGTCGCATCATGTAGCAGCATTGATGCAGCACGACTGTCGGATGCAGATGATGCACGCTGCGTCTGCATCCGACAGTCGTGTTGCGTCAATAATGCGACACGATCCGACACTGCCATTACTTACCTTGTTTCCGTCGCATCCGACGTGACGCCTGCGATTTTCGGATCGCGGCTGAATCGGCCATGTAGTCCTGCCCTAATATATTATTTTTATTTATTTTTCTATTGGCCTCCCCTGTTCATATTCAGTGCATGGTTGCTAGGGTCATTCGGACCAGAGTGCTGAAGCTGCAAACTGGAGCACTGCTGAAAAAAGCTAAATAACTGAAAAACCACAAATAATATAAAATGAAAACCAATTGCATATTGTCTAAGAATATCACTCTCTACATTATACTAAGGGGCATATTTATCAAGGGTCGAAGTGAATTCGAGGGAATTTTAGAAGTAAAAAAATTCGAAATTCAAAGTAATTTTTTGGATACTTCGACCATCGAATAGGATACTACGACTTAGAATTTACTTAGAATTCGATTTGAAGTAAAATAGTTCGAATATTCGATAATCAAAGTACTGTCTCTTTAAAAAAAACTTTGACTTCAATACTCCGCCAAATTAAACCTGCCGAAGTGCTATGTTAGCCTATGGGGACCTTCTACAACATTTTTCGAAGTCTCTAGAGGTCGAAGGAAAATCCTTCGATCAATCTCTGGAATCGTTAGATTCGGACGATTTAATCGTACAATCAAACTATTTTACTTCAATCGTTCGATTGCCAAATTCGGTGAAAAATCCTACAACTTCGATATTCGGTATTTTTTACTTAGAAATTCGACCCTTGATAAATCTGGTTAATCTAAGGGTGAACAACCCCTTTAAAATGTGTCAACGGGAAAGCAGAATTAAGTTCACCAAATACTGTACATTATTGCACAACATATAGGAAACTTTCAAAGAGCTACATGATGGTGCTAAAGGGCATATTTACGAAAGGTCAAGATGTGCTCCATTTGTTTAAACTGCACTAAACTGTGACTTATTTTGCATCGGTACATATTTCCCTGGAGGAAATATTAACTCCCTTAATAAATACAAGCATCACATATGGGTGTACTGTGCACTCTGCATTGGAATGATGTTTACGATTATTATTTTAAAGTTACTTTAAACTACTGCAAATGTGTACAGTAATAGTTTTATCAGGAAGGGAGCAAGTTATTTTTTTTAAATAAGTATTAATATCACTTTTGGAGATAATTTCCTCCCCACATTAACTATAAACACATCTGTGAATTGGAAGTTATTATATCCCAAATATAAACATTCACAATTTTAGGTGCTAAACAAGTAGCAATATTTACCGCTCTTTATTGATTCTAAGTCAAGTTAATGCTGGTTACATAATCAGCCGTATTCTTTAATATCAAAATTAACATCCAGATGCAAAAGCATCTATATAAAAGTATAAGTTGATCACTCTAGAAAACAGTCCATATGTACTGATCTGCCCATTCAGGTCACAGGCCTCTCACTCACAGAAAGTGGAGTCTACACGACAAATCAATGTGTTACATGACTCACCAAAATGTGTGTTGTAAAATGTGAGGGTATTAGAAGTGATCTCTTGGCCTTCGGTCTCATAATTGTATATGGTCATGTGACCATATATTTTACAACAGGTATTACATGATTCTTTGTCTAATATACCCCCTACAAAAGGAGTTCTGTAATTACAAAAAGGCAGCAGTGCACAGGTCAAATGCTTTTATACATGGCATATTGCTCCAAACGATTTGTTATAATTACCAAAGAGCACAGCTGGAAATCATAGCCCAATGACAGCCAGAGGGCTACTTCATGTGCTTGTGGACACCACAGATAACCAAAAAAGGACTTTAATATGTCCAGGCCTTCAGCTCTCTAACCATTTCCATCAGATGGATTTTATTTAGGAGTCTGAACTGAAAACTCTCATATGTGGCACACACATTGTCACTAACAATTATATGCATTTATGGGCTTGCATGAACTGCCACTGCCCACTGTCAGATTTAGACTCTGAAGGCACTTATTGTTCCTCTTCACAGGTTTAATGCGGTACCTACATAAATTGCATTACTAATAAATAGCGGTGTTAAAGGACAAGGAAACCCAAACATGATATTTTGATCTCAACATTGATCTCAAGGAAACAGCAGAATTCACAATGCCACTATTAATAATAGTCCTATAATTAATAAGAATAGCATTTACTCTGCCTATGACAGCCTATTGTGCCTTCCATCCATTGCCAGCATCTACCATAGGAAGAATGTTTTTTTTTTCCATTGAAAATATATATATATATTTTTTTTTAACAGCGACAGTTCTTGCATGGAAAACCAAAGCAGTCAAAATGCCACCGTCGTTGTAAGGAGGATAAGCAGGTGTGTGGAAAAACAAAGTTAAACACACTAGGCATGAGTTAGGCAGATTGTTGGACTAATGTCAAATGTATCCTAATTAGCACCCAATGTCTTCTGTAATTCAAGTGAATGTACACAGCTTCTTCAATGAAAGCAAGCATGGAGTGGGGGTACATGGAATTGCTCAGCTAGTTGAAGCTTTATGTGCTCTATAGGTTTAAATGGGGGGGGTCAAGAGAGCCAAACATCGTTTTGGCTGGAAAGGCCTTCTGCCTAGTGGATCAACCACAGAGCACAAAAGCTGGCACAGAACACCCAGATGTAAACCTAATTATTTCTCAATTGCAGCTCATTTAAAAAATAAAATCATGAATTCAGTGTGAGGGTAATACTTTCTGTATAAGCACTTTCAATTTATTAGCCTATAAGTATAATTTTGCAATTTACATTTCACTATCTCTGTAAATTTGCATTTGTAAAGACAGTCATTTAACTTGGAGTAGTCTATCTATAGACATCAAAATATTATTCCTCGAGTGGTTACAACTAGAGGGCAAGGCTGCTGCTGAAGCCAATGAAGGTCCCAGTAAATAAAGCAATATTAAAGCAAGTGTTACAAGAAAGGCTATGTAGAGATAAGACTGGAATTTAGAAAAACTCAGCCCTTAACATGCTTTGAGCTCAAACACTCTGTCAACAGCCCAGGGCCATATGAAGTCTAAAGGCATATCCAGCACCAGAACAAAGTTGTTCTATACACACACAATCAAATGTTATTTACTATAAGGGGTATAACATGCCAGTTTAAAAACTGTATATCAGTTGCAGACATTTATCTACGCCAATACACAAGTTATTTTTATGAGAGAACAAAATGTCAAACAATGTAAATAATTATATACTTATTAACTTATTGCAGTGTTATTTTTACTAAGTTTCCTGGATATTAGAATTAGCTAACATTTTGAATAAAACGAAGTATAAATCAGTTTTCTCACTTCTTATTCCACATTCTCACTTCTAATTTAAGAGGTGCAACAGCATAGTGAATCAGATGAAATTAAGGATATAAATAAGTAAAGAGGAATTACCCATTTTTCAGCAAATCTTTATCACTCTCAATTAAATCAAAAAACAAGAATCTTTAGCCAACAGTGCTTTAAATGCAAGTCTTTCAGATAAGAGAATAGGTTCGTAGCACGTCTTGGGAGGAACACATGTGGAGTTTATTTTTTAAAAAACTGGGCAAATTTGCACCTGGCCAGTAACCCAGCGCAGCCAATCAGGGGTCTGCTTTCATTGCTCAACTTGCATGTGGCTGAAAAAAAGCCAGTCACTGACTGGGAGAATACAGCATACCAGAGCAGTTTTTACAATCAAACCTTTCTAAGGTAGTATCCTTTTTAAGTTAGCTAAAAACCACAATGCATGTTTCTTTCTGGTCTGGCTCATAAATATTCATATGCACAACATACATACACAGTTTTCTGAATTAGGTTTGACGTTTTCATAGTTAAAGTACAAATCAAGAGAATTTTTTCTAAATTGAAAATGGTCAAGTTTGGGAAGCCTCACGCAATACGGATATCTGGTGGGCACCTTGATAAAACAGAATGAAGGGTGGAGGGTACAAGAAAAATGGAAACACTACAAGAGTCAGTCTACAAAAAAAAAAAAAAAAACCCAGGAAACTCATCTTTAGGTTAAGGGCACACCGGCTGATTCGGGGAGATTAGTCGACCCAGCGACAAATCTCTTCTTCGGGGCAACAATCTCCCCGAATTGCCTCCCCCTTAATTCCCGCCGGCTAGAATGCAAAATCGCCAACGGGATGGCACTCGCAGCGCTTCGTTTTCCGAAGTTGCCTCACGAGGCATCCCACTTGTGACTTTTCATTCTAGCTGGCAGCAAGGCAGGGGGAAGGCAGTTCGGGGAGATTGTCGCCCCGAAGAAGACTAATCTCCCGAATCTGCCCGTGTGCCCTTACCCTTAAGCAGGACAATGATCCCAAATGCAAAGTAATAGAGTGGCTCAACAAGAATATCAGTGTCCTAGAATTGTCCAGTCAAAGCTTTGATCTTAGTTAGCCCTGATTGAACTGCATATTGCAGCTAAAATTAAACAGACATGACATGAAAAACAATCAATATTACAAACCACAAGACTTGGTTTGCGCACAAATATTGAGAGCCTAACAGTGTAGTATTTGGTTGAACCTCTAGGAACATGATCAAGTGTCACAAAAGTGTGCTCAGAAAAGCACTAAGCATTTACTAGGGACTCTATCCTGCCACTGGGGAAAGGCTGAGCTGGCAATGTAATCTGAAATATCAACTTGTTTTAATAATGAAGATCTTCTCATTGACATGTAATGTTTGTTTTTTGAGTGATTTTACCCTACTTTACAATCATATGAAGCCTCTCCAATTTGCCTCACATGGGGAAAATAATACTTCTCTTCCGGATCTTTATTTGAAAACTCACATCTGCTGGAAGGATCTTCTGGTGCATAGCACAACAGAGAGTTGTATGGTTATCAGATCATTCCTACTTACTTATAAACAATCCTTATAAGTGAAGTCTTCTGTACTCTTTATCAGCAGCTTTGTTGCTCCTCTGTGGACTCTCTATTTTATTATTAGTTGGGGCCATACCAGTTATTGGTAAAGGGGCCATACCAGTTATTTGTAAAGGTACAATACAATACCTTGCTGTCCCATCCTGTTGCTTACTTGCATCTCATGTATAAGGGATATTTTACCCCAAGGTCCATCCCCAAGTATTTGCTCCTCAAATATTTGCATAAGGGCAGGGCCGGATTTACATAGCAGGTGCCCCTAGGCCTGCTGCCAATCGTCGCTCATGTCCCCTCCCCTTTATTCATGCATGTCTACAAATTTTCTTTATTGGGTCTGGAGCACTGGGGATTGGCACAGGAATTTTTTAAAAAAGAAAAACTGTTGTATTTCCTGCACATCCCCAGTGTTCCTGAACCCATGTGGATGTGTTTGGGCGGCATGCTGCCCTCTAAAATCCTGCTGCCCTCTGCCTGGGCCTTGGTGGCCTTTCCACAAATACGGCCTAAATAAGGGTACTGGCACATAGTGAGATTTGTCGCCCAGATAAATCTTCGCTACCTCGGGAGACCAATCTCCTTCAAATGCTTTCCAACCCGCAACAATGTAAAACACCATAGGGGAACACATGCGGGACACTTCGTTTTTTTTTTTTTTAAAGTCGGCCAAAGATGCCTCACAAGGAAATTCCGAGCAACTTTGGAAACACAAAGCACCAGATAAGAGAAGAAAAGTAACTCCCTAAAAATGTCAGGCACCCCCTAATGATATTAAACACTTACCTGATACCCCAGGCCAGTACTCCTGTTAGCATAGCCGAAAACTGAACCAGTCTGGGGGTTTTTTTAGCAGTCAGCACGGAGCAATAATCTTTTTCCCCCCATCTTCCTTTCTTCAATGCTTCAGAACAACACATAGCAGTAGAGTATGACTCACTGTGCATGCACACCTGCGTTTTCTGCTAACAGGAGCACCAACTCAGAGTAGGTGATTTATACTTCCTTCTCCTTTAAATTTGCATTGTCAGTGGGGGTCATTTATCAAGACTGGAGAAATTTGCCCATGGGCAGTAACCCATGGCAACCAATCAGATTGCTGCATTCATTGTTCTACTTGCAGCTGGCTTTAAAAAGCTAATCACCGATTGGTTGCTATAGGTAACTGCCCATGGGCTAATTTGCCCAGTGTTGATAAATGAGCCCCAGTGAGTTTTTTTTCAGCGACTGACAACATTGTTTGAGCTGACCCATGTGTATATTTACAGTCGGTCTCTAAACCTATATTGTACACATCTAAAATATAACTCCTTGAATATAGTGCCCAGGCTGTATCCGAACACTGTTTCATGAAATTTTATGAATTTTTATCCACCTAAGAAATAATTCCAAATCCCTGATCTGTTGTATTAGTTGAGCAAAATAAACTGTGTTTACATATAAACGGTTACATATAATCTTGTTTATTTCAGTCTTAAAATACTATCACAGCAAACAGGCAGACCCCATGTCACAGACACTGTTATTAAGGCAAGATTAACATCATCCAGGTGCCGGAAATGGGTTGATACGCAGGCAAAGGCCACAAAATTAAAAGTACAGTAGAACCCCAATATTACATCCCCTGATTTTAAGTTTTCCCTCATTTTTCATTGTTGTTTAGTGGCCCCTCCTATATATTATACATTTCCCTGATTTTAAACCATTTTTTTCTGGTCCCCTGAATAAAGTAAAAGTAGCGTTCTACTGTAGTAAGGAGAGAGGGGATATGTGGGAAGTGCAGAATGGAAAATGAAAATGATTGCTATGCCTGAGGAATAGATATGGGAAAAGCAATATATGATGCACAGCTGATATATAATAGGTTTCATAACAGGTATGGATATTTTAATTGGAAAAAAAGAATTCGGGTTTTATATTTAAATTGAAAACATTCATTGTACAGCTATTTATGTATGGGTAAGCCCATGTTAAAAGTTAAAACTAGATAAAACATTTAGCAACAAATATATGGCATAAACAAGTATAATAAATTATCCCTGCAGAGGAGCTTAGCCATGCCAGGGCATCACATTGACTTCACAATTTGCATTCACGTGTAATCCTTGTTTCGTAATGTGATAATTAGGCTTTTTTAGACCTTTGGAATTATTTTTGATGCAAAGCTATAAATATAGCAAGGAGACAAAGCTTCTGACACATTCTTTTGTGATGTGTGTGCATGTCACCGATTCTCTCACACCTTCAGCTGAATTCCTGAGCTGATCACTGGAGCATGCAAAGCAGGGTGGAGAAACTATAGCTATCATATAGACAACATGCACATGTGATTTTGTATAATGATATTCATGTGCATCTTAAGTTTTTAACAAATAATGGCAAAATTGAACAAAAGAGATTTTTTAAAACTAGGGAGGCACCGAATCCAGGATTCGGTTCAGGATACGGCCTCTCAGCAGGATTCGGCTTCAGCCTGGTCGAAACTTATCCTAATTTGCATGTAGAAGTTAGGGGCAGGAAGGGACAACACATAACTTTTTGTCACAAAACAAAGAAGTAAAAAATGTTTTTTCCACTTCCCTCCTTAATTTGCATACGCAAATTAGGACTTGGACTCGGTTCAGTATTCGCCCGAATCCCAAAAAGTGGATTCAGTCCAAAAACAAGCCTTTGGAATCCAACAGTATTGGGGGCAAATTTACTAAAGAACAAAGTGACCAAGGCGGGCGAAAATTCACCAGCGTGATGTCATTTCGGTACTTTGCCGATTTACTAACGGACGCAGGCGTAACTTTGCTAGACTCTAGCAGTACTTCGTTCCGCAACGCCTTGTTAAATTTGCACTCTGGCGAATGGACGTAATTATGCAAATTCACTAAGATGAGGATTTTACTGAACGTTACCTCTTGCACCAGACTTGCCTTCACCACCTCAGACCAGGCGAAGTGCAATTGAGTAGATAGGAGTTCCTAAAAAAATAGTTGAAAATTGTGCCAAAAAACACTAGCGTCTTTTCCTTTTTTTCAGGGTGATAGGCTAAAAAAGTGTGTTCATTTTTTTGGGGGTAACTGGCCTCCCCCCACATAAACTACACACTGAGCTCATGTCTAGGGCAATATAACAGCTTTATTTTATTTCATTAAGGTTTCCAGGGCTTGTGTAGTTTAATGTATTTGCTGCAACATATATGTCCATTAAACTTTAACTTCCCGCTGTATGCAAATTAGGCAACGCTAGCGCAACTTCGCTTCACGCAGTAATGCTAGATAAACTTCGCCAGCGTTCGGCGCCCTGGACGCAACTTCGGATTTCAGTGAATTGGCGTTGTCCTGGCAATCTACGCCTGCCGAAGTGTTGCGCTGTGAGCGAATCCATCGCTGGCAAATTTTCGGAGGTTAGTGTATTTGCCCCTTTGTGTTAAAGCTTCCCAGGATGCTTAGACTGTACACCCTCAGTAAGCTGAAGGCACCCCTTTAGCACATTCCTACCATCAAACTGGCGTTTATCCCTTTTCTATTACATAAAGAACATACAAATATTATGATGCATATTATATAAAAGGTCCTAGTGTTGCTTCCTATTCATCTGAAATGTTTTTTACAAGTACATTAGAGGACATTATAGACAAATAGCAGGGGACCTTTTTACCCATAAAGTGGATCACCGTACCAGAGGCCACCTCTTTAGGCTAGAAGAAAAGAACTTTCATTTGAAGCAATGTAGGGATGATTTTTTGTACAGACATAATATCAAAGGCTATTGTGATACTAAACTCTATAGTTATTATAGATATGGGTTTATATAATTTATGTGGAAGTAGGGATGGGTGTGTGTATGGATGCTGGGTTTTCATTTGGAGGGGTTGAACTTGATGGACTTTGTCTTTTTTCAACCCAATTTAACTATATAACTATGTAAATTTAACTATGTAACTATGTTTTACATACTATTTGCATATTAGATCTTCAACACGACACCCCACCAATCAGTTCAAAAAAATATTCACATGGTGCCACAATTTTAGCACAAATTTCTTTAACACAAGACAAATGGTTCACACACAAAAACTAAATATTTTTTTTCTTTTTGTGGCAATAATTAACTGGAATCCAAGATACATTTGCTAATGTGGACCTGCTGTTTGCTTCAATATATTGCCCAACAACCAAAGTAAAGATGTATCAAAGTAATTAAAATATAATATACTGTTTCCCTGCACTGGTACAACTGGTGTGTTTGCTTCAGAAAGACTACTATAGTTTATATAAACAAGCTGCTGTGTAGCTATGGGGGCATAGCAGCTCCCATAGTAGATAAAAGATACAACACCATTGTATTGGACAGGGTTTATTTGTAATGCGCTATGTAACCTGTAACTTTTCTAGAACAAATTAATACACTAACCCTCATATGTAATAAAATGCAGATGTAGTAAACCATAGCATCCAATAAGATGTTTGGTTTTTAAAAGGTGACCAGTAAATGTTACCATCTGATTGTTATAGATAAGATCTGTATCAAATGTTATATAGGAATAGGACCTTAAATGACATACCCCCCCCCCCAAAGGGTCCTAAATCCTCAGAGTAATGGGTTTCCCTAATGCCCTATTAATTACACTGGAAAAGGATTTATTATCCGGAATGCGTGGGACCTGGGTTTTTCTGGAAAAGGGATCTTTCTGTAACTTGGATCTCCATAGCTTAAAGCTGGCCAAAGATACAAAGATAAAGTCAAACGAACATTCGTTTCGTAACAATTTTCAGACTTTGTGTGGGATCGTCCCGACATTTTTCGTACCATGCGAATGGGTCATTTAGTCGATCGGACAGGTTAAAAGATTTCTGCCAGCTAACAATAATATATGTCTAAAATTGTTTTTTTTAACTACTTTATTTAATCTGAAAGGTTAGTTGTAGGTCAGGATATTACACGTCGGACATAAGGATAAATCTGCATTTCTATGGGCAGCTTTAGTCTTCTAAAAATCATTTAAACATGATATGATATTGGCTCTTATGCCACCAATATGGATTCATGCAGCTTAGTTTTCATCACATACAAGATACTGTTTTATTATTGTAAAGAAAAAGCATAATTTAAAAAAATTGTTTTGAAAAAAAATTATTTGCTGAAATGGACTCTTTAAAGAGATGGCTTCTTGTAATTTGGAGCTGTCTGGATAAAGTGTATCCAGATAAGCGATACTATATTGTACTATCTTGTTAAAAATATATTCTGATTCAAAGAGTATAACATTCAATTTTTTGTGCTTTATAATACAATAACTAGGCAAGTGCAGCAAGAACCTGATAAAGGTAAGACTTACAAAACAAATCACACACGATCTTAACACACCTACACAGTCATACACCCTTGACCTTTAACCTAAGATAAATGATTGCCTTGATGCAGCAAGAATAAAGGAGGAATGGTTGCATTTCACTGTACTTCAATGGCTAATGAAATCGCAATGTGAACGCATTCCTGTAAAAGCCAGGATGACATTCTTGCAGGATCAGACATTCCTAGCAGCTCCACCTGTACTCCCAGCAATTTTTAAGAGCCAGGCATCCAGCCAGTCATTTCCGTTTCCCTAGCATTATTCAACAGGCCTGCCAGGAGCAACCCAGTAATCCACCTGAGTAAGGCAGGTTTGTCAAGAAAATACATTACTTATAATATTATTAGACAGGTTGGTTAAGCAACACAATACTATTTTTAAAGTTAAAGGAGAACTTAATAAGCATTTAATATTAGTTTTATCTCATGAGAAAAATCAGATTTTAGCTCTTGTAGAGCCACAGATTGCCGAGAAGGGGATACTGAAAATGAACAACTTATTCCAGAAATGGTACAACATTTATTTAATAATATTTATAAAGTTCCTTATTTTCATGAGAAATAGTTCAACTAAATTGCCATTACATCAATAGTTCCCCTTTAATAATCAGTGGTGGATACTCATTAACTGGGCACATTAGTGAAAAACTGGTAAAAGTCCTCATAAAATTAAAAGGGAAAGCTTTAAAAACTAGAACTTCAATTCCCAAAGTGTATTGTTCACATTGGGCTAATGTAAAAAAAAAAAAAAAAAGTAAAAGGTTTGGGACCTGTTCTCTGGAAACCTGTTATCCAGAAAGCTCTGAATTACAGAAAGGCCGTCTCCCATGGACTATCATAATCAGATAATCCAGATTTTTAAAAACGATTTCCTTTTTCTCTGTGGTAATAAAACAGGAACTTGTACTTGATCCCAACTAAGATATAATTTAATCCTTACTGGAATCAAACCCAGACTATTGGGTTTATTTAATGTTTATATGATTTACTAGTAGAGTTAAGGTATGAAGATCCAAATTATGGAAAGACCCATTATCCAGAAAACCCCTGGTCCCGACCATTCTGGATAACAGGTCCCATACATGTATAACACAATCTGAACTGTAAAACAAATTAAATACATTACACAGACCATAGCATATTTGTATACAAATTTATACTTCACATGACACTTTAAAACATGTTTTTTTATTTTCAAGCAATTCACAAACACACACTAACTAGTCTGCAAGAAAGAAATAAGCAACTAATAAAGCAGTAATTAGGTCTATAAAAAGCCAAAAATGAACTGTAATGTTTCCATTTTTAAAATGAAACATGTATTTGTCAACTGTTCTTATTAAGGAATGAATTAAAAAAAGCATTTGTGTACAAGGACAGCTGTATGTCTGATACAATGATACACTGGGTCTTTTATACTCTTGCTTCGGGGTCTACAGAAAGTCAAAAGGACTCAATGGAAATGAATTACAGGTTTATTAAAAACAATAAAATAACTGCAAAGTATTTTAGATGATGGGGAGAAAAAAAAATACATTTCCACATACTGTAGTCTATGGTTAACAAGGAATGTCAATTTACATATACTTAAAATGGGCTACTGAAGTTATAGAATCAGACAAAAAAAACAAAACAAAAAAAAAAACTGCTAGAACCATGTAAAAGTGTAGAAGCCCTTTGTCCACATGTACGGTAGGTTCTTATCTGCATGAGGTCTTGTTCCAGCACCCTGGCAAAGCCCATTACATTATCTGCATGCCGAAAGCATGCTAATAAGACTTTCTAAGCGCTTTTTGTACTTCTTTTGTTTTCATGATATTAGCCGCATTAAACACGGCTAATACAAGGATGTTCAACACCAACTCGGCCAGGGTTGCACTGGTCAGTGCCAATGTCAGAAAAAGTAAAGATCTTTTTTAAAATGAATGCAAATTGCAAACATATTGGGGCACATTTACTTAGCTCGAGTGAAGGAATAGAATAAAAAAAACATCGAATTTCAAATGATTTTTTTGGCTACTTCAAATCGAACTAAAAATCGTTTGACTATTCGACCATTCGATAGTCGAAGTAGTCTCTTTTAAAAAAACTTCAACCCCCTACTTCGCTACCTAAAACCTACCGAGGTGCAATGTTAGCCTATGGGGAAGGTCCCCAGAAAGATGAGTAATAAAAAGTAACAATTACAATACATTTGTGGCCTTACAGAGCATTTGTTTTTCGATGAGGTCAGTGACCCCCATTTGAAAGCTGAAAAGAATCAGAAGAAGAAGGGAAATCATTCGAAAACTATAAAAATGAAATAATGAAGACCAATTGAAAAGCTGCTTAGAACTGGCCATTCTATAACATACTAACAGTTAATTTGAAGGTGAACCATCCCTTTAAGTTACACCACTCTTCCCCCTACATTGATTTTCTGGGTGCTGGCATGCCCAGTCCCCTCCCCAGGTAAAGTCATACACAAGCATAGCAAGATCCTGCATACATTTTTCGGGTATAAAAATTTTTTTTCAATGTTTCGAGTTTTTTTTTCAGGTTTCTTAACTCAAATTCACTGATTTGAGTTTTTTCTTAAATTAGAAACCATTCGAGTTGTGAGTTCATTCCAGGTCTAAAAAAAGCTCACAAAGCTCTAAAATTCGACAGGTTGACAGATAACCCCCAAAAAGTTGCATAATAAAAATATTTTGTCAATTAAATATGAAACCCACTTTTTTTAATTAAAACATGCATGCCTGTTATATAGGTATTCACAAATCTCGGCTGTCAATCATATATTGCCTGCCACACCTCTATGCCTCAGGCTTCTCTTTGCCCCCCCCCCCCATACATCTCCTCCTTTCTCTTATACTGTAACCAGTGCATGGAAATGGCATCAGGTCCCCCATTCTGGAGCATAAACAAGATTTTGGCATTAAAGGGCAAGTAACCCCCCACAATAAAATGTATTTCAAAGTAAAATGCATGTGGTTATAGCCTTTGAGTACATAAAGAATAAGTTGCTTTAACACATTTCCCCCCTTTTGAAATTTCCCCGGATTTGAATCCTGGTACTTTGAAAAAATGTAAAATTGGGGTCCCTGTTTCAGGCACCTGACCCAAAGGTTCAGAATTCCTGCCTTAAAACAAATTATGCCGATGTTTGGTGGGTCAGTTACAAAATTAACTGTTTGGTTACTCACCCTTTGTAGTGTGCCTTAATTTTGATGTCCTTTGATAAATCCATTTTTGACCCCATTTTGCTTGGCATGATATTCAGCTACTTCCGTGTAAATTTCTTTAAGGCATACAGCACATCAGCGACCATTCAAGACAGCTCTGCTGTTATAGCAACACTTGTTTTGACAGACACCGCACTCTCTACCTGTGAAAAGGACAAATAATGCATCAAAATAAGCATTCAAATACTCTGAATGACAGAAAAGGCCAACATTATACAATTCAGTACAGTATCTGATCAAAGCATTATATATATATATATATATATATATATATATATATATATATATATATATACACACACACACACATACATATACCAACTGCAAACATTTGTGGTACATTAGCTGATATCACACAATGCAAGTTAATCTATCTGGAGAACCTTGGGATTCGCTGTTCCATAACCATCTAGATTGTGTCCTCTGATCGCTTATTATTGTTTAAGAATCCAAATCATTTACGGTGAATCACACATTAATGTGCAGCCAGCCTTGTGCTGAAAAAAAGAACCATGTAAACCAACAACAAAAGCACAGACAGCATCCTGCATGACAAACCTGTATGAATAAAATCCAGCAGAATGGATGAACTACCTGCACATTAGATCTATGGGCTTGACACCAGTTAATTAAATAAGAGACGCACATTCTTTGCAGGTTTGTCAGGACTGAGAGGAGAAGAAAACAAACCGACACAGATATCTGATAGGTTGTGCTTGTGAAAGGGTAGCTACAACGTTGAAATAGAGAATCAATACGCCAAAGTGCAGTGAATAGTGCTGAGAATTTTCTCCACATATAAGCAGCTGCATTGCTGGATACTCACAATTCCAGTGTATCAATTAGACATACTGTACATCTATATTATTAAAGAGAGATGGAGAGGAGACACTGCAGATGAGGGGTCCTTACAACTCCCATAGTCCTCTCATATTAAGAGCTGGTGCAGCAATGCAATAAACAGTACAAGTAGGCAGGCATCTCGCTTATTTCCAGAATACTTATATTAATGGTGGAGAAAACTTTAAGGGCTAGTCCACACGGGGAGATAGCCCTGCGTTTGCAGTCGCGGCGACAAAGCGCCGCGCCAGTCGCCGCGACCGGCGCAGGCGACAGTTTTGTATGGGCGCCTATGTAAAAACGCCTGTGCTAACCACACGAGGCGATGCGCTTTTCAACAGTCGCCTGAAAATGCCTCGCCAGGCTTTTTCAGGCGACTGTTGAAAAGCGCATCGCCTCGTGTGGTTAGCACAGGCGTTTTTACATAGGCGCCCATACAAAACTGTCGCCTGCGCCGGTCGCGGCGACTGGCGCGGCGCTTTGTCGCCGCGACCGCAAACGCAAGGCTATCTCCCCGTGTGAAATAGCCCTAAAATGCAGCAGTAAAGCGAGCACCCCATGTGCCATCAGCTTGAAGTTTATCAGCAGTTAAAAAAAAAAAAAGTAATTAAAATTCTTTACTATATAATCCATTTACCTATGGATTATATGAACATAACCTTTGAAAAAATGCCCTGAAAAGAATTTTTAATGTCAGTACCTTTCTTGGAAAACATCACAGTAATAAAACAACAATGATCGCTTCCTGTTAGGGTAAGGCCAGACGAGGAGATTCGGGAGGTTTTGTCGCCTGGCGACTTATCGCGACTTTTGCGCGACTATCTCCCCGAACTGCCTCAGCGTTTTTTCCCCATAGGCTACAGCGCAAAATGCAAAATCGCCTGCGCTAATGCACACGCGGCGATGCGTTTTCAATAGTCGCCCTTACTGTTTGCTGAGAAATGGATTTCAGTTCAGAATTCTGCTGGAGCAGCACTATTAACTGATGCATTTTGAAAAAAAAAGTTTTCCCATGACAGTATCCCTTTAAGGGGGAACTACCCCTTTAAAGAATATTCAGTTCAAATAAATTCCTTATCACAAGATAAGACAAAAAAATGCTTCCTCTTTGCCAGCCAAGGAGTGTTCTAGTAAATGGTACTGGGTGTTAACCGCAGAAAATAAATAGTCGTCAAACAATTATGAAGAACCGATTTGATTCTTCCACCACACACACACCTGACATGCCTCCTATGCTGACACATAAACTCACAATTAAAAAATACTTTGGAATGACAGTTATCATTATGTGCCAGGCTCAAAAACATGCATGCATGGCTCATTGGAAAACTATTCATAGATGTAAAAAGAACACTTAGATACCCGTCATATGCAATGCATTCATCTGCATAGCATTATTAATTATACATCCGGAGCTCAAAGGGATTATTACAACCATCTAATATTTATATGAATTTATATATGCATAATTTGCAAATCGCCTTACGCTGTTTATAATGTTTGAATTTTTTTGAGCTATAAATACTTGGAAATTCGACCATCGAATTGAAATACTTTGAATTCAAACTTTTTTCATCGAATTTGGGTATTCTGCGTTTCGAAGTAAAACCCTTCGGTTGAATGATTAAATCCTTCGATTCAAACGATTTTATCGTACGATCGACCGATTTTACATAGAAAAATGCTGTTGAAGGTCCCCATAGGCTAACATAGCACTTCGGCAGGTTTAATTTGGCGAAGCATTGAAGTCGAAGTTTTTCTAAAGAAAAAGTACTTCGATTATCGAATGGTCGAATCGAATTCAAAGTAAATTCGAAGTTGTAGTATCCTATTCGATGGTCAAAGTATCCAAAAAAATTACTTCGGATTTCTAATTTTTTTACTTCGAAAATTCCCTCCGATTCACTTCGACCCTTGATAAATCTGCCCCTTAGACATGAAAAGGCAGCCTGCCAATTGCCTAATAAGTGATGAGGAAGGGAACAGAGACATCGTACATGAGTAGCTAGGCAATCTGTAGCCTGTTATTAATCAGTACCCCAACCAGTTACACCGCATTCACATTCAACAACAACAGTGACTACTGCATATCTGATTTACTGTGAACAAGTGCTTCAGACATCATGATAAGCCAGTGAACTGCTTTTGGGGTGAAAATCACAAAATCCTTGAGGCATATGTGGACTTATTATTCATTCTCGGTCTCACAATAGTGGTCACTTATAATTTTGCAGTGACCGGGCACACAGCAGCGCCCCTGAGGGCAACATCTCAGTAACCATTGTAGAACCTGATCTACCCTCTTTAACCAGGTTAAATCATCAGCAGAGGAAGCCAGCGCTGGAGCTGAACTACAACTCCCAACGTCCTTTGCTGCTTTCCTCCTTTTTTTGAAAGAGCAGTAAGAAAGGCCAGCAGAACATTATATCAGGTTAAAGCAGAAAAAGAAGTTAAAAAGGGAGTCATTTGGAGGATATTTGTCAAAGTATGAGATTAGAGCTCATCACAGACAAAATTCCCCACTTTCTGTTCCATTCTATGGGATTTTTAGTCTAACTTTCAACCACTGATAACTACACTTTTAAAAAAAATCCAATAGGAAAGAAAAGAAAGTGGTTAAAGTTGTGTCTGTGCTGCTGATATAGGAAGGCAACGTGGTGCCCCCCAGATAGTTTTATATATGCACAACTCTCAGAAACCAGAGCTCACACAGTTCTATTACTTCAGCACTAGCCGGGGGTCACCTGATCTACACAAATCCAGGAGTCAGCTGACCCCTTACCTGCTGCTGCGCGAACTAATGAGACTTACTTTGTGCTCGGCTCCTGCGCTGAAGCCGATCACCTACTCCCGGCCGTAACGCCAGTCTATATCCCCACGGAGGCCGAACATTACCGAGCGAGTAAAAGGAGGAGGCGTAACTGAGCGGCGGATACGAGAGGGTTCATAGGTACCAGAGCGTCTAACCCTGTCACAGTCAGAGCTAAAACTCCCAGCATCCCCGTGACACCTGCGCACACTGACCCGCCTTCTTCCCGGCGCTACAACCAGTCGCCTGTCAGCGGAAAGTAAAAACTCCCCGGGTCCAACTGAAGAGTGTCACTGTGTGACGTATGTATGGAAGCCGCTTACCCTCCTCCTCTTTCTTTCGACGTCACGGACACCTGAAGCGCTGTGCGGGTTTAGCAGCTGGTCTTGTCTTCTAATCTCTCACTATCCAAGAAAAGAGTTGTGCCTGCAGCCCCATAGGCACGGAGCAGAGCAAGGGCAGCAGCTGATGATGTCACGGAGGAGGCGGGCCTTTCATTGGCTCCCTCCCTACTACAACTGCCGGTAGATCCCGGGCTAAACTGAAGCCCAGAGCAGCTGCTCCCTCCCTTCACTCATTAACCCCTGCTCCTTCCACAAGCACCACAGCAGCTCCCTCTCCCCCCCTCTCACAGTGTTCAGGCAGAACTTGTGGCCCTACAGCTGACACCAAGGAGATTACACCTGCAGCCAGTCATATTGCTGGAAAGGGGAGGAGGAAGCCTGTAAGCCTGTAATTGACTAATAAGATGGATTGTAGGGAGCTGTCACTGCTCTGAAGGAATGTGTTTGCTTCATGCTGTGTCATACAGTGCAGGGCTGATTGTGGAATTCACTTGTTAATAATAATAATAATAATGCATTACGTGAGCATGTACAGTAGGGATGCACCGAATCCACTTTTTTGGATTCGGCCGAACCCGCGAATCCTTCTTGAAAGATTCGGCCGAATACCGAATCCTAATTTGCATATGCAAATTAGGGATGGGAAGGGGAAAACATTTTTTACTTCCTTGTTTTGTGACAAAAAGTTATGCGATTTCCCTCCCCGCCCCTTCGGTTCGGCCAGGCAGAAGGATTTGGCCGAATCCAAATCCTGCTGAAAAAGGCCGAATCCCGAACTGAATCCTGGATTCGGTGCATCCCTAATGTACAGTAGGGAACACTAGTATGAAAGTATGTGTGTGTGTGACCATTAGTAATATAATAATGGAACGGAAGCCACAGACATGCCAGTTATGTACAGCAAAACTCTTGTCAATTCTAATGATTCCAATTGATTTCTGAAACCGCTAAATAGTCATGTAATCATTTTTACAGTTGCATAGCTCCCAACATTTTGGAAATAAAAAGAGGGGGTAAAAAAGTGTTTTAAAGTTTTGGTTTTTTTTTACCATGCCCATTTATGAAAGTTTCAACATATTTTTGTGGTTTCTTTATTATTATTATACTGTTATTAGTTTTGCTAATGAAGATGAATTGCGCTTTAAAGGAGAATTCAACTGTTAACTAAAAAAAACCCTACCCCCCCTATTCTACCTAGACCCCCCTCCCTCCTTCCCCCAGCCTAGCTGCCCCCGCGGGAAATGCCCCAAACTTTTTACTTACCCCTCTGTGCAGATTCAGGTATCACAGTTTACAGCAGCCATCTTCCGGTTCTTTGGTAATCTGAGACTAAGACCGGCAAAGCGGCCCATGCCTAGTTAGAGCAATTTCCCGGTTTGCGACAATTGCGCATGAGCCGAAATGGACAGAAATTGCAGAAGCACCGGAAGAAGACACAAAGACCCAGAAGATGGCTGCAATGAACTGCGATCCCTGAATCTGCACCGATGGGTAAGTAAAAAGTTAGGGGCATTTCCCCGGGGAAGCAGCTAGGCTGGGGGGGGGGTCTACATAGGGTAGGGTTTTTTAGTTAACGGTTAAATTCTCCTTTAAGCTGTGAGTCTAAGTTTTCCCAAGAGACCTATTTATCTAAATTGTTACAATTGCTTATTTGCTTATTTCAAAACTGTTACACAAATATCTTAGTTGCACCTGGTGGCTGTTCTGGCTCTGGGCCAATTAAGTTAGAAACTTTGTATCTTTTTTTGGTTGTTCCGTGCAGAGAAAGTCGGGATATTTCAGTACAAATGCAGGACTGAGGGTTGAGCTGTCGAAAACGGGACACTTGGGAGGTATGCAGTTGGCCACTGGCACTAATAATAATGGTTATAATATGGTTCCAGATACCATGTAAAATCACTCAAAACACTGGTGGGTTTGAAAGACTTCACAAAGATCCAAACTGACCACTCGGGAACATTAGAGGAATTATACAAAAGCGGGATTTCCATGATCCTATTTCCTTTGGCATGTGGGCTCGTAGTCTAACGCAATTATTATAAACACTAGACATTAAGCCCGTTAAATTAACGGGCGCTAGAACATATGTGTCAGACGGTCCGTGGGGCACATGCGCAGTAGCGCAATCCCACGGACACAGGGACTGGACGCAGAGACACTTCAACTTTATTATATAGGAAATAGGATAGAGAAGTCAGTTCTGCATTTATTATCTACGTCATATCCTACAAGCCAATGTCACACATATGTCATTTCTTTATTGTGTAAATTCTCTAGCCCCTACAACTAAATGGGGAAAATGTAAACGGTAAAACTTGAATTTTTAGAAGGAAACACAAATTGTAATTTGTAGAGATTTATTATACCCCAAAACTGCTATATATCTGAATCCGAAATTACTCGATCTCAAACCTGTCGAGGTCATGTAGAAGTCAATGGCAGATGTCCCTGAAGATGTTTCTTAACATCGTGATCTGTGTTGGTTTTCGGCTGATAATTGGATAAATACGAGTTGTTACGGTGACAATTCGAGTTGAGTATTCGGAGAGTCAATTCTAAAAATTTGGACATGGACAATTCGAATTGACACACAAATTTGTCACAACGTTTTTGACTTTTGATGGTTTTTGAGTTGACGTTTTCAAGAAGAATTATTGATAAATGAGTTAAATTCGGGGATGGGAGTTAGATCGACTTTGTTTTAAAAAAAAAAAAAAAAAAAAGAGATAAGTAAGTGTTCTAGTAATTACCCCTTAAAGATATGAAGATCCAACTTACGGAAAGATCCACTATCCAGAAAATCCCAGGTCCCGAGCATTCTGGGTAACAGGTTCCATACCTGTACTGATTTCAATAGTGTGTATTTTCCATTTATAGTTTTAAAATAGTGTCTTTTTATAACAATATTTCTGTGTGAGCCCTGTTTTATTGGAATTCTTTTACAGAGTTCTAAAATATTTTTGTTCATATTTTTTGGCCATAGGAGCTCCCACTGTATTCACAGTGTTGTCAGAAAATTGTCATTATTGATTAGTTCATGTGCCAGAGTTTGGGATATTGAACACATTTCTATGTGCATAAGCCATGCCTGCAACTACATCTTGAACATCTTTGTACTTTATTCAACAAAGTTGCTCATCTCACAATCATTTATTATATGAACATATTTGGATGTACACAGTAACGTAACTAGAGGGGGCGGGCCCTGGCGCAGGAACGTGCAGCCGGGCCCCCCGCCCCCCTCCGTACACCCGGAACGGCATGGGATTCATTAGGCGCAAGCTGCCGGGGGGGGGCCTGAGGGGGTGCGGGCCCTGGCCCAATCGCACCCCCTGTTCCCCTGGTAGTTACAATGTAATTTCTCCTACCGCACACCTGTAGTTCACCAATCCTGCAACTGGTGGTGCGTTTCTTCCGTTGACTCGGCCGGGCCCCTTAGCAACGAATGTGTATAGAAACCAGATACGCACACACACTGGTTAATGCAGTCGGGGAGTGTCCCCTTTTATTCAGCCACCAAACATTCAACGTTTCGGGGCGGAAACGTTGAATATTTGGTGGCTGAATAAAAGGGGACACTCCCCGAATGCATTAACCAGTGTGTGTGCGGATCCGTTTTCTATACACATTCCCCCGGTAGTTACGCCACTGGATGTACATCTGTCAGAATAAACATATGAGGTCCCAAAGGGGTGTTTGAGCTGCAGACACATCACTATCATTGGGTCCATCTGCACTGGAATATTAATAAGAGAAGCCTGAATAGAAAGATGAGTAACAGAAAGTAGCAATAACAATAAATGTGTAGCTTTGCAGAGCATTTGTTTTTTTTAGATTAGTGACCCCCATTTGAATGCTGGAAAGAGTCAGAAGAAGAAAACAAATAATTCAAAAACTATAAAAGATAAATAATGGAGACCACTTGAAAAGATGAAAGTTAGAATTGACCATTCTATAACATACTGAAAGTTGACTTAGAGATAAACACCCCTTTAATGGTAAAAAAAAATCTACTCTTTGATGTCATGGTAGCATGAAATGCAATTCTCAATTAATAATCAAGTTTAGTAGACTGAAACACCAAAGGTGCATCCATTTAAAGCACACCACTGATTGGTGCAGAGAAATTGAGAGAATTATCAAGGATGCTCAGGTTATCCTTTACAAGAGTTATTTACACATGAATTTGTAATTGAACTTGTCTTAATAGTCCTGGTTATTTATAAAAAATCAGCACAAAAGGTAGGTCTTTGTATTTAACATGGGGAAATATTTAGTAATTTCTAATTGTTTATTGTTTTATTATTCTGGGAATGAGGCCACTTCATGAAAAGAATGTGTTCAAAGTACGGTTTACTTGACATCAGTTAACCTTTCTTATCTCAGTGTTTATGGTAGTGGTTTTCAAGGAGGTATGCAATTTCTGGTTTTCTGCAATTTTTGTCTAGCTCCATTTTTTTTTTGCACAAAAACAATCCCATCTGCTTATGTCCTTCAATGCATTATTTAGGTGTAATAATTCTAATAAAAGCTCGTCTGTGCTTTTCCATTTCTCTCCCATTTCCCTCTTCATTTAGTCAATCTTTCACTCTTAGACATTCGCACAAGCAGTAAGGAAATTGCTGAGCATATAAAACTATAACTTCCCTGAGCGTTGCCAGGAGATTCGCTGCCATTATCATGTATTAATGAACTGTAATTTCAGGAGCAGCATTATGGAAGCCAAATAGCTATTTGGGTTATGAAAAGCAGCTTGCAAAATTTCCATCCAAGAATTGAGCAACTGCTAAAAAATGACTAAAATTTTTAAATTCAAAAAGAAAAAATACATGATAGCCACTTGGCAGATGGAGGAATGGGAAAGGTAGCAAATATTCAGTGGTCCCTGTGCTTTTATTAATTATACAGCTAAAGAGGGAAGCAAGCCTATGAGACACATAATAAGGTAATGGGATCATAGGAAATGGATTTTGTCATCTGGGGTAGGTGTGAAAGCCATCTGCAAAGTCTTAAAATGGGCATAAAATTAAGCACACATTGATGCTATTCAGAAATACGTCCCTATATGCTACTTTGCAATGAGCACCAATGCAGCTTTCCATCCTACTCCAGGGTTCCCTTAAAGGAGTAGTTCACCTTTGAGGTAACTTTTAGTATGTTATAGAATGTCCAATTCCTAGCAAATTTGCAATTGGTCTTCATTATTTATGTTATACTTATTTGAGTCTAAAAAAAAAATCTCTGCAAGGCACCACATTTATTGTTATTGCTACTTTGTATTCCCCATCTTTTTATTCAGTCCTGTCTTATTCACATTCCGTTTCTCTTTTTCAAAACAGTGCATGGTTGCTAGGGGAAATTGTCCCTAGCAACTGAACTTGCAAGCTGGAGAGCTGCTGAATAAAAAGCTAAATAACTCAAAAACCACAAATAATAAAAAATGAAAACCAAATGCAAATTGTCACACTCTACGTCATACTAATAGGAAATTCAAAGGTGAACAACCCTTTAAGTGGGTTGCATCAACAGCAACAACTACTTGATTTGAATGCTAATGCCAATCAAATACAGTGCAGGAGAATAAAACGCGTTTCGCAATTTGCAATGGATTTCCTAAAATTAATGATCTTTTTTTATGTTTCCAAACTTCCAAATTACATATTGTACATATATTTACCAATACAAGCGATAAAGGGCACCCTCCTCTATAGAGCTTACAATCTAAAAGACAGAACTTACAGTCTAAAAGTTGCAATAGATGAAATTTAGTCATCTACTATTCTGTGAAAAAATTCTGCATTTTATGTTAAAAATATGATGAATTTGCGAAGCATAAGAGGTACTATATAGGTTTTTAAAATTGACTAAATCCTGATTGAACCATAATAAATCCGAATCAAATCAGATCAATTTATAAAAAAACATTCTGAATAAATAAAAATCAATATATATATTTATCAAATTCGTAGCCGTTTTTAATTACGTATCCCAGAGAACAAATCCTGAAGTCCCAGGCAACATTAGATATAAGCATTGATCAATATTTATCAAATTGATAGACCAGTCGGACCGAGTCCATCAAAGTTTGCATGTCTGAGAATCCTGCTGGAAAACAAAGTGACTGCAGTGACAACATCACCGTTGGACTGGAGGGGTCCAACTGCCACATCAGAGGCCTGCAAACCCCCCAGGGCAGAGGCGCCCCACCCCAGGCAAATCCCCCTCTGCTTTACCCCCCGCATGCGTTTACTTTCTTTGCACACCAATTCGCACTGTGTTTGGGTGTGGGGTATCAGGAAGGAAGCAGTGCTACCAACCATGCAGGAGTTGATCTGGACCGGTAGGGCCCACGAGGGCTGGGGGCCCAGTCCAACTCTGTGTGAAATGACATGGTTATTTTACTACCACTACTCATAATAGTAGGATGCTTGTGGTGCTGGCCAATGCTCTGTGATTGGCAGTTGCAGGATAAATCTGTTCCTGCTATGGAATTTTGAACAACTATCTAGCATGCTTGGCATGTTGTGAAAGTTCAGATACAGTAGGGCAGATTATCTGCATTTTTGATTTGTTATCACCTACTATCATTGCTCAGCTGTCACTTAATGCCTCTGTGTTTACATTTAAGGACCTGTACTGTACTGTTACCTTTAAAGGGGATGTTCGTGTTTAAATAAACTTTTAGTATGATAGAGATAGTCTTACTATCAATTATTTCTTAATCAGTCATGTTTTATTTTTATATATTAGCATAGTGTTTAGTCTTTGTATTCTGCTTCTTTCTGGCCTGCAGCTGAAAATGTAATCTAGCTGTCTGTGTCACTGACCCCAGCAACTATAAAAACAGACTGTGAGCTTTTATATTTTATGAAATAAAATAATTTATAAATAACATTTCCACTGCTGTGGGGACAAGCCAAGAGTATGTAAGAAGGGAATCCCCAGTTATTTATCTTGCAGATATTCTAGTTCTAAGTTCACAGCAAAAGGATGCACTGTACTACCACGGTAACATCTGAAGCTCAGTTTAACCAACCAAATGTGGCCTATGAGAGAAATTTAGCATAAGCATTCACTGGAGCAATCAAGTGTGGCTATAATATGGTAGAAGCAACAGGGAACTATGAATATCACCTTTGTTACTCTCCTTTGGTCCCACAAAGTATCTGGCAGGACAGGTATGGGACCTGTTATCCAGAATGCTCGAGACCTGGTATTTTCCGGATTTTCCCAGTTGGCTGTGTTTGCTTCCAAAATTGATTAATGATATGTTAGTTTGCATCAAGTTTAAGGTACTTTTTTATTATTACAGAGAAAAAGGAAATCATAGGAGACAGCGTTTCTGAGATTCTAAGCATTTCTGGATAACGGGATTCTGGATAATGAATGCCATACCTGTATTTATCTAAAAGACAGATCATGGCAGCTTTTCTGAAGATCTAGTTATGACATCATTACTATAGTCAGTGCCATAAATAGGTCTCCTTTACATTTGAAGAATAATATATTAAAATCATTTACTGAAACTGCTTATTACTGAAACTGCTTATCGGTTAGAGCCCTACTGGTACCTAAATACTTTCAGTCATACTTGAAAATTATATTTTGTGAAAAAGCTATACACCTACTGTTGCCATTCTGAACTGAATAAACATCTAACATATACCAGTATCCGATTAGATATTTACTACCTTGGCTCAGACACCTTCAAAAGGAGAACATGACTGATTTATTGCAGCAGCCCCACCTCTTATCTTCTAAGGCCTCTTTTTGGTGTTGGCTGGGGAACACAAAACATTAGCAGAAAGTGGGGTATCATCATCTCTCAAATAAGATAATACTACAGGAAATTCAGGAATCAATCTAATTGACTGGCTTCTGCTACATAGTTCCTTTAAGTCTGAACCAACAGTACAGAGAATAGAAAGGGACAGACAAATACTGTTTTTAATAGCATTAACATATACAAATACCTCTAAAGCCATTAAAAATTTCAAAATGATTTATATTGGGAAGTACCTTAAAATCCTGGGTAAACATGTTTGGGTAAGTTCCTCTTTAAGATTCTACATCATTTGAAATATCAGGGACATATAAATTCAATCAATGCAGCTCTTCTAGCCAAAGATTTTAAAGGCAATTTTCACATGGTCTGGCAAACTTAGACTGAAATGACTACGCTTTCTGTAGGTAAATCTGTACTCTGAGGGCAATGTTACAAAGACTTCCTTTTTTTGACATTATTTATCACATTGCCGAATATTTGCAGTGCAATTGCCTCAGATTTGCATCAACTCAATTTCATGAATTCTGACGCATCAGCTGCAATTGCATCAGATCCATAGTCATATCGCGGCTGCAGTTACGCCGGATTACACTGCATTGTGGGTAAAAAAATGGCAGAATTGTCTTGACACACTTGTGCTCATAAATGAGCCCTACTGAAAAGACTTCCCTATGCACACATTTAAAAACATTTGGCAGGCAGCATATGTACCTACAAACGAACCTCCCGCCTTGCACATATTACAAATTCTGTTTTTCTGGGCAAAGCAAAAGTATGAAAGTTGTGGGTATGCACAAAGCATGGGGTTGGCATAAAGGAATCAAAGTCAAGTGCTGGGAAGTGAATACTGTTAAGACATATAAAAAGTGGTTCAAGGTAAATGAGGTTGAGTGAACTCAAAACTCAGCCTACAATTCAGCTGTAAAGAATTAAATGATAAACAAGAATCTAACATGTCGCTTTACTCATATTTACAGTTCTTATATTTTATTTAAAATCACCAAAAACATCACCACCATATTATTGTTTTCAATTAGTCAGTCCATCTTATAAACCAAAAAAATGTATTTGATTATTTAACTTCACTGGCTTAGTAAAGGCCCATGTGTTCTTCAGAAGAGTCAGAAGTTCTGCATCCTTGTCAGTTTTTTCTTTGGCCATATATTCTTTCAGCGATTCCCATGTGAGTGTTAGATCAGCTCAGTTTCACTTATTTTATTGTTAGTGGTCAAGGACCTGTTCTGTATTTTACTTCTCATGGCCTCACAGTCTCTTCTTATTCATTTTTTTCTTCTGGTTCCATCAAAGAAACTGTTCAGATCTAGACCCTAGATTTTGTTCTGGATATTTGGGTAGTGCTGCAGCATTATGTAATATTTATTATAAACTATAACTAGACTATGTTAAAGCAATCAAACTCAACAATTAAAACATTTAAATTGCCATTTAGATCCAAACAGAGCTCTAGGGAGAACACAAGCAGGTGTATGGATAATATAGATCAACTGTCCAACTGAAGGCCCTTGGACCTGATATGGCCCTCCAGTCTGCTCATGGGCTCCATAGACTTCACTGTATGACATCATGATTTTGATTCAATTGCTGACTTTAATTTATTAATAGGGAATAATTAAAGTCATTAGTAAGTTACATGACCATGTAGGGACATAATTACAAATGCTACACATTTTGATGAAGGTCGTCAAACTCCATGGCGTTTTCTAATATTTTTATATTTTAAAACATATTATTCACGAATTTCAATGAGTTGTGAAACACCTGAGTACCATTTAAAAGGGTACATTTTACTGGTTATGCATGGCTTTAGTGTATTATACCTTATGAACTATAGGAATGTATGACAGTTCAAATGCACCAGAGACCTAGAGCAAAATATAAAAAATTGTGTAGTGTTATATGTGTACAATTCTGCCTCAGCAGAAAAGAAAGATATGAAGGTGATGTTGGCATTGCACCTGAGGAAGGGGTTATGCCCCGAAAGCTTGTGCTTTGAATTTCTGCAAATAAATATGACCAAGGCTTAACTGCCGAACATAACTGGTATGCTTCCTCCCTATACGAATTCTGGATGTTGGCATTGGCACCTTTGGTCTGGGACAGAAAATAAAAAAAATGGTACATTATTTCTAGCCTAAACCATAAGACTTTAAAAATACATTTTGTATATTGTGTATACATGTATTATGATCACGTTAGGTGGAAAAACAGCTACAATCTTTTGTCTTTGTCATTTTTCATATACTGTGAGTCATGGCTATAACACTTGATTCAAAACCATTGTGGTTCTGGGCACACAGTCAGTTCCCTGTCAATGAGATCTAAAGGCAGATTAATGATTGTAAAATGTTTCAAATACTATTCAGGGCACAGTTCAGTTTTTCAACATTAATCTAAAGTACATGCAATGACATCATTTGGCTATATTGTGTGTTTCTTTGATTCAGCTGACAGTTTTGTCCCACATTATACATTTCTTTCTCTGGAACTTGCTTTTTGACATACAAAACCTGAACTGAAACGAGGAAATTATGTCTAGACACTGCAAAATAACAAGACCTAGAAACTGTATTTAGTGTTCTGTTTTTTTCTTGCATTATTCTCAAGAGATCATTTTGGTTGAATTAACTAACAAATACTACTAATAGGCTCTAGTGAGCCATCACTGTCCTCATAATATGTCCTGTCAATTATGTTGTTTTAAATAATTCATGCCAAACTGGAAGTGAATAATGACAACAAATTACACCATGGCATCATAAAAGATCATATACTGTATTGCATCATCTATGACATTACAGGTGACATTGGCAAACTCAAAGCATCACTGTTGTCTTCTTCTTTCAGCATTTTATTTCAGTAACATCTCAAATTTGTTGAATTGACATAATATATGTAATCTATAACATCCATAATGTTTCACACTATCACCCAAACGGCACTTGCCAAGACATCATAAATGACAACAGCATATTACAGAAATAATATTTCTCTTGATATCATCATGTGTGAGAATAACACAATCATAGATATCACATAACATGTAACATTTTCTCTCATGTTACATATTTGATGATTGTCAGTAAAGGTGGTTTTTAAAATTTTATATTTAGTTAGCCTATGTATTGAATAAAACATAAATAATCATGATAATATATTGCAGTTAAATTATTTTCATCATATCCCTGGCAGCAGATTTAGAAATGTTTTATAAGGAGAGACCTAAACATCCATTAATGAGAAAGGTAAGTATCAACAAGTATCCTTTATCCCAGGGGTGTCCAAACTACGGCCCGCGGCCAAATGCGGCCCGCAATCCATTTTTAATTGGCCCGCAGCAGGTAATCCGGGTAATCCAAGAACCCGGATCTTCACATCGCGCACCGGGATTTGCCGCTCCGCACTGAGCTCATGGAGGCGGTGACTGAATAGTGAGCAGCACGGGGCACGGGGGTCGGGTCGGGGGAGGCAGTGGGGTCGGTTAGGGACGGGGGGGGGCAAGGGACAGGGCCTGCAAGAGATCTGCATTGTCATTTGGGCCTGATGCTGTTGGGGAGCTCCCATTACTCAGCAAGTCTCCTTCTCCTTCTGCCACTGAGCTCCCAGCATCCCCTGCGCTCTGGATGATTATTACACAAGCCATTGGGCTCCAGGCAGGGGGTGCTGGGAGTTGTGTCTGATGTCAGCTGCTGTAGAAACTCTTCTCTGATGGGAATGATGTATAATCTGTGCAGTGCTGGGAAATATGTCAGAGCTATAGAAACAAAGGATAATAATACAGTAAAAATGTCATGTGACTCCAAATAGATAGGGCCTAAATCACTAGTTACCCTACCTCGGAAGGGATATTAGTGTCAAGCTGAATGGTCGGCCCCTGCACATTTTCACCTCACCAAATCTGGCCCTCTTTGCAAAAAGTTTGGACACCCCTGCTTTATCCTATCATCTTTAATTCATTTACATGTCTTCATAAATGCTTTTTAACCAATTATTTGTAGTAAAGCTGATTTTCAGACTTAAAATGGGTTTCCTAAAACAAAGTTTTACATTGTTATAATAATTATTATTTATGAATCACTAATTAAACCAAAGGCGCAATATACATGGGTTGTGAAACACAGGGCTTGTATTGCAAAGCTGTTACAGCCTTTTTAGTTTCAAAACTGTTTACAATACCTCTGTCTATCCCCCTTAATTAGTGGTTTATAGAGGTATAATGTAATCAGTAGTCCCTCACTTACCCTAATTTCTAATAAATAAACATATTCTAATTTCTAAACAAATAAACTCTTGTTTGTTTTAAAATAGTGCAAATGTAATTTTATGTTTTTACAAGTTTATATAGCAAATATGCATCCATTTTATTTTTCTCTGTTTATATTGTTTTTTCTTTCTCATTTTTCTGCTAAGTATTATTAACGTTATATTCCTATGGTCCTATGGTATTACTTTATGTAAAGGTCAGGAAAGTTTTAACAAATTGATGCATTTATCAAATTAACTTTGTTAATTCCTCAGTATCTGTTTGGAGGATTTGAGCAGTCAAATGCAATTTTATTCTATGGGGAAATAGTGCACAGTCTGCTCATAACTTGTCTGAATCCTGACCTAGAAATAGAGGATTCTGACAATTATATTTTAGTCTTGGATGAGTGCTTTTAGCATGGAAAATAAATTGTTACATATGAAAGGCTCTGTATTAAGTTCCACCCTTTAAAGGGGACCTGTCACCCTAAGAAACAATTCCATATTTTATTTTATGATGTGAGTCAAGCAAAATAAACTTACACAATATAAATGATTTCAATCTTGTTTCTTTTAGTCTTGGAAATCACAATCACAGCAAACAGGAAATAGCCATTTTGTGAACACTGTTATTAAAGGAGAAGGAAAGGTTAAAACTAAGTAAGCCTTATCAGAAAGGTCCATCTAAATATACCAGTAAACCCCCAAAGTAGTGCTGCTCTGAGTCCCCTGTCAAAAGAAACACTGCATTTCTTACCTTCTATTGTGTACTCATGGGCTTCTGTATCAGACTTCCTGCCTTCAACTTATACCTCATTGCCCTGGGCAAGAGCATGCTCAGTTTGCTCCTCTTCCCCCACCCCCTCCCTTCTCTTCTGTAATCTGAGCCCAGAGCAGGGAGAGACTCAGGCAGGAAGTGATGTCACACCACGTTAATACTGCAGCTCCTATCCTAAACAAACAGAGAGTTTCTAGAGCTTTTTACTCAGGTATGGAAAAGCATTCTACAGAATAAATATAGCATTCTATCTTGCACTATTGTGGCTAATCTATTGGCAATAAAATGCCTCCGTAGCTTTCCTTCTCCTTTAAGGCCAGATTTAGTTCACCCCAAAATCTAATTTATGTGCCAGAAGGGGGAACCTGATGCCCATGCACTGGCTACACAATTATATGGTGAGTTGAGAGGGGGATATAGGGAGGACAGTGACTCTAGGAAGCGCAGAATGGAAAGTAAAAGTAATTGCCTGCCCCACCTCTATGCCTAAGGCATAAAGGAGGGGCAATCAATATATGATTGATAGTTGAGAGTTTTAAACAAATAACCAGTATGGATGTTTAAAAAAAATAATTTGGGTTTCATGTTTAATTTTAAGAGGACTTTTGTTTATATCTGGGTGACAGGTCCCCTTTAAATTGCATATATTATTAGTGTACTGTGCTAAAAAACAGTACTGTATGTTGTGATAAAAAATATATTTATTTATTCTTACGAGACTTTTCAGAACACTGTATTACAATAATCCTATATATTTCTATTATCACCGTCAGAATGTTTTTACAGATGAAAAAGATCATCATTTCATTAAGCACTTGCTCTTTAATCATCACATAAAGGCGAAAAATAAGGAAGGGCCCATCCTGCATAACCATTGCTATTAACAGACTCCATACCTCACTTGTACAGCAAGTTGGGCCGCAGTTACCAGAAGACGTTTCATCATTATCTGTTGAATCTGAAGACTGGGTCTGAGTGAGCACTAAAGTGAACTGCAAGAGTGCCCAGCTAAAGATAGCTAGCCCTATGATGTTTACCATTCTGCAGGTTTCTACCTGTGGTTCCTTGATTAAATTTAAAATATCCAGTATGTCTGCTCCTAAGGCAATGTAGATAAGCAGTAACTGTGAAAGTTGGCTTCTGTCCATCTCCCCCTTGGGCATGATCCAGCGTCCCATAACTATAACTAATATCATGACCTGTTCCAGAGTTTTCAGCCAAGGCGTGTACTTGATGAAGGTTGCAGCATCCTAGAAAACCAAAGCACTGTTAGCATTTTCTACAGATTGCTTAATTCATCACTCTGAAGGACGAGAGTTCTGGCACAAATCACCTGTCGCCTGCTGATTATTATTTGTGTTTTCATTATTGCTGAATTAGGGTACGTGTGTGCAAGCAGGATTGAGATTTTTTTAATATTTCTTTTTATTTCAGTAAGGAAGTGGTCATAGTGCAAGCAAAATTGTTGAAGCATATTAACAAGAGCAAGTTTATGCATAACATCTTTTATGTTACAGTATAAGGGTTCCCTTTTCATGCATAAGAGGACTGTGGCGATCTCTAACTTCACTCTTTGATAAATATACCCCATAGTGTTCAATCAAACCGAATCATCATGACTATAAGTTTTAGTAACTGAATGTGACAAATTTCTTGTTCACAGCTGTTGTTTTTTTTTCTTAATTTAAACAGGCAAGCTAGGGTTCGGTTTTCTGTAGGAAAAATTATAAATTCAGTGCATCTGTAGTTTTGGATGGTGATATTTGGTAAGCTGTTTACAACTAGTGTGCTAGGGCACCATGTGGTAGTTAATTTTATATCAGTGGCCCACACAATGAAAGAAATTTGTTTTGGTAGAGAAATGTGCTCTTTTGTGTCCAATTGAAAGCACTACTATCCATTTCTTGAAATGCATATGAGTAGCACATGGGCCAAATAATTATATCTTATTTAAAGTTAGCCTTTAAGGTTGACTCATATGTGATCAGGCTTGTCAGTTGACTTAATAGTCCACTCTAAGCAATCACCCCCATCGCCAAAAAGAAGGCCCCACATACAGAGAATTGTGCTATTTTGGTCCACAAACAACCAAACTGCACTGTGTGGGCAACTCTGATTGGTAAGTAGCCTCCCCTTTCCATCTCTTTGCCAAGTACGGAGAAAATTTTGAATGTATAGTAGTGAATGTAGAATATGATCAATAAAAAACCAAAATTTTTTTGTTTAAATATACTTTAGGGAAAGAGAAAAGTCTGCCAAATTTAGCTTGATTAGATACAAAGTTGTATCCACCAAGCAATGGAAATAATTCATTTTCAAATTCTGTGTCATCAAAGTAAGCAAGAGAGTAGATAATAAAAGCCTTCTCTTCTGAATCAAGTGCTGCTGCACCATTTGATGTAGAGGGGGGCTCACTGATAGCTTCAAGGTTCTCACAGCGCCCTGTGTCAATACTGTAGGTGCACCACATTTGCGGCTACAGAATTGGGAAAATGTCACTCTCACAATAAACACTCGAAATTATGCCAACTGTATCGGAAAACCTTTAGAATAATTGCATCCCATGCACATCAAAGTGGGAGCGCAATTGAGCTCACCGTTGCTCTTTGCTAATTAGACTTGCGGTCTTACAAGACCCCATAAAGTGTTATTTCTATCCTAGCTGAACTTCTGGCTGCAACTAGTTGGAAAGTGCTACTCCTACTAATAATCAATACATCTGTTGTTCAATAAGATTAATATGCATTAACCTTTGATTTAAACATCACCCAGATATGACTGACACCTTGTTTTACTTGGCTGAAGGAACTCTACAAATTATTAGTAAAGATAAAGAAGACCTTTATAAGAATTATTCTTTATCTTTGCTTTATTTGGCTCGGCTGAAGTAAAACTGGTATCAGAATACTAAGGGGTTTAAGTTATCTATGGAGAGTTTGCACAAGCAACAATATAACAACTTCCATCAAGTAGTATTAAAGGAAACAGGCTAAGAATAACTAATCCATGCAAACAATAAGCTATCAAACTGTCCATCTGAAGATAAACAGAATTAGATGAACTCAAACTAACAGAGTGTATTAGAGAAAACAGTGTGACAGTCTTTATTGGAGTGGAAAAATGCATAATTCAGATGCATATACCCAATGTACAAACTCGTGATACCTGGACCTCAACTGCCTTTGTGCCCCTTGTGGTTACAAGGTCAGATACAATTGTATATTGCCACAACTACCAGGTCAAGTTTGCATTAAGTCTGTTTTTTTATTCTATGTGGTTGCTTGTGAATGATTTTGGAGTAAATCTGCATATCACATAAAGCATCTAGTCAAGCTAATGAGCACCACTGCATGCACCACTCAGAGGCTGTGAAGGAATAATCAGACACTGGAAAGTGGAAAACACCAGCATTTGCTAACCTACCGGTACAATCTGTTGCATGCAGAGGTGCTCATTAGCTTGGCTGCTCTGGGGTAATAATTCACTGGGTGGTACCTTACAAATTGGCAACCCCTCCAATTTGACTTTACTTGCCCTTACAACAATAATAATGGTACAGGAACCCTTATCTATTTAGCCTCTTAGTTGTCATAGAAATAGGAAATAGCCATGAAATAGGCCAAAAGTTTAGCAGCATGAGGGCCCACTGACACCTGGGCCCACCGGGGGTGTTTCCTGGTATCCCGGTGAACCAGTCCAACACTGACACCTTGTACTTAATGGTAACTAAGCTGCATTAAAGGGGTGATTCATCTTTAAGTTAACTTTAGTATGTTATAGAATGCCCTATCCAAAGCAACTTTTCAACTGGTAGTCATTTTGTATTTTATAGTTTTTAAATTATATGCCTTCTTCTTCTGACACTTTACAGATTTCAAATGGGGGTCACTGACCCCATCTAAAAATAAATTGTTATTGCTACTTTTTATTACTCATCTTTCTATTTAGGCCCTCTCCTATTCATATTCCAGTCTCTTTTTCAAATCAATGCATGGTTGCTAGGGTAATCTGGACTCTAAAAAACATTGCTGAAATTGCAAACTGGAGAACTGCTGAATAAAAAGCTAGGTATCTCAAAAACCACAAATAAAAAATGAAAAACAATGGCAAATTGTCTCAGGATATCACTCTTTACATCATAATAAAAGTTAATCTAAAGGCAAACAATCCCTTTAATCAATATTGGTGGCAAAACTATCCTATTTGGTTTATTAAATGTTTATATGATTATTAGCACACTAAGGCTGGTGGGGAGATTAGTCATCCAGTGACTAATCTCCTCTTCTTCGGGTGACTAATCTCCCCGAAATGCCTTCCCGCCGGCAAGAATGTAAATCGCCGGCAGGATGGCACACAGATCGCTTAGTTTTCTGAAGTTGCCGTACGAGGAAACGTGGAAAACCGAAGAGATCCAAGTGCCATCCTGCTGGCGATTCACATTCTAGCTGACGGGAAGATTAGTTGCCCGAAGAAGAGGAGATTTGTCGCTGGGGACTATTCTTCCTGAATAGCCAAGTGCTCCACTACCCTTAAACAGTGATTAATGCAAAATGTCAATCCTGCTGTAAAACCACACAAGTTGTGGTAATATAGACCTCACTGCTGATAATGAAACCACTTGATGTTGTTCCTGTTATTGTTTAAATTGAAAAGTTCTTCTTTTTATGAATTGAAATAATCTTTAGCACTTATAATGGAACATACCGTTGGCAACTGCTCAGTTGTCTGTGTTGAGTTACTCATTATGATTCTGTATTGCAGAAAGTCAAGTTCCAACAGAAATATAGATGGTATGGTTGCTGTCAAATATAGAAACACCATTGGAGAAAACCTAAACAGGACACAACGGGATGTCAGATATATCATCAAGTAATTAATTAAGCTAAAAGTAAGGCAGGATATTAAACTTAAACAACTTTGAAATGCAGTAAATGTCAATCATAACCTATTTATCTGTTTCTCGTTTACCTGTAAAATTAACACAAAGACTGCCAGCCTACCAGAGTGTTCTGGTTAGAGGAAACTTTATTTGGATGTGTGAATATGCATATCATAGGTGTTCTCATGAAATCTAGATACAGGCTCCTCCCCCATCTCTGCTTGCTGATAAACTCTGGATTATTTCTCCTTGTGATATGTTGTGCACCCAAAACCCTGTGTTTGGTGGGTTTAGGCCAATATTCTAGCATAGGGGTAGTTCACAGACCAAATTAGCCACAAGGCCTCACTTGTAACCATCTTTACCTCCCCAGCCCTCTCCCACTTTTCCATGAATTCCTCTCTAATGTCATTAGAGGGGTATGGTAAGCACAAGTTCTGAAGCCCCCCTTGGGCTGAGTTAGAGAATTTCCAACCCTTGCACAATGTCCCATAAACCCAGTGCCTGGCTATAAACTTAAAGTACATATAATCTCTTTCTGGGGATTGGTGATCTTATTTAAATACTGTAAACATCAAAACAAAATCTCAGCTATCATTAACACAACTAATCAGAATAATCACATAATAGCTTTTAATTATAATTACCTGGCAATTAAGGTGTTTTTGCCTATTATTTTTTTTAACTGAAAACTACCCAAATATTGGTGATTCCCCTTGTTTATGGAATTGATTGACAGTGCACTCCTATATTTCTCTCCAGTGCTCAGATTCTCACAGGGATATAATCCAATGTTGCAAACTTTGTAAGAATTAAAAAACAGCAGCACTATTCGGATTTCCCTGTTGCTTTAATTACTTCAATAGTGTGTTTTTTAACAAAAAATAAAAGGAATGGGGTTGTACTCTTTAAGGAAATCTGAATAATTACACTGTTTTTTTATCTTGCAAAGTTTCCTCCTTGTGTGTTGCCTTCAATTCTTGGAAGTTATTGTGGTTTGCACTGGGTTTAGCCCAATAATCCGATATTTTCAGGGTTTTTGGGCAAAACCCCCCAAAAAGTGAGCTATTCTGGAAAAAAGTCCAAAAAAACCCTCATACGATTAGTTTGTATCGCTCATTTTATCCTGATCTGATTTATTCAAGTTATTTTATTAATAAATAAGGCAAAATCGGGGAAGGGAGTTTGGTCGAGCTTTTGTTATTGAAATTATGAGATAAATTTGGATTTTAGTAAATAACCCCCTAAATGTTAAGATCTATAGTGGTTTATTTTCTCACAATAAATTGCTACTACATGGGTAGTGAGATGAGTAACTTCTGAATTTGTGGCCATTTGTTATTCATACAAATGGTTAGAGGACGACAAGGTGCTCCCCATGACTAAGCACCCTGAAGGGCGTGAAACGCGTAGGGTGGATGGAGATGAAGCTTTATTTTTAATTTTTCTACCAATAAATTTATCTTTTAACTGAGCATCTTTGGTCTTG
Source organism: Xenopus laevis (assembly GCF_017654675.1). Classification (NCBI taxonomy): domain Eukaryota; kingdom Metazoa; phylum Chordata; class Amphibia; order Anura; family Pipidae; genus Xenopus; species Xenopus laevis. The sequence goes on from NC_054383.1 coordinate 95,183,191, forward strand.
TGGATCCGTTTGAGTGCCGGTCAGCCCTGCTTCTTTATCTTCATTTGTTATTCATACACAGCTGGTATGGGCAGAATCAAACTTACATTGCTTGTTCCTAGTAGTTATGTAAAACAGTTGTTTCCTCTAAATGACTGCGCTTCTTACCATTTCCATTCCCCTTTTTCAGTTGCAGCCAATGTCACTACCAGCTCCAAGCACAGAAGAAGAAGACCAATGAGTAGAATCCAGTAAAGTTTATCATTCTTCATTTCTACCACAATCCATACCAAAAGAGCCCCGTGTGCTGTGAACAAAATGCGGCTGATGATGGCCCATAGAATGATCTTTGGTGAAGTAATCATAGTGGTTATTTAATGGTTATTTAATGCCCTGTAGAAAAGACAGCAAAATGATACGTACCATTCTCTATTATTTTGGAAAGTAACAAGGTTACATTGCTTGTGAAAAAAACAAAACATATATTTACTCACACACACTTTACCTTGGAAATGTACTTAACTGCCTTTAACTCTGAAAACAATTTCTTACTATATAACAACCCATCATTCGCAATAATAATCCTTTAATGCAGTGATCCCCAACCAGTGGCTTGTGAGCAACAATGTAGTTCACCAACCCCTTGGATGTTGCTCCCAGTAGTCCCTGCCCCAAAGCAGGTGATTATTTTTGAATTCCTGGCTTGGAGGCAAGTTTTGGTTGTATAAAAACCAGATGTCCTTCCAAATAAAGCCTCCTGCAGGCTTCCACTCCACATTGGAGCTACAAAATAACCAATCACAGCCTTTATTTGGCATTGTCAGGGGCTATTTTTATGCTTGTGTTGCTCCCCAACTCATCTTACATTTGAATATGGTTCATGGGTAAAAAAGATTGGTTACTCCTGCTTTAATCAGGCCTGCATTTGTGGAAAGGCCAACTAGGCCTAGGCCTAGGGCAGCAGGATTTTAAGGGGGTGGCATGCTGCCCAGCCACACCCACATTGGTTCAAAAACACTGGGGATGCGCTGGAGATATAATCATTTTTTAAATTTCCCATGTGCCAATCCCCATTGATTTGCACAAATAAAGGGGGGGGCAGGGTGACGAACGGCAGTGGGCCTAGGGGCACCCACTATGTAAATCTGGCCTTGGCTTTAAAGGAATTGTTCAGTGTAAAAATAAAAACTGGGTAAATAGCTTGGCTGTGCAAAATAAAACATGTCAGTCAGAACACCACTTCCTGCTTTTCAGCTCTTGGTTTACACTGACTGGTTACCCTGGCTACCAGGCAGTAACCAATCAGAGACTTGAGGGGGGCCACATGGGTCATATCTGTTGTGTTTGAATCTGAGCTGAATGCTGAGGATCAATTGCAAACTCACTGAACAGAAATGTACCATGTGGCCCCCCTTCAAGTCGCTGACTAGTTCAGAGTTATAGAGCTGAAAAGCAGGAAGTTGGATTGTGGCTGTTTTATTAGACATCTGTTCACACCAGCCTTTATACATTACATTTTTGGCTAACTAACTATATTAGAAACATTTTTTATTTTGCACAGCCTATCTATTTACACAGTTTTTATTTTCACACTGAACTGTTCCTTTAATGCAAAAACATAAGTGATCCACAAGGAGAAAACACACTTATTACAACATATGGATGTTGCTGGGCTGAATTTCATTGAACTGATTTCAACATGTGCCATTTGAAAGAATTACTAGTGGGTCATTCTATATGGATTTTCAATACCATGATATTTTACAAGCTCTGGTAACCTTATTTTAATCCAATTTGCAGTATAAGGTTGTGGAAAGCTACAATATTGGTCTAAGGGTATACATGCATTGATCCTTCTGTATTATAAATCAGTACTTGTGACAGAGAAATCAAATTACAGTACAAATAACTGAGCTGAATGAAATCACAATACTGTTTTAATATAATAATCTTTGTTTGTGTTTTGTCCATTTTAAATAATACAGCATACTGGATCATTACCCAATGGGTGACTTGAAGCAGTAGATGGGGCAGCCTGAAGGACAATTAGGGTGAGATTTAAAGTGTATAATTACGCCAGGATTACTGCAGCATAAGTATCAGTTACAATATTGTTTGCATAGCAAGATCAGCTACCCTCAATACCTAGAATAATATCTGGTTAATTGGTACACTGATGTTTCTTTGTAAACTTGTTGCGAGCTAAGAGAGGCCAAGCCTAAAGTTTAGTTAGCATTTTATTTGCTACCCTGGGTACCCCTGAAACGATAGCAGAGTACCCAGGGTAGGATATATACACAACGTTCTAACTAAACCACCCTAGGAACACCAGTCCCTCTTAACTGCCTTCCAAGGCCCCCCCTCTCTTTCCCTGCACAGTGTATTAGTCAGAAAAATGCCCCTATTTAAAAACCTGAGCCTAAAATGCAGAGCAGCGCATTGAAGTTTCCTGTTGTCTTCCTCCCATTGGCATCTTCTTCGAGTCTCTTCGCCTACACAAAGCCTCAGGAGCATGCTCATTTGAAGCCGATTCCTGACTAGCCCCAGCTGCACATGCTCCTGCAGACTTAGCGTTGGCAAGGAGACCTGAAGAAGATGCGAATGGGAAGAAGATGGCTCCAGGGAGCTCCACTGCACTGCTCTGCATTTTAGGCTCAAGTTTTTAATCAGGGGCAACTTTCTGCCTAATACACTGTACGGGGAGGAAGAGTTGGGGAGCATAGAAGGGAGCTAAGGGGGACTAATGTTCCAAGGGGTTTTAGTTCTCCTTTAACAATGCTGCTAGGCTTTCAGTTTTCCTAGCAGTTGGTCAGTGGCTTTAATAGCAAATTAAAATATGAATTGAGGGAGGTCTAAATAGAAAGATACCTGAGTAAAATAGTAATACCAATTAAAATCAAGCTTTCTAGTTGCTAAGGTTAGAATCCTCAATACCTGACAGCATTCTAAATTCCAGACTAAAGCCACTGAAAGTCAAACAGTTGAAAACTGAAGTCTCATTGCAAACTATGTCATATTATATGATGTACTGTAATGTACTGCAGTTTTAGCTGTTGGAGAAGTTTGTAGTCCTCGTACAGGAAAATAGTCAGATGCTGTCTGTTCCTGTTCTAGACTTTTACTGCCCCATGCACACAATTGTATAGCTTATATTCATAGGGCAGCTGAAATAAGAAATTGTCTATAATACAGTATATGGGACAATAAACCCTAACACTTTCAATTATAAGGAGTCTTGAAGTCCCCCGATATTTTTACATTAAATATTTACACAGGTCATGGTGACTTCTATTATTCTATTTACTTTTTTCAGTAATATATGCATTGTTACTGATAAAACATGGTGGTAGCTTTGGACAATGTAATTACAATATTAATTAGTAAGAACAGTCTCTGTTTGAAGTTCCATGAACTGAATAAATTCAATTAGCCTGTGACCTCAAGTTTCCATATTTCTACATTTATCTTGATTAGTGCTGTTCCATATAACACATGACTGCTGTGACAACTAATAAAACGGAACAGTATTGTCACAATGCTTGGGTAACTACATTTTTAGCTCCCCCAAACTTTTTTCAAACGTATGATGAATAAGGGCTTTTTTTGCCCAGGCACAATCATTATGTACACTAATGGGCACAAAAACTTACACACAGTACAGATAATTCTTAAATTATTTAGTACATGCAACTTGGGGTGCATGATTCACCTTAGAAAAAAATATTTTGTGCCTGCTATTTTCACCTTGCCCTAAATAAGCCATACAGTCTATCTAGGTAAAGGATAAAATGACACAAATAAAATAAATCATAAAATTCAGCAACATGTGCACATATGTAAATCATTGCTGAGATTGCCATGTCATCTCAGATAAACAAAATATGCAAAAATATTTCTATATGTAATTTTAGCAAGTAATCAGTCTTGAATACATATAAAGTTTCTAATTTTTAGCTAATTCAACTAACCACATTCTAGTGAAATTGAAATGTTTATTTAAAACAAGAACGAATTCTTTATAAGACGAAGGGGCCCATTTACTTAGTTTGAGTGAAGGAATAGAGGAAAAAAAACGTCCAATTTCGAATGTTTTTTTTGGCTACTTTGACCATTGAATGGGCTTCTTCGACCTTTGACTACGACTTCGACTTCTAATCGAACGATTCAAACTAAAAATAGTTCAACTATTCGACAATTCGATAGTCGAAGTACTGTCTAGCGATCGTAGGAAATGCGCTAAATCCTTTGACTTCGATATTCGAAGTCGAAGGATTTAAACTCGGCAGTCGAATATCGAGGGTTAATTAACCCTCGATATTCGACCATAAGTAAATTTGTCCCTACAAGTTGACTATGAGATTGTTCTGCTTGCTTTTTTCATCATATTTTTCTTAAAATTCAAAGTAAAACTGGAAGTTATTTCAACCACTGTTTTTGTGTTGTAAGGGAAATATACTGTAGGAGAATATTTTATTAATGACACGACATTTTAATTTAGTCTTTAGTCAATTAGTATTACTATTAGTATTCTGATGCGGTCACATGACACCCCAGAGAGTCTCACAAATACCAATTGACCCCCCGTTTATCAAACTTTCCTGACTGTAAGGAATATTTTTAATAAATTGGCACATATATAAAAATATATCAATTTATCAGAACTTTCTTGCTTGTTTGGGAAGGTAAATACCACTTTGTTAAATGAAGAGCTACTATAACCCATTCTAATCCCATCCTTAACCCATTCTAATGCCATCGTTAGTTCTTGGTAAAAAAAATATCATCCAATGTTGTTTTTTTTTTTGGATACTCCTACTTCTGAATCTGATCTAAGTTGCAGGATATGCAAACCTGATGCATCAATTAAGTTGTCCATGTTACTATTCAACTATTTACTTCACTTTTTGTTGATTCAACCAGAATATTTCAGTTTTTTCCAACCCATTTGAAAAGAAGACAGGTGTAGGCAAGAAATGAAGAGGGGTTTTGTTCAGTGGATACCAATGAACTCCCTCAGTTCTCAGCAATGACCAGTGACATTCAGCCAAACTCTTTGCAAATTGGTGCAGCTTTTAAGGGGAAAACCTCGCCTAGTAATCATTCTAAATTAGGTAAATACTTAAATTATTTTGTGGTTTAAACATAATGTAAGGTGGTTGTTGATGACATAGTTGCATCATAGCTGAGTTTACCATTGTCTTAAATAATTTCTGCCTAACATTTAGGGGCCTAGTTACTAACATTTAAATTTCTATTTGTTTTGAAATCAGATCTTTTCTCTAAAAATGGCTGCTTTTTTATTTCTCTAAAAATTTGAGATTTAGTAAGTATAAAAACCATGAAAAACTCTCATTTAAAACTTATGCAAGTAAAAGCTGTCTCGTTCCAACAGAAGTCAATGGGAGCTGCACTATACTTTTTTTTAGCCATTAGGAGGTTTTACTGGTTTTTATATTTCTTATGTCTTTGATCAGCTTTTTTTTGTTGGATGTTTGTGCTTTTTATATCCAGATCTTTTAATAAATAACACAGCATTTGAGTTTTAGAGAAAGTGAGTTTATTTGTGGTTTCAAAAACCTCAAAAAACATTAAAATAAGAATGTTGATAAAATGGCCTCTCGGAGGAAAGAAAACACTCTGAAACTGTCTCCAGTTTATCTCAAAAGGTACGGGAGAAATACCTCAATGATCTAAAATCAGAACATTGTACTACATGCATGGGATCTATTAACGAGAATGCTTGGGAAATAAGATTTTCCCAGACAGAGTAGGCAGGTGCCTTGGGTGCAACTGAGAGCAGGTGCAATTTGACTAAATTGGAAAACTGGAAAAATGAGGTTCAGTGTTCAGGGTTATGAACTTTGGTAGAAATAATATAAACGAGAGTTATACACTAAATGGTAGTGTATTGGGAATTTCCATAATCAAGAAGGATCTGGAGATTTGTGTGGATAAGCTTTGTAACTCTAGGCTGTGTCATTTAGTGGCTACTAAAGCAGATGAAGTGCTGTCTTACCTTAAAAAGGGCATTAACTCAAGGGATGAAAACATAATTTTGCCTCTTTGTAGGTCCCTGGTAAGGCCTCACCTGGAGTATACAGTTCCGTTTTGGGCTCCAGTCCTTAAGAAGAATATTAAAGAGCTGGAGAGAGTGCAGAGACGTGCAACTAAACTGGCAAAAGTGATGGAAGATTTAAATTATGAGGGGAGACTGTCAGGGTTGGGGTTGTTTTCTGTGGAGAAATGGTGCTTATGAGGGGACATGATTACCCTATCCAAGTACATTAAAGGACATTATAGCCGGGTAGTGGGGGAACTTTTTTTCCCATAGAAAAGAACAAAGCACCAGAGCATTAGACTTGAGGAACTGAACTTTCATTTGAAACACCGTAGGTGGTTATTCACAGTGAGGACAGTGAAGTTGTGGAATGCACTGCCAGATGATACTGAGGGACTGGTTCTGTTAATGTCTTTAAGAGGGGCTTGGAAATTTTCTTAAACAAGCATAATATTCAAGGCTATTGTGATCTTAAGATCCACAGCTATTTAGTAAATATATCTGTATACTGTATATAGTTTATGTATGTGAGTGTATAGATAGGTCTGTATAAGTGTGTATATATGTGCAATGGGGTCTGTTTGGAGGGGATGAACTTGACGGACTTTGTCCTTTTTTTCAACCCAACTTATGTAACTATATAAGATAGGGACCTGGCAGTGTGCAGGTAGGTGGTGAAGAATGGGGGGGGGGGTGGCAGTGAGCCTTGGACATCTGTGTTGCTTGGCCCATTCTGGTGTTACCAATTCTTTTGAATGGGAGGCAGGGGCAGGCCCTTCTTCCTATAGTGGTCCAAATGCAATGTATGCCTTAGCCCTCAACGTCTCAAAATCATTTTATACCTTTTTTCCTTATGTTTCTTAAAGCACTTTTTCTATGGATCCCAATTAATAAATGTTAGAGAATTTTTACTCATTATTCTACTGTCGTTCTTTACTTTCCATCCACTATTGCCAATAGACTGTATTAAATAGTCATTTATATCCACCAATGAGAGATCTGAATTCTTTTGGTTGCTATAGTTTGCGCATGTCTCCTAGTAATTACCTGATTACCAGCAATGAAATAATTAAACAGCTTCCATCAACTGGCGATTAGGCCCATATGCTGTATTAAATAATATTAAAAAAGAAAATATTATTTCATTTAGTGCATGGGCCTAAATACTATGTAACTTTTTGATATTCCAAAAAATATTGTGAATAAACACAGCAATATCCAAGAAAAGAATGTTGAATTCCACACCGCTGCTAAAAAATGATTTGTGTCTCTAGGTTGTGTGCATTCAGATGGTTAAGATAAATGATTTTATTATCGTAATCACCTTTACTGGGACACTAACAAACATATAATACATTGCAATCCCCTGTATGAACGCAACATGAGCAATATGTAATATATTTGCTAAATGGTATATTGAACTCATCACTGCTGTTGATCTCTTCATCTCTTATTGATAGAATACCTTTACCACAATAACATAATGCCTACACACTAATGTACATAATAATAATAATAATAATAATAATAATGTACATAAGATCAATTAACTTCACAATAAAATATTAATTTTATTGTCAAAAGGTTTCTCTAAATGGTGACAGACAGTATGCACACAAGATAGAGTTCAATGGAATTATGACCCCCAACTGAGAATCATACCAGGTGCCATGGTGTCCTATCAGGCCTAGAGTTTGAGGAGAGGGGATTCTGGCAATTATTTGAGGCTTGGACACAATCTAGTGAAGTGAAAATGAGTTATAATCTTGAAAATTCAGGTGTGTATGTCACCTTAAGGGTTTCCCCGTGAGTGCCATCCCGTTGGCGATTTTTCATTATAGCCGGCGGGAAGGCAGTTCGGGGAGATTGTCGCCCGAAGAAAAGGTGATTTATCGCCGGGGTGACCAATGTGTGTGCCCTTACCCTAACATTCCTGGGATTTGATTTCTAAAAACTCCCATAAAATTGAAATTGGACCCTTGATAAATATGCCCCTATTTGTGTCGAAATCTGATTTGTTTTACCCATCTACAGTACTTTAATTTTTCCCTTCATATGCGCATCCAGTTAAAGGGGTTGTTCATGTTTAAACTAACTGTCAGTATGTAGAGAGTGGTATTCTGAGACAATTTGCAATTGATTTTCATTTTTTATTATTTGTGGGTTTTGAGTTATTTAGTCTCTTATTCAGCAGCTCTCCAGGTTGCAATGTCAGCAGTCTGGTTGCTAGGGTAATTTGGACCCTAGCAACCAGATTGCTGAAATTGCAACCTTGCATTGATTCAAATAAGAAACTGGAAGATAAATAGGAGAGGGTCTGAATAGAAAGATGAGTAATAAAAAGTAGCAATAACAAAACATTTCTAGCTTGACAGAGCAATGATGCCAATTTGAAAGCTTGAAAGAGTTAGAATAAAACGGCAAATAATACAATAACTAAACAAAAATGAAGACCAATTGAAAAGTTGATTAGATTTGGCCATTCTATAACATACAAAATGTTAACTTAAAGGTGAACCACTCCTTTAAATAAATCTAGGACAATACATTGTTTTGATTTAAATATTATTTGTATTATTATGTTGCAAACATACCTATGTATGTATTTTATGGTAGACATTGTAGTTAAAAACGGAACTCAGCTACCAAAACCCCATAAATTGTCTACTGACTGTCTATGATTCAGTTAAATCTAGGAAAATACTTAACTGATTTAATTTAAATATTATTTGATTAAATATTATTAATATTATATTATTCGGGATATCCCCAGAAAGCTTGTGCTGTTTTTTTTTCTGCTGCAATAAATGGATTGAAAAGGCATTGACCATAGGTGTAATCCTTCGATACAAAGTCACTGGATATTAATATGTTGCAGACATACCCATGTACAGTATCTATTTCAAGGTAGCTGTAGGGGTAAAAAAGGAACCCAGCTACAAAAACCCCATAAATTGTCTTACTTTAACAATGTTATTATTCTTGAAGTCTTGTATTATTTTGAAGTCAAGCCACAATAATGACATACCTTTTTGCAATTCTTGCAGAAATGTTCATTTACAGCTTGTTCATTCTAGTCTGTGAAGATAACTCATAGAGACAAGAGAAGAGAAGCTGATTTGGTTTGGTGGATACTCACTGACTTTCCTCAGCTCTGACAAGTGACCAGTGACATAGATCCACACCCTTCAGACAACTGATAAGGCAGAGCACTAGTGCATCCCTGTAATTAGCTATAATTAGGAAAATACTGGTCAAATGTTATGTTTTAGATAAAACATAAAGCCACTGGCCTAACTGATATTGCTATTGAAAGACTAATAGGAGGGTTAGGGCAAGATATTGTTTTAGAACCACATCTATGTAGCTAGTTATTCAGTGTTTGGATGATGTTAGAAATTTGAACTATCTCATAATGAAACCAAAATAGCATTACTCTTAATGGCAAGTATGACATCTTTGCAAGAAAGTTGGCTCTCGCACACCTTAACTTAAATAAAGTCACAGATACCTGGTGCATTGAGGTAGATGTTCGGCCACCTCACAGATGCTCATAAAAGAAAATTCTAGAGGCACACATGACTAATTGCAAGCAAAATTGTCTTGCGTGTTTAATTCAGAGTTGCGTGTTTTTGGTACCTTTCTACCCCATGCTAATCATTTTGCAGTTGTTACCCCAAGTTTTTAAAAAGGAGAAAGAAAGCTCCAATCGATAGGGGGGTGCCAATTTTTAGGGCACCCCCCAAGGATGGTAATGACTTACCTGAAAACTGCACTGGCCACACACAGAACAAGATGGTGGGCAAATAACAGAAACAGCTGACCATATGTAGGGCCCTCGGCCATTCATTCTGGGCAACAATATCTGATCAGGTAGAATCAGTGTCAGTCATCAAGACTAATGCTCATCTTAGGAGCAGACCCCCATATGTGCGTAATTAGTACATGACCCACCAGATTCAAACATAGGCCTTACCACTGCATAGTTTGGCTCTGGGGCTGAATGTTCAGATCACAACTGGGTGTGGGCAGATTGTATTTTCTGCACAGAGCAGTTGTACTATGGTTTAACTATGGTAAAGCTATTATAAACATACAGGGATCTAAAACTAATCCGTTCCAAAGCAGTTAAAAAATATGAAGACTGTTCCATTCCAAATATAACAGTGAATCATTCACCAACAAATCTTTAAAAGCACTTAAAAGTAGAAAAACACGCTAAGAACAAATTCCCCGGGATTATGAAAAGCTGGGGTAAGCAAACTTGAGCATCATCTGATTGTTGTGTACAATTACTCCTAACTGTGCACTTAAAGGCTTATTCTATGAGATAGGAGTTATTGTGCCGTTGAGCTTGAGTGGGAACACTTTGTTATATAAGACATAATGTTTATCACAAAGGCAACATCTGGGAACTAAAAGCAAACAGAAAACAGCATCTCAAGCAATACTTGGGGCTCATTACATGCTCTCACTTTTTATCCATCTAGAATAAATCTTTTTGCAATGTCAATGTTTTGCAGCTGCTTAAGCCAAATTGTTTCCTTTTGTGTTTACTTCCCATAGGAACAGACAGGGTGCAACTGAGACACTTTATTGCTTCATTTTGTGTAAGCTACCCAGTATATAATATTGACGGCTACAAAGGCTGCTGGGAAAACAGCCCTGGAATAAACATCAATTGTATCTGCCTCAATAGGCCTCAGTAATGATTTCAATCGGCTTTGCTTCCCGTGTTTAGATTCATGGCAGATCTGTAGTTTTTCTTTTCCAGTTCCTTCTAATCTGGCTTCATTTTGGGTAGCAAAGGGGTGTTTGTTGATAAGGTTTAAACACTGATCCATTCCTAATATTGAAAGGGAAAGTAAAACAATGGCATGTTGTCCTTCATTCATTGGTACCTGCAACAAAATAAAACAAAGGCATAAAAACTCTCTTGGTTATAAAGCAGATATGAGTAAGTTTGATCATTCTTTTTATGATAAAATCAAATATGGTTTTTGATCTCTAAATAAAGTATACAAGGGGTCATTTACCACTCACCCTAGCAGAATGCAAAGTCCAATAAAAAGATGCAAGTTGCCATGTTTGCATTCTTTGCACTCTGTCCTATGGGTGAGCACCGACACGTGCAGGTTTCTCCAGAAAGGTGTTCAAGGACCAGCACTTTCTGCATGAATACAGAGCTGCCTTTCAGGCAGGGGCGGCCCCCTCCCAGTACTAACTTGTGAGCCGGACGTGCAAGTGCTGGCATTAGCTGCAGAGCACTGCAAATCCTTGGATGCAAGTGATTATTGAATAAGCCCTATGTTTTACCACTTTGTGCCCCTTAGTGTTCTAGCACTAGCGTCCAGGGTCATCTTATTTTGCCACGACAATGTATGCTACTAAGCTCTCTATGTAAAATACTTTGGTAGACACAACATGGTGTGTGGCATGTGTTTTATATAACAGAGTTGAAGGCAATATGGACCATTTCCTTCTTAAACCCTGAACATGTAAAACACATGTAAGGCTATTTCAGCAGGACTATTCCCAAATACATATTAACGCCTAAAGATTTCTCCACTTAGGATAAAATGTTATTTCCAGTTGTCATTGAGCCTGATAGTAATGCCCCAAGTGATTAAAATCAGTTTTATACAGTTTTTTAAAAAATATGGATGCAAAACTAGACAGTTATACTATATAATTAGATATCTAACTGACCAATAGAATAGAAAAAAAATCAACCAAAATAAAATACATGTTACAATTCTTATGAGCACTAATGTACAGAGTAAGAACTACAGAGGTACTACTTGCAAGGCTATTGTCATTTATTCTAACCTGTTTGTTCTTCTTGCTGGCTTTAGTCTTCACTTTCTCCTTTTTTATGTAGTCTGCACTGTAGTGAGCAAAAGCATATTCCACCAGGGCAGCAAATACAAATACATAGCATATCAGGAAGTAGACATCCAGAGCTTTAACGGCAGATGCCCTTGGCAAAGAGGATCGAGCACTAACCATCAGAGTTGTCATGGTGAGTACAGTAGTGATACCTGTTAAACAAGGAATCTGACCTAAGTACCAAGATAACAAGGTCATGTTAATTGGTGATGTGTGGACAGCCCTGAAACCCGTGGGTCAGGCAGGTTCAGGGCCAACTTCCACACACAGTTTTCGGGTTGCGGGCAGGCTCAGGTTGAACTGTTCGTTCCACTATCCCTGGCGTGACCTTCCTGTGCCAGCTCCTTTTTCAGCAAAACCAATTTATGGGCACAGGCCTATAAATATAATTGGCAGGCAGGTTTGGGCCGGGTGCATCTTTTAGTCTACCCGAACATCACTAATGTTAATCCCTACTTTATTTGGCAAACAAAGCACACATTATATGACAAGCAACCCACTGACCACTACTAAACAGGTAGTGCTGTTGCTGCAACCGGAAGTGACATCATCAGAAGTGGGCTGGGCAGAAAAAGTTTTAAAACCATTTTAAAGGAGTAAAATATAGATAATATAATACAAGAAATTGAGGTTAGACCTGCAACCGGACCCACAACCTGTGTCCCACAGTCCTGCATCTATACCCACAGACAAAAATCCTACTCTCAACCTGCAGGTTACCCACTTTTTTGTGGCTAATCCACCAGTACCCAACCCACTGAGGGACACTATCTTGCATTACTATCCAGTGTGGGGTCATGCCTTCTAGCTACTATTTGCCTTAAAATTTGCAACCTTATCATTTTCATTAATGAAAAAATCTCCATTGCAAGTTCTCACACCCATAGGATTATGTTAAGCATCTTACCTAAGGAAACTCTGGCAGGAACAGCCGCCTGGCTGATCCAGAAGGAAACCCATGACATGGCAACTAGTAGGATGGAAGGTACATAGGATTCTATAATGTAAACACCTCTATTTCTTCTTAGATGGAAATGTAGGCTCAGTCTGGGAAACTCACCAGCTGCAGGACAAAACAAGTCATGCCAACAGAAATGTGTAATGTTTTTTAAAGTTAAACACACTAAACATCTATTAGGTGCAAAATGAAGACCTCAAATGACTTTGGATAGAAAGAAACTAGCAGCAGGCCAAAACAATCATAACATTAGAATATAGACACATAGGCAATTGAATCATTATACCACATGCATGTATAAATGGAGCCTGTTTGCTTAGACTTCACCATAACAGACTCTAAGATTTTATAGAAATATGAAGAACTGTGGGTGACTTATTTAGTCTTTGATTTTCCACTTCAAAATAAGCTTTAATAAATAATGCAAAGACTTGGAGGGTGTTTTGTTTTAGAGTGGGGTGATTTATGATGCTTACATGATGTTTAGTATAAATGCAGCAGATATTTACTGCTTAAAATCTCATCAATTTTCTTAAAAGAAAAAAACCCACTGCTCTACTGTGAAAACTGGCTGGCAAAATCACTATTTAGCCAACACAAAAAAAGAGACACAAGGAAAACATTGCAGGGATCATATACAACAAAAGCCTAAGACACACATGCTAGAGCAAAGATCGCACCCCTAAATTCTCATTTAACTTGTGTCTGGGCCATTGCTGTGTTTTACACTTCAGGCTGGACTGACCTGCGCAAGTTACTAAGAGTGAGATAATCACAGGGCTCCTTATCTCCATGAGCTCACCAGTACTCCCTAACCTGCCCAACCAACTATGTTTTCATTATAGGCAACTTTTTAAAACATGGCAGGAGGAAGCGATTTCAAGACCGAAACAGAATATACCAAAAACAAAGAGACTGCAACTGTGTAAAGCAAGAGGTTATGACGGCATATTGAGGTATGTGGTGAAATCTAAGAATTAAATAATTAAGAAAAGTGGATTCAGAGGGTGTGAGTAGATTTTGTTCTAGAAGCAATACTGAAGCTATAATTTACCTTATTTACTAAGGCAGAGTGCTTATTGAAGCTAGGGAGCACTGGGGGGGGGGGTACAATGCAGTGGGAAGCCCTAGCTTTACCTATAACAGGCTTTAACTACAGGGTTCGCTTGTCCTTGACAGTGATGTGGCATCAGCCTGCACCACACAATGGGGAATATGTATAAAAGAATGAAACTAGAGCTTGCCACAGTTTGCTATTTGCATTAGACATTTTAAAAGCATATTTATCAAAGGGTGAATCTGTTCCCTAAAATTGGCTGAATTTGGAGTCCACATTTGGACTGTGGTAAGCTCTATAAATATAGCATTAAAGTATATAGATTCACACTGGGACTTTAAAAGAAAGTGAAAAAATCGAAAAAATGTTTCGGTCACTTTATGAGACCTTTCTCAAGACACAAACATTTGTTTTGAGAATGGTCTCATAGAGAGACCAAAACTTTGACATTTTGATTTGTTTTCACTTTATTTTAAAGTCCCAGTGTGCATCTATATACTATAATGTTGTTGCATTAATAAATAGATAGCACCTGGGTATTTACCTACCATTCTCTGGGCCACTCTCTCTCTTTTTTTTTTGGCATATATTTTCTTTGGATGAGCAATAAGAGTTCAGTTTTGCCCCTTAAGACTTGTGCTGTGCCTTTGCCATTGATAAGTGATCCCTAATGCAATTGGTAGGTTGCGAATCAGAGATGATGTACCAACTAGGTTAGTGTTTGTTTGACCTTAGATATGGTATGTTCTTCCTATTCAAGATACTGTATAAAACTATCTTTTCCACTTTGTATTTCTCTACATGCCTACACTCTTCTTAATCCTTTTCCTTCCACTCTAACTTGCCTGTTAAGGTGTATGATGTACTAATTCCCGTAACCGTTCAGGCATAAGGTACCAGAGTACTGTCTTGTCTTCTTCTTAATAAGCAGGGGCGTGTATATATTAAGGCACCAGAGGGCCTTTGCCTAGGGCGGCAGGTTTTGGGGGGTGGCCCTCGGGTGCCTATAAATGTATTTTTTAAATTAAAAAAATCGCACAGCCTCTTCCACGGATTTCCACAGGAAATCTGGTGAAAGAGCTGGGGGCCAGGCTGATTGGCATCACTTCTGCAACGACCGCACATGTGACATCACGCGCAAAACGTGCTGGCTTCCTGCGCGTCACATAGGGGGTGTGTTTAGGTCCGATGCCTAGGGCAGCATCGGACCGAAATACAATCCTGTTATAAGCTATCTGATGTATTTCCTTCAGTTCACTTCCCTGTGATTGTCAAGATAAATTCAGATAAATTCATCCAGTTTTCTATTTGCCACCTAAATCCAGAAGTAGAAATAAAACTGCCAAGTTCATCTAACTTAACAGTAAATTCAATAAGTTGCCATTGGAGATACATAGCTACACATAGAATTTCAAGATCTTATTACCTGATTTCAAAATCATCTCATTTTTTGTGAATCTGTAGTTAGTAACTGTAAACTGTGCCAGCTCAATTTTATCCAACCCGTGATTCTTTTCTTGGTTTTCTGACCATCGGTACAGAATATCTTCTGAAGAATAGCCATCTGTATAGTAAAACAATGGTTAGGAGAAGCATTTCAAGCTAGGGAAAAAAAGACATTTTTTAAAATTGAAAACTCACTCTATTATTAGTAGGGATGCACCGACTCCAGCAGGATTCGGTTTTGGCCGAATCCTTGTGCCTGGCCGAACCAAATCCGAATCTTAATTTGCATATGTAAATTAGGGGCGAGTAGGCAAATCACGTGATTTTTCATCACAAAAGAAGAATTTTTTCCACTTTTTTCTTTCCTGCCCCTAATTTGAATATGCAAATTAGGATTCAGATTCGGTTCGGTTTTCGGACAAATCTTTCACCAAGGATTCGGGGATTCAGCCAAATCCCAAATAGCAGATTTGGTGCATCCCTAATTATTAGAAATGACACTGATGATTCATAAAGAATAAAAAAAAAATTATAAATAGACTTATTTTCATGATATATATATATATATATATCAGAGCAGAGCTCCGGGATTAATAGGGAGCGATTTGCACTACACAACCTGAGTAATGAGTTAAGTGTCAATCGTGTGAATATGTTAATGTTATAATGTTTCTGCACATAATTAGTTAATAAATTATTGTGCAGTGCTGCATTCGAGATCCCAATGTTTCTCATTGAATGAACTTAAGGCCGATTCTACATTGGATCAATTTATTATTATTATTATTATTATTATTATTTGTTATATATCTGAGAACTGAATAAACTCAATGCGGCACTTGATTAGTGTATTGGCAAAAATTCCTCATTTAAAATTTGGATGCCTCTGATATTTAATTTACCAAATGTTTAATTTTTGAAATGTTTAATCTATGAAGTTCTTAAATTATGTAATGTGATCATTTTAATAACTTAAAGAATTTAAATATCCCTTAACATACATTTTTTATACATATACGTTATATACATATTACGGATATATTTAAATTTTCCCTTCTGTTCATATTTATTTCTTTAATAACGATGTCCATTTTACAATGTAAATTACATACTATGTATATTTCATTATTTATATAAGAATGATGTTAGAACCACAGACATCTTATTTATGTACCATAGGGTTTTTATTGAGATTTATTTTTACGTCATTTCCTCTTTGGAGGTTTAAAAATGAGTAACTGTTTAGTTTGAATTCGTGCCTATGACTACGTATCTTTGGATACGAAATGCGTCAGGACATTTTGTTTTAACCTTGGAATAAAGATTAAATTTTTTACATCTAGGGGCCCATTTAATGCTTAGCTCGAGTGAAGGAATAGAAGAAAAAATACTTTGAATTTCGAATGGTGGAATATGACTACTTCGACCATCGAATTGGCTACTTCGACTACTACTACGACTTCGAATCGAACGATTCGAACTAAAAATCGTTCGACTATTCGACCATTCGATAGTCGAAGTACTGTCTCTTTAAAAAATTCTTTGACCCCCTAGTTCGCCATCTAAAACCTACCGATGCCAATGTTAGCCTATGGGGAAGGTCCCCATAGGCTTCCTAACAATTTTCTGATCGAAGGAATATCCTTCAATCGATGGATTAAAATCCTTAGATCGTTCGATCGTAGGAATAGCGCTAAATCATTCGACTTCGATATTCGAAGTCGAAGGATTTCAATTGTTAATTAGCCCTCGATATTCGACCCTAGGTAAATCTGCCCCCTGGTGTGTCGCAGGAGTGCGTGCCTCTTTAAACAACTTCCTTGTATTCACCCCAAGCTACAGGTTCGGGGCGCTGCACCCAGGCCATCCCCTTTATCATCGTTGAGTGTGAGCATCTCAATATATTGACTGAACCATTTTGTTTGAATTCAACAGTTTATATGCTGCACCCTTAAGAGATGGACTTGGGGCTTTGCACCCAGGTCAACCTGATTATCGGATGAGCCTTTGATTGTTTGGTTTTTAATTGCCACATTAGAAAATGTATTTGCTGGATAGATAGAGCAGTGAGTTTTTTGCCGTATCTATAAACATAAGAAGAAACCTGTCCAACTATGACAGAGCCAAAGGCCTCTAAGTTTTTAAATGACTTTGCTAATATGAATTCTGCTAATAATATACAAAATATATAAATTAATATTAAAAGGACTGTTCACTTTTAAATAGAGTGATAGTCTGAGAAAATGTGCTGTTGGTTTTCATTTTTTTATTATTTTTGCTTTTGAGTTATTTTGCTTTTTGTTCAGCAGCTCTCCTGTCTGCAGTTTCAGCAATGTGGGTGCTAGGATCTAAATTACCCTAGCAAAAAGCATTGATTTGATTAGGAGACTGGAATATAAATAGGAGAGGGCCTGAATAGTAAGATGAATAATACAAAGTAGCAACAACAATAAATGTGTAGCCTTACAACGTATTTGCTTTTAGATGGGATCAGTGACGCCCATATGGAAACTAGAAAGAGTCAGAAGGAAAAGGCAAATAATTCAACTATAACGAAGAAAAAATGAAGACCAATTAAAAAGTTGTTTAGAATTAGTCATTCTATAACATACTAGAAGTTAACATTAAGGTGAACCACAGCTTTAAGGAGTTTGCTAACATATGTGTTTTGATAACATGCTTTGTACATTATTCATTTTTTGTAACAATAAGACTAATAATGCAGTATTCTGTTGCAATAGTTGCAAAACACATTATATTAGCCTACACTGGCATGCATTTGATACAGTGCAGGTCTGGACTGGCAAATTGTAGATTCTGGCAAGTCACTATTTATTAGGCCAGTGGGGGGGGGGGGTTAGGCCTCTGTGTACTTGAAATTCCAAGGCTTATTTAAAATCCCAGACCTGATACGGTACCTCCATGTTTAGGGTGTAGCATTCAAACACTTACAACTTTCTAGTTCCAGCATACATTCTTGTTCATCCATGGGATACTTCGTTAGATCCATGTCACAGGACACTGTTGATGTGATTCTGTAAAGGACAGAGCCTGGCTAGTAACATGCCCATTCAATAATATAAAATTGCCAATACATTTCCAGCTTTAGCAAACACATTCAAATTGGTGTGTCTTTAATACATGTTCAATCCAGGTGTGCAGTAGATTCAGCTTCAAACACAAGCATTAGGGGAATGCTTTTAAAAATAAAACAAATACTTATGTACAAACACTCAAGATTGTTCCTGAAACACATTTTTTAAGCACAAACCTATTCAATGGTGTGGCCACAGTTGTTTGTTTAAAGGCAGTTATTTGTCAAATGAATGATTTCTTAAAGGGGACACATAAGTTAAATAATAACAATATAACATTTCTGCTGAGTACTATTATTAATACTTTTGCAATTTATATTTGTTTGTTTTTTAGACTTCATGATATTAGCAGTTCTGCAATACTAATAATATAGTATATTATAGGGAGTTATTCTTCCACTGTATAGAGCACTGGGAAGGCCCCCATCTAGAATATGCGGTACAGTTTTGGTCTCCAGTGCTCAAATGAGACATTATTGAATTAGAGAGGGTACAGAGAAGGGCAACTAAGGTGGTAAAAGGTATTGAAAATTTCAGCTATGAGGAAAGACTGGCCAAGCTCGGAGATGAGGCACTTAAGGGGTGCTATGATAACTATGTATAAATATATAAGGGGATCATATAATAATCTCTCTAATGCTTTATTTACCAGTAGGTCTTTCCAGCTGACACAAGCTCAACCTTTCTGATTAGAAGAAAGGAGGTTCCACGTAAATATTTAGAAAGTTTTTTTTACAGTGAGAGCTGTGAAGATGTAGAATTCTCTCCCTGAATCAGTTGTACTGGCTGATACATTAGATAGCTTTAAGAAGGTAAGGGTGGCTTTTTAGCAAGCGAGGGAAAGTTATGAAAAAAAGCTTGTAGTACAAGTTGATCCAGGGACTGGTCCGATTGCCATCTTGGAGTCAGGAAGGAACTTTTTCTCCTCTTAGGCAAATTGGAGTTTGTTGCCTTCGTCTGCAATTTGGAATCTAATCATCTTACTGCCCTGGCTGTGTTTAAAACCCAGCGGGTGAGGCTCAGTCTTGTGTTTATGCAAAGAAAATAAACATTTTATGATGATCCTGAGCTTCCTTCCCAGAATTCCCCATCTTTTCCTACTGCAATCAGCTCTATATTAGTGAGGGAAGCTGCAGCTCTCCTCTACTATTTCACATTAAGTTATGATTTACCCTATAAGTTCCCATTACGCATTTTAATATTTCAACAGCATAGCTTGCTTTTATGTTTTCCATTGTCGTAAATAAATTGGAGAATTATCCTCCCCAAGTGCAGTAAATGTAAACAAGTTGGTCAGAGAAAGAGAAATTGCAAGACAGCTACTTTGAATACATATCTTGAGCAAGACATGACTGCCATTGTGTATCCAGAAAGAAAATGAAAGTAATCCAGGGTGAACACCAGGAAATTCACTCCCCTATGCAAGCAAAAAAACCAAAATATAACTTTTTCAACTGAATCCCCAAAAATAGGCTACTGTCACGAATTACAGGCTGTGTGCAAGCAAACCAGTTATCATTAAATTATCATTTTAAAACAGTCAGAGCTTTTAGGGAGTTGAGGGGTTGTGAGTAAAACTTTATACCCTTTTGGGCAGAGATTATTCTCTCTTTTGCCACAAAAGAAAGAATCTAATGTAAAGGCTCCAAAAACAGATGTAGGGACTGTAATTCAACAACAGTCTTTATTAATACAACATAACACCATTAATCTAGATTATTCTTATCCTTTACTCTGATGCATGAAGATTTAAATTCTATTTTTGGATATGTTGTAATGATAATTGCCTTCCTGGGTGTGAGCAGTGCAGAATTACTATTATTACTCCTGAGTAATGCAGCTCTGTGCGCCACATGAACCTGAAGTTTATATGCTAACTCTTATTTTCACCCACGCCTAATTGCTAAACCTGTTATTACCAAATGTTTCAGCCTAATAGTCATTAAATACTCCACGACTACTTTTAGAGCCTGTAGGCCTTTGTGGCCACAGAGATATGCTACCAAAAATAATCAATAAATACAACATATTGCCATTATATAAATAGATCATACCTGCTGCTGTATAAGATGACACCATCTGGCTGCAGACGGATTAACTTGTTTTCCACAGTGACATCATGAAACCAGGCAGATTTGGCATTTACAATAAAAGTATCAGGAAGCCAAAGTTTCTCAACAAATCTGCTGTCCAGGCCAAGAGTCTTGTTGGTATGATTGTAAGAGAGTCTTTCATCTCGCCAGCTTTGATGGAGGAAAACTGTCATGGTGTACTCCTAAATCACAAAAAGATCAATCTTAGATACAACTGGTTTTACTTTACCACCAGATGAGGTGTTAAAACAGTTATATTTCTCCAGGATCGGAATGGGCCAGCAGATACCTGAAAAAACCTGTTGGGAATGTCAGACCAGACTCGTTCCCCCACCAGCCTGAAAATATTGCTCCCTGATTGCCCCCCTGCCCGATTGATAGAATATATCCTGAAAAAGCAGGTACTTGCTGGAGGGGCGGAGGAGAGTTGTGTCTGGAGCAGGGGCCATAGAGTTGGTGGAGGGGGAATAAGGGGGCCTGGGGCAGGTGTGTGCAGGCCCTTGCCCGCGCCCGAACCCCCCCCCATACAGTCTGACACTGTATTTCTCTGTAATGTCTCATTTGGCTTTTGGGGTTTGAAATTTCTTGGAGCAAATAGCAAGTGACACTAGGGTGCCCATTCACTAAGTTTGAGTGAAGGAATAGAAGAAAAAAAGCTTCGAATTTCGAAGTGTTTTTTTGGCTACTTCGACCATCGAATGGGCTACTTCGACCTTCAACTACGACTTCGAATCGAACGATTCGAACTAAAAATTGTTTGAACGTTTCGACCATTCAATAGTCGAAGTACTGTCTCTTTAAGAAAAAACTTCGACCCCCTAGTTCGCCACCTAAAAGCTACCGAAGTCCATGTTAGCCATAGGCTTTCCAAGTTTTCTCTGATCGAAGGATAATCCTTCGATCGATGGATTAAAATCCTTCAAATCGTTCGATCCGATCAAACGAATTGCGCAAAATCCTTCGACTTCGATATTCGAAGTCGAAGGATTTTAATTTGCCAGTCGAATATTGAGGGTTAATTAACCCTCAATATTCGACCCTTAATACATCTGCCCCTTGAAGAATACAGAGAGATACTATGATAGCCCAAGCAGTATCAGAGTGTTTAAATAGTTAGCAGGTACCTAAACATTATTAATCTCTCACTGGAATTCAACCAACACCCATAGTGGGTACTCTAGAATTCAACCTGAACCCTAAGGTTCAGATTTATCAAGGGTCGAAGTGAATTCGAGGGAATTTTCGAAGTGAAAAAATTTGAAATTCAAAGTAATTTTTGGGATACTTCGACCATCGAATCAGATACTACGACTTTGAAGTAAAATAGTTTGAATATTCGACCATTCGATAATCTAAGTACTATCTCTTTAAAAAAACTTTGACTTCGATACTTCGCCAAATTAAACCTGCCGAAGTGCTATGTTAGCCTATGGGGACCTTCTACTGCATTTTCTACGTTTTTTAAAGTCGAAGTAAAGATCATACGTTAAAATCGTTCGAATCGTTCGAATCGTTCGATTCAAAGTATTTAATCGAACGATTTCGACCGCAGAATACACAAATTCGATGAAAAAAGTTCAAATTCGATATTCGAATTCAAAGTATTTTAATTTGATGGTCGAATTTCGAAGTATTTTTTACTTTGAAATTCGACCCTTGATAAATCTGCCCCATAATGTGCACTCTAGAGTTCAACCTAACCCTATAACGGGCACTCTGGAATTCAACCTAAACCCATAATGGGAACTCTGGAATTCAACCTAAACCCATAGCGGACACTGGATGCATTTCTTGAAAATGAACATTGTACTGGTGATGCATTAATCATATGTGCATAATACATATGTTATCATGTCATATATATGATGGACCGTTAAAAAAAATGG